>NC_045435.1:152757978-152836509 GCF_002776525.5 Piliocolobus tephrosceles | reverse complement strand
AAATAAATAAATAAATAAATAAAAAGAAAATATTCAATTCTGAATCCATACATGGCACATAATTCTTGTGCATAGCAGAAAAATATGCCACTAATCAGCAAAGAATGTATGTGAGTACTAGTCAAATATTCCTTTAAAAAAAAAATGCTGCTGTGAACATCATTCATGAATGTGGTTGTATCTTGGTCATCAAGCAAATGAGTTTTCAGGGAGTAAAATGGCTGGTTCATAGTATTTAAATTTTTAATTGTACTAGAAAATGCCAAAACATTTTCTAATATTTGCTTCCAAAAGCCATGTTTGAGAGTCCCCATTTCTCTATATCTGTATCTCTGGGGAAAGGCCTGGAAGTGCTTCAGTAACAACCTCCTAATTTCGGTGGATTACAAAAACAAAGGTTTCTTTCTCAATCATATTTGGTGTCCATC
Source organism: Piliocolobus tephrosceles (assembly GCF_002776525.5). NCBI lineage: Eukaryota > Metazoa > Chordata > Mammalia > Primates > Cercopithecidae > Piliocolobus > Piliocolobus tephrosceles. The sequence continues at coordinate 152,836,081 of NC_045435.1, read as the reverse complement.
ATGGTCAGCTGTTAAATAATCACCGCAGGCTCCAGGCTGATGGAAAAGACTCTTTCTGTAACATTGCTGTTCTCTTAGGATGTTTTACTTTTCTAGATATATATTCATATTGTATATGAATAGAAACTATATTACGTCTTCCTTTCCAATTATTCTGCTTCTAGATGCTTTCTCTATTCTAATTGCATTGGTGTTTTAAGTATTTTGAGGCTGTATTATTACATGAATACAAATATATAATTTTTTTTATCATTAGGAATTGACCCTAGGCCAGCCAACTGACCAACAGACTGGTAGCTGACTAGACACACGAGCAAACCCAGCCACAACTTTTTCAAGTAATAATTACCCCAAAAATTGGTGTTTTAAAACAACAGCCATCTATTTAGTTCATTATTCTGTGGGCCATAAATTTGGGTTGGATTCAGCTGGGTGGTTCTCCTGTCCTTGGCTGGGCTTACATCTTTTAGCTTCCTAAGAGATTAGCTAAAGAAGGAATGCTTTTGTTTGCAGAATTTAGAGAGAGCATAAAGGAGCAAGTAATGTTTCTCTCCTCTCCAGTCTCCTCAGACAGAAAAGGCCAAAGCCCCCCCCCCCAAAAAAATAGAGTATCTTCTGTGAAGTCACCAGGAAAGCCAGGGAGGGAACCAGATGCTGAATTCACATGTCCCAGTCTTGGTATTTCCCTTAACACCGTAATCTGGGGATTATGGACCCTTCAGCTGTATTAGAAATATACCTTTGAGATTATTCAAAAGTTAAAGGAAGAATCTACCATAAGATCACAAGAGGAAAGAAATTAAAGGAAGAACCATAAATAGTACACAGTCAGCATGATCTCCACTCAGGAGAGCTCAGGGAAAATCCCCGTATGTGGGATTTTTCCATATATACATTTTGACACATGGCTGGGAACCAAGTTCTGAGCCTAGCAATCTCAAACCCTCCACTTTTCTAGGATCAGTGAAATCCACTACATGTTTAAAAGTGCAAATCAGTCAATTCATATGATTAAAACCCTTAAACTTTGCAGAGCGAACCAAGCAGATGCCAAATCAGTTCAAAACACATTTTAATTCTAATTTTAGGCTACCAGTTGAATCATTGTGTCAGATTTTATGCCACTTGACCTTTCTGGGTCTCAATTCTTTCATCAGATAAATTAATATCCCCAAAGCAGCGCAAGGTTATAATTAATGAAATAACAGATCCAAGGAGGAATTTTAAAACATGTGAACCTTTTTACAATTGACTGATGGAGGCAGATGCCCTAGTGTCTGAAACAAATGCAGAACAAAAATAAATGCAGAATTACAAAGCAAAGAGTTGTTCTAGAGCGAGAGATATAGAAGGAAACCAACTGTTAGGATGGCTGTGGGACATTTCTAACAGTCTGAAAACTGGCAGGGAGTTTAAATATCAGAACTAAAGGGAGATGCGTCAGGCCCTGTCCTGGGCAGGGGATTCCAAGGTGAAGAGGCTCATGGCCTAATAAGGAGACTAATTGGCAAATGGTGTGAAATGGAGGGAAAAGGGCAAAAAGATAAGGGTATACAAGGCAGCCTATAGGAGCTACTGATTAATTCTTTCTTGAAAGCGGGCAATGGGAGATGTTTTCCTGAGAGGCAATGAGAGCTGAGCTGGGTTTTGACACAGATAATGGATATGGTACGTAATAGATGCCTATTAAATATTTTTAAATAAATAAAGGCGTTTCCCACAGAAGTATCACAGAAGGGCAACAGCATAGGTGGACGGAATATGGCATTTCCAGGAAATGGTATTGCTCAAATGAAAAGTTGGAGGGTCAGAACAACCGCCACCATAGGTGAGGCTAGTGATGAATGCAAAGGCTAGATCTCTGAGAACTTGGATGGCACAAAAATGATTTTCACTGTGTCCTGTTGGATTTTGGAAGCTAGGAAGATTTGAAAACAATGCAAAAGGAGATTCCAGGTAAAGGGAGTATGATGAGTGTGCTTTGTGCTCTGCAGTTCCTGCTTCAAGGAAGAACTTGTTGCCTCACCTGCTAGGAGTGCTGTGAGCAGAAAGCCTTCAGCTGGTCCCCTTCAGAGCCTGCCGCAGTTTCAGTGCTGCCTCGTCCACAGGTATGCCCTTCTGGGTGATGGAAGCAGGGGATACAGACCCAGCCAAGTCAGTCCACACTGGGGCAACTCACACAAGCCCACTTAGGTCCAGAGATCACTGTGGGGTTGACTGAAGCTGCCATCACAACTGACCTGCACTGCAGTTCAACTTCTCTTTCAGTCCATTCCTACTTCCACCCAGGCCAGAACCACAGGGGTGGGGGCAGCAGATGGAAGAGCAGGGAATCTGAGGCAGAGATCAAGCCCATCCTCCTACCCCTGTGGCTCTTTCAGAATTCTTTGGTGGCAGCTAATGGTTTGGAACAAATGCAGTATAGCTCAAGGAGCCCTAGTCTCAGGATAAAAAGGAGTTCAAGGCCAGTTTCTGTAACGGGTTTGAGTCAAGTCACATCACTTCTGTAAGATAATTTCTTTATCCCAAAAAGGGGAAGAACAATGCCAACATCGCAGATTTAGTGGTGGGGCTGGGCAAATACCTGACATAACATGGGAAAATGCTATATAAACTGTGTATACCAGAGTGAGTATGAATACTAAAACAATAGACCATTGTTTCTGCCCTTGGCTATATTGTTGCTACCTGGGAAATTACGGTGTAAGGTTTATGCTGAGAGTCAGAGGAGCTCCGTGAAAGGGTTATACCGCCACCTAGTAAACACAGGGAGAACTGCAGTTGGATCTCGTGCATGTTCCAAGGATGTGTAAACTTTAAAATCCTAAGCCCCTACCAGCTGAATGGACTCCCTCTTGGCAAAGGGAACCCCAGAAATACCTTAAAACTGAATTCCCAGCCACGACGGGATGGAAAGTCAGACATGCCTCGTTATACCCCCTCCCTTTTAGAGTTTAGACACAACTGACCAGCATTAATGTTAAAATAGGGATCATAAGACTGACAGAGGAGATTTTCACGGCAATAGGATACCAAATTATAAACAGGACCTAAGACCATGCCAGGCAAGGGTTAAGTCACACACTCCTGCACTTAAAGAATCAACTGTGTTCTAACTGCTAACTGCCACAAGGTTTCGCTTTTTCTCTAGCAGCTAAACAAGCACTGGCCTCCAGATAAACAGCATTAAAACAATTACAACTCATCCAGCTCACAGGTGCTGATTCACTGAACCCCTGTTCCACCAACCAGAAACAGCTTTGACTGGACAAGAGGTTGATTTCAGTCACTTTCTGCTGATGAGAAGACCACCAGCCATGGACTGGTTCTTGCTGGTTTACAGAGACTGCACACCTGTGTGCCTTCATGTCCTGAAAAGACCTTTTGACATATAGGGGATAGATGTAATACATTTCATCTATTCATTTCAAAGTGAACATTGGTCATAAGTTATGTGTATGTTTATCTAATATGCCTGTGTCAGGACCACTTTCTTGAATACTCAGCTCCTCCAGTAACTTGTTGAACATGTTTGTTTAGCCAACCTGTTCAGCATAAAACTCCTACCCCAACCCCTCCTCCTTCCAAACGCCTATCTCTGGTCTTGGCTAGAGGCAGGCTTCCCAGCCTGTGGGACAACCACCTTGCAGGCTGTCACCTTTTATAAGAATTAAATCCTCCTCTCTTCTAAATTTATAAATTATGTTTTTTCTTCAGTTAACTAATGGGGACAATCAACACACTTGAATGTTTCCTTCCAATGATCCTCTTATTATTGAACCTTTGTCTTGGTGTTCCCAACTCCTGGACATAGGAAGGGAAGAGTGGGAATAAGAAATAGAAAGTAAATCACAGTTCAAATCAAATACCGTCTTCAGGATAGATCACTTTGGCCGCTTTATGCTCAGGCAGCTGAAGTTTTTCCTAAAACAGAGAAATGCATATACCCATTCATATGATGAGTGGCTCTGTGGGAGGATGGAGCATCTGCCATTTAATTCCCATCGAAAATCAGTTACATGGACTGTGTTAAGGAAGAAAAAGAATACAATGAAGATAGTGTATTCATTCATTAGAAAAAGCCTGGATTATATCAAAACGGTTACCTTTGAGAGAAAAGATTATAGGTGGTCTTTATTTTTTCCAGGTGCATTTCTGTAACTTACAGATTTGCTACAATGAACACAGTCATCCTTTCGTGATCATATTAAAATGATTGTTGTAAAAATAGAATTTAAAATGTGCTTCTTCGAACACTTTGTATAAAGCTGTTTCCATCCCACCTGCTATGTTAGCAGACTGTGCGGAGGAACACACGGATTATAGCAATCACACTTACGGAACCAGGAACTTCCCAGACAGCAATGCCACCCTGTGTCCCTGGGGGACAACCAGCTGCTTGCGATCAGTTATGGACTGAATGTTTGTGTTTTCCCAGAATTCATATGGTCCCCTAATGTGGCTATAGTTGTATTTAGGGCCTTAGGAGGTAATTACAGTTAAATGAGATCATAAGAATGGTCCCTAGTCCAATAAGAGTTGTGTGCTTATAAGAAGAGACACCAGAGCCAGGTGCAGTGGCTTATGCCTATAGTCCTAGCTATCCAGGAGACTGAGGCAGGAGGATCATTTCAGCCCAAGACATTGAGGCTAGCCAAGGCAATATTGATATAGTGAGGTCCTGTCTCAAATGAAAAAAAAAAAAGACACCAAAGAGCTTGGGTCTTTTCTCTCGTGCTGTCTTTATGAGCATGCACTGAGGAAAGGCCATGTGAGGACCCAGCGGGAAGGTAGTCATTTGCAAGCCAGGAAGAGCGCCCTCGGTGCTGCGATCTTGAACTTCTAGCCTCTAGAACTGTGAGAAATAAATTTCTCTGGTTTAAGCCCATGGTATTTTGCTATGTCAGCCCCAGCTGATTAATGCATGATCTTACAAAGACCCCAAACCATGCATCCTCAATGCCCCACAGATCTCCTCCACGTAGTTCCCAATTCTGTCTGGAAGCTGAGTCCATGGTTAGAGGCCCAAAGAATCAAGCCATGAGGCAGAGGAAGATCTCACAAAAAACACAATTGTCCTTAATGTATTTGCTGCAAAATGTTTCATCCGTGGTAAATGTAAACCTTTCATTTCACTTTTCATCAATAATGTCAGCCTTAATTGTTTAGTCACCATGTTTTGAAGGACAGTGATCACTATAACGGATGCCAAAGGGTTGGTCTCATGGAAAAATCACTGCTGTCTCTTCATCAACCACTATGTCACAAAGTCAAGCCCAGATTGCAGTGAGCAAGAATCACACAGTCTCATGCCAAATGATTCAATAAAGAATGCCTTTATTTATCTGCATTAAGTAGTAAGGATGAAGTTCATTCACATTAGATGTCCCTTTTTCCATGCCCTGTCTTTGACTAATATTTCCTTATTCTCTGGTGGGAAAAAAAAAAAAAAAAAACAAGTTTCAATTCATTTCTGAATTAGGTGTTTCTCACTCCTTACACTGATTTTTATTTTGCTACATAGCACCTCAAAATTTTTTTAAAATATTATAGGTCAAGTTCAAGTTTCTTTTTCATTCAGTTCTAATTTATTTAAATATCTTTCAGTTACTTTTTCAACTATTAGAATTCAGTCCTCAAGTCACAAATCATCTGGCCCAAGTCCTTGCTGGCAGGAAAACATTCAGGCGTTTAGGAATCTGATGTCCAAGGTGTTGGAACGGGCTGTGTCACTTCTGAGCTGTGAGGTCCTGCCTCAGCCAGGGTAATCTCCATTTCATCAGCATTAAAAGCTCTGCCTTTAGCAGTAACAGGGCTCTGCCTGGACTGTTACTGTACTGGGACACACTGAGCCTCACATTCTTCCTTGGTTTCAAACCGGTTGGCATTACCCCCACAGCTGCCATACCAGAACTGCTGGCAAACCCGTTCCTCCTTGTTGTAATACCACTTCAGGGTGTGATCCTGGCACTCACCTTCTATTGGATCCATGGAACAAGGACCTGCAACAAAACAGAGAGCTGAATTTCCTGCATAAGCATGACAGAAAAAGAGCAGTGGTTTGGAGTCACAGGCATGAGAATGAATCTCAGCCTCACCACCAATTAGTTCTGTGACCTTGAGCAAGTAATTTAACCCCTCAGAGCCTCAATTTCCTCAGCTATAAAAGCAATATTTTAAAAAACTTCTATATCACAAGTATGTCATAAAGTGTCATATAACATATGTGAAAGGTGCAACATAGTTATAGCTATGACTTTGCACAGTACCTAGAAGACATGCCACAGATAATCTATAAATGAGTGAATAAAGGAATGAATATTAATAAATCTCTCTGATACTGAGCACTCCTCACTTGCATATTAAGCTGCTTTCCCTCCTTTTGCAAACCATCCCAATCCCTTGCCTGCAGTCTTCTAATGACCTAAGCAAATCTAGCTTATTTATTATTTACAGTACCCTGACTCTTGCCTGAGAAATTAAGACATCTATTAAAGGAAAAACATGATGTTCCTGAAAAATTAAAAACAGCATTGAACATCAACACATTACAAGAAAGCAAGATCTGGGACTCCCTGAATTTTACATGAGGCAGTGATTTTCCCAGGTATATAACCCTCCCCACCTCAACTTCTAGGGAGAACAGATTTCCTTGGGTATCCTTTGTATCACATAGAAGTATTTCTGACCCAGGTTGGCCCTAAAGCACAGAATGCTGCCATCCTCCCCGTAGTTCCTCCTAGGCCTTCCAAGTACCCTTAAATAAAGAGGAGACTGTCTTCAAAAAGCAAGCCTTAAAATTCATGGTTCATTTCTGTTAAACTATATGCTAACCTCCCAGTAGTGTAATCGGCACAGACTAGTTTTCTAGGATAGGCGACCGGATGTACTGTACCCACAGGGGTGAGATATGCTCTTAGTATGCTAAGAAATTGATCATGGAAATTGCCCTATGCTTTGAGTACTCATATTTGAATTTGCTCACTCTATGACCCCTACTCTGGAGGGTATAAGACAACAAGCAGTACAGGCCCAGGAGAAGCAAGAGAAATGTTTATTCAAAAACCTGTCATTGTCAACAGAAAAACTCTCCAATGGTGAGCTCTTTGCTATACTCTCTAGAGCCAACAAACAGACTCAGGGCTTAGTTATCAGCTGGCACCATCCTCTGCCATTACAACTGATTCTGAACTGACAAACCAAGATCTCATTCAAACATATCCATCACTTTTCCTAGGGACACTCTGTCATCTTTAGAACCTCCACTTTTGCTTTGGGTCTGGGAGACAATCAGACAGGGACTGCTCTTCCTAAATTATACTGCTAGAGTAGCACTGTCTATAATGATGAAATGTTTGAAATAGTGGAAAATCTGTGCTATCCAGTACAGTAGCCACTACTCCCATGTGGCTGTTGATCATTTGAAATGTGGCTAGTGCAACCAAGGAACTGAACTTTTAATGTTATTTAATTTTGAATTATTTACATTTAAATGTAAATAGCCAATGTAGCTAGCAGTTACTGTATTGGTCAGTACAGCTATAGGTGAATGAGTCCTTCATGCTTTATGCTAATTATCTCTAAGTTATCTTTGTAGCTTAACACTCAGAATACCACTAGTCTTAATTTTTCTTTTACCAGTATGTTAAGGCATTGAGGGCCAACAAATTTTTACCCAAGCAATTATTACTAGGCCCCAGTCTTATATTTGGCTTTATTTTTTACCATGAATATTAACCTTTGTTTCTTGGAAGAACTATGCAGTGGCAGTAACAATTTTACTCACAGTAGTTCATGGAAACCAGGAGTAAAGAAAGATAAAGGTAAAGAAAAAGAAAAGAGTTGGCAGATATGAAGAGGAGCTACAGTGAAATTATAATTTTGCTCCAGCTTATTCTATTTCCTGACGTATATAAGTCTTATAGCCCTACTTGGAGGGGAAAACCAAAAAATTGGTCTGTGTGCTTTGGATATAACACTGAAATTGAAAATGTACCAAGATCAGCTGGGCACCTGTGAAGAGAGATAACTCATTTAATTCTTCACAGGTAGCAGGTAAAGCATAATTCTTCACAATGAAAAGTAGCAGGTGCTATGGCAGAATTTGGCTTAAGATTCAGGAGCACCAAGGAGGCTGTGAAAATTTAAAACTACCTGGGGGCATAGAAAAAACTCTAAGGAGAGGTGAAACTTGAGCTGAGTAGTAAAAGATGAGTAGATACAGTCCACGTGGACACTGCGGAGGAAATACAGTCATGTGAAAGTAATCAATGGTACAGCGCTTTGGAATAAATCGCAGGGCATAAGGGCCACGAAAGGCATATGCAGGGAAGTGGCGGCCAGTAAAGACCCAGAGGACCAAAGCAGGGGTCTAATTGTAAAGGCCCATGTGTCTTCCACAGGCACCTGGACATTATCTTATAAACAGTGAGGAACCATAGAAGAGGAGAAGTGACACAACCATATTTGTGTTTTAGAAATGTCAATCAGCTGTTTAGAATGGAATTGGAAGGAGGACAAATTGGAAGAAAGGAGACCAGTTAGACAGCAGGAGGCAAGGGAGAAGAAGTCAACTAGAGTAATATTGGGCAATCAGGCATTTTTTGAAAGAAGACATCCAAGCAGTCAACAAATGTGAAAAAACACTCAGCATCAATAATCATCAGAGAAATGCAAATTAAAGCCACAATGAGATAGCATTTAGAGTAGTCAGAATGACTATTATTAAAAAGTCAAAAAACAACAGATGTCGGTGAGAATGTGGAGAAAGGGAACGCTACTGGTGGGAATGTAAATTAGTACAATCATTATGGAAAACAGTATGAAGAGTTCTCAGAGAACTAAAAATAGAACTACTCGTCAATCCAGCATCTCCACTACTGAGTATCTGCCCAAAGGAGAAGAAATTATTCTATCAAAAAGACACCTACACCCATATGCCCATGGGAGCAGTATTCACAATAGCAAAGTCATGGAATCAACCTAAATGCTTATCAATGAATTATTGGATTAAAAACGTGGTATATATAACATGGAATACTACTCATGCATAAAAAAGAATGAAATCATGTTTTTTGCAGCAACATGGATAGAACTGGAGGATATTATCCTAAGTGAAATGATACAGAAATAGAAAGTCAAAAACTGCGTGTTCTCACTTATATGTAGGAGATAAATGATTGGTATATGTGAACATACAGAGTGGAATAAGACATTGGAGACTCCAAATGGTGGGAGGGTGGGGGCGGGGGCAAGGGTGTGTAGGATGAGATACTATCTTTTGGGTACAATGTACACTATTTGGGTAATGAGTACTCTAAAAACCCAGACTTCACCAATATGCAACATATCCACATGTACTTGCACTCCTAAATCTAATTAATTAATTTTTTAAAAATAATACTGAGTTTTGGCTTTCCATTCCTGGGCCAGTGGTGGTTCATACAAATAAAGATAGTTGGTAAAGGAAGAGAAGGAGATTTGAATGGGAAAGACAATGAGTTGGGATGGTTGAACTAAGTTGGTTTGATGTAACGGCAGGCAAGTCCAGTGGAACGATCTGGAGGGTAATTGAATACACTAGGCTATAGCACAGGAGAAAGTTAAAGTGGAAGATATGGATTTGAGAGTCACCAGCACAGAGGGGATAGTTGATGTTGTGGGCGGAGGCGGGGAAGCATGCCTAAGTAGTGTGGTGTGTGCAGAGTGTTTGGAGGACTGAAGAAAGAATCGTGGGGAAGGGTGTGGCAGATTGATTATGATATTAAAAAAGCCTAGGCTTCAGAGTAAATCATTTGCATAAGCCTCTTCTAAATGAATATTCACTTTTCACTTAATTTTAATAAATTTTTAATCTTTTTCTTAAAGAGGGCCCCAAAATTGTATAAATTCCACAAAACCTGAATCCCCCTGTGAAGGTGGATCTGGGAAGAGGAGCCCAAAAGACGGACTGGCCAGAATAGAAGAACAAGAGGAAAATGTTGTCTCCAAAGCTGTGAGAGGAGAGGGTTTAATGAGGAAGGTAGTGGCCAACAGTGCCAAATCCCAAGGAGCGCAAGTCAACAAGGTCTGGAAGAGAGCCCTTTGGTCTTTCTTGACAACTCAGAATAAGAGAAGAGCCAGTTCTCTTCTCCAATGGGAGGGCAGGAAGAGAGGCTTGCAGAAATACAGGAAGTTGCAGGAGGTCGTGTTTGGTCACCTTTATTTCTTTTGAAAAGAATAAAAAAAGAGGGGGGCATATCTGCTAGAGGAAGAGGCGTGGAGGAAGGATCTTGAGGAGATGGTGAGGGTTTTGAATGGCCTTAGAATGAAAACAGAAAGGAAACTGGCCAGAGCCACATAGCAACAGAGCAGCTGAGTATTGGGGGCCTTCAAACCTCAGTTTTTGTCTGTGAATGGGATTGGATTGGTTGACTGGGAAGCCCTCCTCCATCCTTTCCATCTTGATTTTTATAAGAAAGAATGCCTTAAAGCAGTAGTTCTCACTCTTGGTTGTTCAGTGGAATCACTGGGTAAGTCCCACACCCAGAGATTGACTGATTTGGGCTGAGGGCAATTGTTAAAGATCCCCAGGTGACTCTAGTGTACAATCAAGACGGAAAATCACTACCTTAGTAAGATTACCTGAGGATATTCTATACCGAAAACATAAGAACCAACAAGGTAAGTTCTTCTGTGTTTAATATTCTAGCCTAAGGAGGTGGTATTCCTGTCTGTCTAATTTTGTTATTTATTTTGGACATGTGTTTGCTTTGAAATCTGAAAGGTTGCATGTATCATCAGCATCTTAACAACTAACTTGTGTGGATACATACTATGTGGCAAACACATGAATTACCAAGTTGTATTCTCAAACCTATGAGGTAGGGACTCATATAATCCCCACTTTACAGAGCAGAAAACTGAGTCACCGAGAGAGTAAATAACTCCCATGGCCACTTAGCTAGTAGCCCCAGATGGAGAATCATCTAGGCACATTCAAAACCTCAGATAAATGATCTCTCCCTTAAAGTCACCAGGACTAACCACACCCCTCACTAGAAACGCTTTCAGCTGTCTTGAATCACTTTCCAAAACTTCACAGAGAAGTGTTCCTGCATCTCTTTCTCATGTGTTTAGTGTTCTGCTTAATTTGTTGATCACATATAAAAAGTAACTTGGTGGCCGAGTGCAGTGGCTCGTGCCAATAATCCCAGCACTTTGGGAGGCTGAGGCGGGAGAATCACCTGAGGTGAGAAGTTCGAGACCAGCCTGGCCAACATGGTGAAACCCCGTCTCTACTAAAAATACAAAACTTAGCCAGACTTAGCTGGGTTCTTGTAATCCCAGCTACTCAGGAGGCTGAGGCAGGAGAATTGCTTGAACCTGGGAGGCAGATGTTGCAATGAATCGAGATCATGCCACTGCACTCTGGCCTGGGTGACAGAGTGAAACTCCGCCTCAAAAAAAAGGAACTTGGCATTTGCATTACTGCATGCTGTAATCCAAAATTGAAGCTACAGTTGTTTTAGATATATCCAAAATGTAGAGCTTTTCTCCAGGTAGGTGCATTTCAAGGTCAGGAGTATCTTCACCACTTCTGCAATAACTCATTGCTTCTCTGCAAAGGTACTGCAGACACTTCAGAGAGTGTGCCTTCATAATATGCCCTGAAATAATTTCCATCCAGCTCCAGTTTGACAGCAGGTGAAAGTTAGCCTTTGTTTGCCTTCTTAAGCTATTTTCTTTAGCTGCATACATGAACCTGTGGATTTGTAAGCAAAGTGAATAAAAAAAATTGCATGCTAACACAGTGCACAGGATTTTTTAAAGAAAAAGTTAAAAATGAAAAAAATTAATCCAACTTAAGGGCCAAGAAGTAGTTTGGTTTTTACCATAGGTAGTGCCTGCATTTATTTCTTTTCCAGTTTCTTTTTGTTTTGCTGGTGTTTCTCGTTCATTTTCTTCAATGTCATATTTGTTATTTTCATAATTTTCAAGCACTTCTTGCTGAGTTATAGATGTTGTCGTGTCTTTTCTCTTCTCTTCTAGAAAAATGCCTGTTGCTTCAAATGCTTCCAAATCATCAGCCAAGCCAGACATACCAAACTGGTGCCCGAGCAACCTGTATAGAAACAATCCATGTCAAACTGCATGAAAAAATCTCAAGAACTGAGAGGCTCAACTCCCAATTGTTATTGCTGTGATTTGTAAGCCTTATGTGTGGGCATTTCCTAATGACTGTGTTATTGCATTAACTATTTTCTTAGCTTTGTGGACATGTTTGAAAAATCAGACTGATATGTTTAGCATTATTATTTTTACCTCTGGGATATGAAATTCAAGCTTGGGGTGATGTGGTAGAATGGAAATTGGTAGAAATTGGTAGAATGCCAAGACCAGCCTTGGCAACATGGTGAAACTATCCCTACAAAAGTACAAAACCAGCAGGGTGTGTTGGCATACGCCTGTAGTCTAAGTGACTTGAGAGGCTAAGGCAGGAGGATTGCTTGAGCCTGGGAAGTCAAGGCTGCAGTGAGCTGAGGTTATGCCACTGCACTCCAGCCTAGGCAACAGAGCAAAACCCTGTCTGAAGAAAAGAAAAGAAAGACAATCCATATCAGAACTGTCAAACCCAGGAGCACCACAGGCCCAGTGGTTTAGGTCAAGTTGAGGACTAGCATTGTATGTGACCTGTCTTTAGGGAGAAAGTCTCTTCTGTCTTGGGGCAGAAGTATGGACCAATCTCAACCCTGTCCTCAACCCACCTGTTGACAGGTGTGACTAATTGCAGCAGAGTGTCCCCACGGTGTAGGCCCCCGCATTCTTCAGTGAGTTCTAGGGGTGGGTACTGGTTTGTCCCACCTAAAAGTAAAATAAAAAACCAAGTCAAATATAGAATAATACAAAATTCTAAAATAAAATAAACATAAAAAAATACTATTCATAAAGACATCAAATTCAAAATATAAAATCAAAAAAAGTATAAAATATAACAAATAAAACAAAATGAAATAAAACATAATATAAAAATAAAAGCAAATAAAACATTAATTTTTTTAATCCTGGAAGACATAAAATCAAAAAGACATAAAATATATTCATATAAAGCATAAAATAAATGTAAATGTAAAAGCAAATAAAACAAAATAAAAACATAAAATGTATCCTATTATGTAAATAATGCAAAGTAAAATCCAACCTAAAAGAATAACAAAATAACATAATACAATAACAAAATAACATAATAAATAACAAAAATAACAATCTAACATAATACAACATAAAAAATAAAGTAAAATTAAATTAAAACAGATTAGAAAAGTGATTCCTTCAGGCTGCTTCTCCTTCAAGGAATCTCTAAGCCATCAGCCTTCTGTTACCACTCCCTACATATGTAAGAAATCTAAGGTTCAGAGACATTCATTGACTCTTCCAGGATCACATAGTTCACTAGTGGCAGATCCAGGACTGGAACGAATTCACTGATCTTTGTACCTCTCAAGTTGGAGAGGTACAAATGCTGTGTTAGTACTTCTAAGACATCCATCAGACTCCTTTATTCTTGTAGTGATGAAGCCACAGATGTCCCTCAGGGCTCCCAATGGGCTATCAGAACCACCTGTAAACTGAGAAACTAATGTCTCCCAGCAAGGAGGGCAAGGAGGCTTCACATGTTATAGCAAAGCACCCTGCACATAAGCTGAATTATGCACAGGAGGATGAAACCCAAGACAAACTACTAACAATGTGACCAGGATAATACCCTCACCATCCCAATTCTAAATCTCCATTATTATGCTAGGGATACAGATTTGGCTGCCCACAAATTTAATTCATCTAGTTCTTTTTTTTTTTTTTTTTTTTTTTTTTTGAGGCAGAGTCTCGCTCTGTCACCCAGGCTGGAGTGCAGTGGCCGGATCTCAGCTCACTGCAAGCTCGGCCTCCCGGGTTCACGGCATTCTCCTGCCTCAGCCTCCTGAGTAGCTGGGACTACAGGTGCCTGCCACCGCGCCCGGCTAGTTTTTTGTATTTTTTAGTAGAGATGGGGTTTCACCGCACCATGTTAGCCAGGATGGTCTCGATCTCCTGACCTCGTGATCCGCCTGTCTTGGCCTCCCAAAGTGCTGGGATTACAGGCTTGAGCCACTGTAATTCATCTAGTTCTGAGAGAAAGAACAATAACAATTCCACTAGTTCTAATTGGAGGTGAGGATGCTCAAGCAGAGGAATGGGAAAGAATTCCGGCTAGGACCCATTGGCACAGCCCTTGCCCCTTAGTCTTCACGGTTGGCTTCATCCACCCAACCTGAGATGGAAGACCCTAGACTTTTGTCCTGTCTCCCTTACTTTCTAGTGAGTCCCTGAAAATCCCTGACTCCACACTGCCATGTCAACCTCTACTTTAAAATAAACATCAAATAAACTAGGATCATTGATATCACTCTCAAGCTTATAAGAAACACAGACTCTTGTCTCCAACGCAGACCTACCATATCACAATCTACATTTTAACAAGATCCCCAGGAGATTCACATACATGTAAAAATTTGAGAAGTACTGTCAAATACTATTGGAAACTAGTAATAAATAGTAATAGCAGTAACTATGCCTTACATGTGTACGATATTGGTGCTTTCAAAGCCCCTCCCTGAACATATGGCTTCACAATTAGGGAAAATACTGCAATTCTCATTTTGACAAATGAGAAAATTGAAAAGTTACGTGGAAGTCTGAGGCTCTCAGGCACCAAATGAGAGGTTCGGGACAAGAAACCATCACTAGGCTTGACACAATGTCAGGGCAATAATAGAGCAGGCTTTTCAGAAAATGGGGTGCTCCCTGGCCCTTCCCAGGGATGCTGGGCTACAAACATTAGGCAATAGTGAATGTGCAACAGGCACCTGCATGCCCAAATGCCAGGCTCTGTAAATTCCTCTCCCCACTCCACCCAAGGTGCCCCAGTACCCGGGGACTGCTCACTTTTTAGGAGGTTCAGGAAGGCCCGAGTGAATCCCCGAGCGTAGTTAACCTCTGGCTCCGAGACCCCTTGTAGGCGCAGTAGATGCTGCTCAGAGGGGGCACTGACTAGCTCGGCTAGCTCTGCTAGCTCATGCGTCCCCACACTCGGACCCAAGGCCAGCACAAAGAGAGTGATGCCCTTGCATTTGGCCTCCAGGGACAGAGTCCACAGCTTCTCCCTGTCCCAGCTACTTGTCTCGCTGGCCACGATGGCGAAGAGGACTTGTGCCCTCCGCGGCAGAGGGGCTGCCAGGAGCACATTCTCCAGCGTCCACTCCAGGGCGTGGCCCAGGGCGGGGGTTCCCTGCAAGGGGTGGGCTGCAGCCTCGCGCACATGTCTCTGCATCTGCTTCCGGTTGCTAAAGGTGGTCAGGTGGAAGCCCTCGAGCACAGGGCGGCGACCCACACCAGGCCAGAAGTTGGGTGTCGTGTGCGTCACCAGGGCCACGCGCGCCCCACGGTGGGACGCGCTCGGCTGCTCAGCCACCTCCAGGTCTTCCAGCGCGGCATCCACTATACTCAAAGACCCGCGGTACACGTCGGCATCCACTCCATAGGAGCTGTCCACCACGAACACCAAGTCCACGTCCACCTGCTGGGGCCCCCGCGCGCCAGCCGGGCATTCTGGGTCTGGTCTGCATTTGTCTAGGAAGGAAGTGCAGGGAGAGGCCGGAGTTAAACCGCGCATCCCCTTCTTTTCCATGTAAAACACAGTTCCAGACCCTCAGTAAGGACAGCTGTCTCTGAGCACTATCTTCCAGGCATTGTGGTGACGTGGCAAGCCAATGGGCACTGTAAATGAGCTCATTTCTCATAAGAAGAATTGAGATCGATTGCACACTAAATATTTTCAACCACTAGGCCATATGGCTTCCCAGTCTCTGTGTTCACAGACATCACCTCTATTTCCTCCTCCAGAAAATAATTGTAACCTAATAATAGATTATAATCTAACAATAGATAAATCAAGAGTAGTGGGAAACCACGTAAAAAAACATTGATTGCTAGAACTGGAAGAGACCTTAACAACCACATGAAAGTGCCTTATTTTTAAGGTTAAGAAAAAAAGATCAAACATTGCCAATTTTAAATGAGAAGCTAATAGTGTAGTCTTAGAGCTCTCAAGCTGGTTCGGCATTAAAATGGCATGTAGAATTTTTTTTTTTCTTTTTTTTACTGTAGATTCCCCGGCTCTAGCCATGCCAAGATTCTGGTTTGGTAGTGCTGGGAGGGAGTTCAGAATCTATCATTGAAGTGTACGCAGGTATTCTGATGAACAACGGTGTTAGGGACCCACTGCTGGGGCAAAATCTTTCCTTTAGAACTGGTGGGGGCAGGTGTTCTTAACCTGGGAACCACAGTCCCCCAAGGTGTCTGTGAATGAGGATGGGAAAAAATTACATCTTTATTTTCACTACCTCTATTGAAATGAAATTTAACATTTCTTTTCACTGTGCATAAAGACAACAAGCAACTATAATACTAGTGATTCCGACACCAATAGAAATCACTGATTTCCTTATCAGTGGTTGCAAATGGCTCAGTATTATTTGAACTCAATAATACTTTGAAATAATAGTTATTAGACCTGCTAGATCTTATTGTTTAAAATGCTAATAAAGAAGCACATGACAAATGGGTTAAGAATGTGGTATATATACACAACAGAGTACTATTCAGACTTTTAAAAAAGCAGGAAATTCTGTCATTTGTGATGTGGATCACATTTGTGATGTAGAGGACATTATGCTAAGTGAAATAAGCCGGGTACAGGAAGACAAATATTGCATGATCTCACTTGCATGTGGAATGTAAAAAGTTCAAACTCATAGAAATAGAGTGCAGGGAGCGAGGAGGAAGGTGAATGGGGAAAGGAGGTACATTAGTCAAGGGTACAAAGTTTAAGTTAGACAGAAGGATAGGTTCTGGTGGTCTGTTGCACCGCATAGTATTATAGTCAATAATAATGTATTGTATATTTCAAAATAGCTTTAAAAGGTGGATTTTAAACATATTCACCATACACAAATGATAAGCATTTGAAGCAATTGTTATGTTAATTGGCCTGATTTGATCATTCGACAATGTATACATGCATTGAAACATCACTGTGCCCCATAAATTTATATAATTATTATTTGTCAATTAAAAATAAAACTTTTAAAAGTATATATATTACTATATCAAAATTTTTAAGTATCTTGATAATTTCAATGTAATCATTTTCCTTTGTAATTCTCTGTTTTTTATTTTATGCATTGAAAAACATTATTCTAAGGAGAGCATAGGTTTAACCAGATACAGAAGGGATCTATGATACCAAGAAAGGTTAAAAACTCCTAATTCAGTCATTAGCAAAGCACAGGGGTAATAGTCAAGAGTTCAGCAACCTGGCTGCCTGGTTTAGTCCAGGTCTATTCCTTTACTCAGCATGTGACCTTGGGTAAATTACTTAGTCTCCCCAGAACCTCAGTTTTCTCATTTGACTCATGGAGGTAATGATGACAATAATAATAGTACTTCCTTTTGAGGTTGTTTATGAAGTTTAAAAGAAAAGCTGAGTTCATATATATGTAAGTGTTCAAAACAATGCCTGATGCATAATAAAACCTCGATGAACACTAGCTAGGTTTAGGTTTCTAGAGGACAGGGAACTGAGGCCCGAAAAAGCGATATGTCAGATTAGATGATGGATGTGAAAGCAGTTCATCACTTGTGACATACTCACAAATGGCAGTTACTACACTTGACTTGACCAAGTTGTCATAGCTGAGTATCTTGTGGTAGTACTAGGCTTAGTGTGGATCAAGGAGAGAAAACCATGACATCTCCTCAAGTTCACCCACTCTGATGCTGGGTAAAATGGATGTGGACAGGAGCCCTTCACATGTGGGCATGCATGCATTTCAGCAGAAACTTCTCTCCAGCACAGGTTGGTGTGGGATATAGCAATGGGGCTTGGGAACCAAGACACACTGGATGACTGGCCAGTATCCCACTGCTGGTCAATGGTGGTTCCAGGCCTAGAACCCATCACTCTTAATTCTTAGTTCAGTGGCCTGCCCATCACAATAAGGTGCACTAAGGCAGGAACCACAAGCCCAGCCGACCCCAGCAGCTAGCAGGACAGATAAATGAGCAGAGCATGCCAGAAGTAAGATAGGGTGGGGTGAGGACTATGAGACTCCTCACCCCATTAAGAGAGGTCAGGCCCAACTCAGCTCTGCTGACTGTGCCTAATGGGAATGCAGTGTCTGTGACCCTCAAGACAAGTATGACTTCCCAAGAAAAACCAGAAATCCAGACTTCATAGGAAATTCTCTAGATTTTAAAACCCTGCACATGCCAAGTAAATACACATCTGCTGAGCAGAGCTAGCCTGTGGCCACCAGTGAATTAATCCTGTTCTAAAGGCTTTCCTGGCTTACCATAGCAGAGAATGCAGCGGGCCACGTGCTCCACATCCTGCTGGTGCTCTGTCTCCCAGATGAACAAGTAAAATCTGTTGGTTCCATCCATCTAATCCAAACACACACACACACACACACACAAGTTTATGATTAGCTGGAGTAATTTCAGGCCATCTTTTTCATGTGTTTTCTCATTCAGATGAGAAAAACATGAAGATGATTTTAAAGGATATATAATTATATAAATATATGCACAAATAACTCAGCATTATACATTCCAATTATTTATTGCTATTTAGTTCCCTAGTTCTAACCTGGAGGTTGGACTGTCATTGGTGTGGGCTATGTGTATCATGGGTCTTCAGGCTCCCAATATGTGTAAAACTCAGCCAACATCATGCATCAGAATGGGAGTAAGGAGACAACGTTAAATCATTTGTAAACTTCATAAATCTTTATTAATTGTTCACAGGATGCAGTGTGGTGGGAGCTACTGACCTGAGTGGCAGACTCTTCAAAGGGGCAGCCATAAATGTCAAATACCATTAGAACGGAAACAGTAGCTCTGGTGGTCAGAGCTAGACATATCACAACCAGAACGTAAGAGTGAAGAGGGATCAGGGAAGACTTTATAGAGATACAAATTTATCTCCTCTACTTAGTTTGCATCCTTTACTTAGCCTTTTCAAATATGATCAATTTAACAACTAATAACAATGCTTAAAAGTGAAATATTAATAATAAATCCAACAAGGTCCATGGATCAACTAGTTAGATGATCAGCAAACCCCTTCCTTCCTCTTCCTAGGGCACAGTTGGACTATATTTCCCAACCCCTCTTGCAGTTAGGTGGTGCCTACTGACTGGGGTCTAGCCAATGGGATGCAGGTGGAAGTGACGTATGTCATTTCCAGTGCATGCACTGTACTCCATTACTCCCTCTCCCCTCATCTGCCAGTCAGGTGCAGAGGATCCAGAGAAAGGCTTTGAGGCCCTAGGGTATAATGGGGCCACTGACAGATGCAGCCCACATCCCAAAACAGTGGCATGAAGCAAAACATGCCTTCTCCCACACAAACATATGCAAGAGCCCATATCCACTTACGACAGGTGGCAGAAATAACCACTTATTATGTTAAGATACTGAGACTTGGAAAAGAATGGTTTCACAGTTAACCTGCCCTGACTTATACAGACAATTTGCAGAATGTCAAACTCATGATGAAACTAGAAATGCTTTCAGAATGCTTCTCTCAGGATTTGAGGTGTGGTTTACAAGGAGGTGGATGTCTGAGCTTAGTCATGTCCATCTTTGTATCTACTCTCTGCCAAAGCATGCGGAAAAAAGCCCCACTGAGGGTCAGCTTCTCCTCCTTCATCTGTGTGGGCAGGAACAAGTAGGCTCTGGGCCCTCCTCCAGGTAGCAACATGCTGAGGATGTGAAGATGTTAGATGCTGAGGATATGAAGATGTTAGGCTAGACCTCAGCAAGGTAGATAGTCAAGGGTTAATTCGCAAACAAATTTTCTTAACATTACAGAGCTCTTCACTCTTGCTGTTCAGGAACACTTATCTTTTTAAAAACTTTTCTAACAAACAATAATGTGTATCCCAAACATTGTTTTTCAGAGTCAACTTACTTGAAGAAAAAATCCTAGTGGGAAATGAAATATGAAGAGTTCAATATTTATGCTAACGTAACACAAAAAACCATGGGAACGGTCCTAAGCCTCCTAAGAATAAAAGCAAAAAACATCCTCTTTTGTTCCTCATATGGCCAAAGCAACCTTAAATTAGGCTTTTTCCTAACTTAGAAATCCAAATCAATCAAGACTGATGAAACAGATACTACATGAAAGTATTAACAAGCCATTTGGAGATACAAAGATGACATGGCTACATCTTCAAAGAGATTAAAATCCAAGTAGAAAGATAGATAAATGATTTTCAGACAAGAAAGAGCTCCAATAATATATTTTAGGAGCACAGGAAGAGAAGATTCACTTCAAGGGAAAGGAACAGAGGGAACCTAATGAAAATTATGGCATCTGGCACTTTTGAGATAATAAGTCAGATACTTAACTGGCAAAGAGGCAGGGAAATGCATTCTAGTGTGAAGGAACAGCATGTACAAAGGCCCAGAGGCGGACTGTGCTTATCTCTGGAATTCTGCTCAATGTTCTCGCTCCCACAGTTTAGCGTACACCCACCTCCAACCTGCAGCTGCATGGCGCACATCTGTGGAACTCGTTACCACGTGGAGAAAGCTGGCATGGAAAGTGAATGCAGCGCTGCCAACATCCAACACTCAGATCTACTTCACATGATTATCGGATCTGAGTACTGACCAAGCCAAATGGACCTAATTAATCACCAAGGACTGAGAAAACAGTGTAGGCAGGAATATGACACATTGCTAGCCATACTGGAAATCACACAAGGCAATCTGGAAGGCTTCTGAACCCAGAATCCATGGCAATGTGTCAGGAGATATGAAGTGGCTGCGATAACTCTGGGTGCATCAATTTTACTCCAACAGTTGTAGGGAAATGCTGAGTTAGTGTACACTATTTTTTAAGCACAGGAAACATGGGTGAAGTATATTATAAAATGCAAAATTTACTTCACATGGGTGAAGTATATTATCAAGTGCAAAATTTCGGTGACTTTTAAAAGTAGTATGAAAGACTTCAAACAAATTTGAACATTCCCCCAAGTCTGCGTAAATTCATTCTCCTTTGTCTTAGAGATGGTTCATAGGGAAACTTCTGTGCAGCACTAACAGATTAGAGGTCAGGAACCTAGGTGCTAGTCCTTCATCTGCCATAATTGGCTATGTGGCCTTGGATAAACCTCTGGCTTCAGTTTCCTCAGCAACAGAGTGTTAGGGAAAGAGTCAATGCCCCTGAGTTCTCTCCCTTTTCCAACACAGCCTGGTCCTAGGTTACTACCTTCTCTATTTGCTTCTTGATCAGGACAATGTGCCAACTTTTCCACTTTGAGCGGCTCAGAGCACATAACTCTTCTATCTTTATTCCATTAATATTTGCTGGAAAACTACCAGATTCAACTGAATTTGAACACTTATCTTTTTAAAAACTTTTCTAACAATAATTTTATGATCATGTTTAAAATTTGTACTGTTCTTGCAAAAACAAAATTGTGGAAACAAAAGCATGATAAAAGTCCACAGGGAAGCTATGATTCAGTATAGATTCATCTGTACCTAGTGGTTATTAATAAACATTTAATTACTTTGACTTTGGACTTGCCAGCATGGTCCTTGTCACTGACAAAATAGACAAGATACTTCCTGAGAAAGTTCAAGCAGAGAGATAGCATAGAAGAGAGGAGAAAACTGTGTATGATTCCTACTGCAAAGTCCCATCAACACCAGAGAAGGAAATATCAGTAGAGTATTTTTAACATAAACCAAGAGGTCTGTTTGACGTTACTATAGTTTGAATCAGCACCTATAGCAATTCTCTCAACCAACTTCATTCCTAAACGTCCAGTTGTGGTTTGTTGGGACTAGTTGTGTACTAAAGACAGGAGTATGTTGAGGAGGGAGGATATGGCAAAGGGGGTATATTAACATCCTTTTTTGTTTGATAGTCAGAAAGACATTTCTCAAGGAGTACAAGGATGACTCTCAAACTTCAACTCTCAATATTTAAATACCTCCCCATGATCCCTGACTCAAACTTAACCCTGTGGGTTAAAGTCAGTGCATCAGCTGTTGTACTAAGCTGCCAGAAGCCATGGGATAATGTTGATCTCTGGGACTGAGCTGGGGGAGTCTCTTGGCTTGGAAAGATGGGAATGGAGTGGAAAGAAGCAAGTGCTAGAAAGGAGGATTTGCCTTGGACAGAGGAAGAGCTAACTGGACCCTAAGGAGAGAAAATTAGAAACCATCTGTCATCAAGTTTAAGTAAGGGCTTGAGAAACAAGGACAGCAAACTGGAAAAAGTAGGGGGAAGGAGGCAGAGTGAGAGAGTAGCCAGGTAACCCATCACTGACCCCAGGAGCTTGAGTCCAGTTTCGGTTCCTTCGAGTTGGCATGATCCTACCAAAGACTGCTATGAAACAGCCAACTCTTCCTAGATTCCTTGGAAAACATTAGGTGTCAGCATTGGGTTAAGGGTGTAGGTTGCATAGTGAGACTTAGGAACCAGCCATATCTGAATGCAAATTTCAGGACTGTGTAGCTGAGAACAAGTAACTTCACCTCTGGCCTTCACATATCTGGGAAATGTACAATTATCATTATTAACTTGTAGCGTAGCTATGAGGCTTAGACCAATACTCCTAAAACTTTAACATTTAGGCAAACCATCTGGGGCTCTTGTTATAAATACAGATCCTGATTGCTTACATCAGGGGAAAGGCATCACATTCTGGGTGATGCTGCTGCTGCTGCTGGTCCCTGAACCACATTTTGGATAGGGAGGGGTTGGGATGATAAGGCGTGGAAAGCATGTGGCATGGTGGCTGGAACTCCATAGGCACTCACTATCAGATTTAATAAATAGTGGGCAAAGGGCATTCTTACGGAACTCAGGAAGATGGTAATATAGTGACCCAACTGAGTAAACACATAGAAAGTGTCAGATATCCCTGTAGGTACCATGCCTTATAATTCTCACAACAATCCTGTGAGTTTACCCCCATTTTACAGAGAATAAATTAAGGGGGCCCCATTGACAAATAACATACCCAGATTAAATAAGGGACAAAACCAGGGTTTGAAGCCTCATTGCCTAATTCTTTCCTTTGGTGCTGGTCCTGGCCTTAGGGCATTAACAGTCTAGCAGAGAACAGAGCAGCCGTAGGCCTCCTCTGCAAGGGCCTAACTGCATAACCCAAAACCATCTTTCTTCAGAAGAAATGTTTCCAACTTTAGACATGTTGATTCCTCTGATTTGATTGTTACACGATGTATATATGTATCAAAATATCACTTTATACCCCATAATTATATGCAATTATTATTTGTAAAAATAAAATAAATACATATATTTATTGTCTCCCCAAAATAGAAAAGAATGTCCTACTGAAATTATCTGAAGTTTGAAATTATAGAAAAAATACCCCAAAAATTCATTTAGCCTTTCTCTTAATGTTTTCATCTTCTAAAGGTGATTTTTTTTTTTTTTTTTTTTTTTTTTTGCTTCCCATTATAGCTGTAATTCCATTGCTTGGCCTTCTTTTTTAAGAGCAATACACATAAATAGAAATAGGGCCAATTCATAGACCTGTATCATTGTGTTATTGTAAAGATAAAATGCATAAATACAGGGAAAGAACTTAAATCTTCTAAAGTCTCTGTTCTTTTCCTGTTTTTGATTTTTGAATTGAAAATCCCATTGCTAACGAGAATTCCAGACCTTGAGCAAGTTATTTAATTTCTCTGTGTCTCAGTTTCATCATCTGAAAAATGGGCTCATCATAATACTTATCTCATTGGACTGCTGTGAGGATTAAATGAATCAATAAGATCTTAGAACAGTGCCTAGATCAATAAATGTGAGCTATTAGGCACTGTTTCAAGGGAACATGGGCTAGACTTTTTATAAAGAAAAACAAAATTTGAAACCTGGCCCACAAATTGCAAATTGCATTTTCCTTGTAATCCTCTGCTTTTTAACTTTAAAAAAAATGGGTCTAATGAAGTCTTGTTTTGAGACATAAGGCAATTAGACATTTCTTAACAAGGGTACTAGGCACAGAAAGTTCAAATGTTATAATGCAGTTTTATTTAGGTCTGAGACAACTCAATGGATGGCTTTATAAACCTTTTCAACATGCACCACAGCTTCTAAGCATGTTTAAATGGACTGGGAAGTTAGGACATCTGTTTATATAATTGCTTCAAATTGAACAACCATCATTTTTCCAGAAGCAGCATGTGGGTGTTATTCGGAAAATCAAAATAACATAGAGGTGAAAGACAAAACCCCACACATAATCAAACAAAGCCTTCAGGCAGATAATTCAGAAGAAAAACCACAAGATATTTCCACTCTCCTAACTGAATTCCCCTAAGGCTGAGGAACAGAGTAGGGGAGGTTAAGTGCTGAATTTTCTGCCCAGTTGTGAAGAAATGAGGATTTTCTGAAAGGTCCTGAGAATGCAGTTGTCATTTTCACAGTTTCTCTCCTTACCAGTGTCACCAGAAATGAGGTTACTCATTACAGCTGAGCTGGCAAGTATCATTTAACATCCTTTGTAAACTGGTAAATTTAAAGAACACGAAGTTGTCTCCCAGCATCCTGGGGTAAGAATATATCCAATAAATGAAGAGAAGAGCAGATACGTACACAAATCAATAAATGTAATCCAGCATGTAAACAGAACCAAAGACAGAACCCACATGATTATCTCAATAGATGCAGAAAAGGTCTTTGACAAAATTCAACAGCCCTTCATGACAAAAACTCTCAATAAATTCGGTATTGATGGTACATACCTCAAAATAATAAGAGCTATTTATGACAAACCCACAGCCAATATCATACAGAATGGGCAAAAACTGGAAGCACTGCCCTTGCAAACTGGCACAAGAGAGGGATGCCCTCTCTCACCACTCCTATTCAACATAGTGTTGGAAGTTCTGGCCAGGGCAATCAGGCAAGAGAAAGAAATAAAGGGTATTCAATTAGGAAAAGAGGAAGTCAAATTGTCCCTGTTTGCAGATGACACGATTGTATATTTAGAAAACCCCATCATCTCAGCCCAAAATCTCCTTAAGCCGATAAGCAACTTCAGCAAAGTATCAAGATATAAAATCAATGTGCAAAAGTCACTAGCATTCTTATACACCAATAACAGACAAACAGAGAGTCAAATCATGAGTGAACTCCCATTCACAATTGCTTCAAAGAGAATAAAATACCTAGGAATCCAACTTAGAAAGGATGTGAAGGACCTCTTCAAGGAGAACTACAAACCACTGCTCAATGAAATAAAAGAGCACACAAACAAATGGAAGAACATTCCATGCTCATGGATAGGAAGAATCAATACCGTGAAAATGGCCATACTACCCAAAGTAATTTATAGAGTCAATGCCATCCCCATTAAGCTACCAATGACTGTCTTCACAGAATTGGAAAAAAACTACTTTAAAGTTAATATGGAGCCAAAAAGAGCCCACATTGCCAAGACAATCCAAAGCCAAAAGAACAAAGCTGGAGGCATCACGCTACCTGACTTCAAACTATACTACAAGGCTACAGCAACCAAAACACCATGGTACTAGGACCAAAACAGAGATATAGACCAATGGAACAGAACAGAGCCCTCAGAAATAATACCACACATCTACAGCCATCTGATCTTTGACAAACCTGACAAAAACAAGAAACGGGGAAAGGATTCCCTATTTAATAAATTGTGCTGGGAAAACTGGCTAGCTATATGTAGAAAGCTGAAACTGGATCCCTTCCTTACATCTTATACAAAAATTAATTCAAGATGGATTAGAGACTTAAATGTTAGACCTAAAACCATAAAAACCCTAGAAGAAAACCTAGGCAATACCATTCAGGACATTGGCATGGGCAAGGACTTCATGTCTAAAACACCAAAAGCAATGGCAACAAAAGCCAAAATTGACAAATGGATCTAATTAAACTAAAGGGCTTCTGCAAAGCAAAAGAAACTACCATCAGAGTGAACAGGCAACCTACAGAATGGGAGGAAATTTTTGCAATCTACTCATCTGACAAAGGGCTAATATCCAGAATCTACAAAGAACTCAAACAAATTTACAAAAAAAAAAAAACCATCAAAAAGTGGGCAAAGGATATGAACAGACATTTCTCAAAAGAAGACATTTATGCAGCCAACAGACACAAGAAAAAATGCTCATCATCACTGGTCATCAGAGAAATGCAAATCAAAACCACAATGAGATATCATCTCACACCAGTTAGAATGGTGATCATTAAAAAGTCAGGAAACAACAGGTGCTACAGAGGATGTGGAAAAATAGGAACACTTTTACACTGCTGGTGGGACTGTAAACTAGTTCAACCATTGTGGAAGACAGTGTGGCAATTCCTCAAGGTTCTAGAACTAGAAATACCATTTGACCCAGCCATCCCATTACTGGGTATATACCCAAAGGATTATAAGTCATGCTGCTATAAAGACACATGCACACGTATGTTTATTGTGGCACTATTCACAATAGCAAAGACTTGGAACCAACCCAAATGTCCATCAATGACAGACTGGATTAAGAAAATGTGGCACATATACACCATGGGATACTATGCAATCATAAAAAAGGATGAGTTCATGTCCTTTGTAGGGACATAGATGCAGCTGGAAACTGTCATTCTCAGCCAATTGTCTCAAGAACAGAACACCAAACATCACAGGCTCTCACTCACAGGTGGGAATTTAAAAATGAGAACAGTTGGACACAGGAAGGGGAACATCACACACTGGGGCCTGTTGTGGGGTGGGGGAGGGGGGAGGGAGAGCATTAGGAGATATACTTAATATAAATAACGAGTTAATGGGTGCAGCACACCAACATGGCACATGTATACATATGTAACAAACCTGCACGTTCTGCACATGTACCCTAGAACTTAAAGTATAATAAAAAAGAAAAAAGAAATGACAGAACTGAGATTCAAGTACACAAACTGGCATGTCCTTCTCACATACCATTATATCCCTTTACTCAGAACCTATAGCAACTAAGAGGGCAAGAGCATCACAACAAAGGATCATCTATATGCAAGATCCCAACACTGTCTGCCCAGGATCCCCTCTCAGAGAGCAGCACTGATGAGCATTGGAGGGATGCGATCACACCCCAGGAGTCACCCTCCAAAGGTTAAGGAAATCCCTTCCTCAGAAATAAATGCTTTGATAATTACACTTGGAAAGGAGCCTGGATAATAACTAGTTGCAACCCCCTCTCCATTTTTGAGCTGAGTAAAATAAGACCAAGAAAGGTGAAGAGACTTGTCCAAAGGCACCTCATTATTGATGAAAGAACCAAAGACAAAAGCTGCATCTCTAATTTAATTAGTTATTTGTTTATACCCTGTCTTTATAAATCCATTCTAGCAGTTGTTGAGGATGTACCCTACCAACCCACCCTGTACAGACATCACACTAAGCAACAGGGATGTAAGGATGAACAAGGAACTCATCCTCTGCATTTTAGCTTCCTCAACTCAAGATATTTTGTCCATCATTCCCCACAGTTTGCAAGCTGTCACAACTTTATTGATTCTTAGACGCATATTCAAAGCTGTCACAACAAAATCTCTCACCTACCACTTTTGCTGCACACTGAAACTTCAGAGAAAATTAAATGGGCTGAATTGATTAGCTATTATGTTGAGCCACATAACATTTCAATTTCTGCAGTTCAAAACTGGTGAAATATTGTCAACGTCCCATAATCCAACCTAACATTCATAAGCAGCCTGGAATCTCTCAAGAAGAAAATCGCCCTTCATTCTGATAAATCATCCCAGATATTCCATGAAAGTGTGTTGCATGGGTTTCAATTAGGAAAGTAAAGTCTGGAGAATAGCTAAGTAAATAAATGGTTATGTATACATACAATGGAATACTGCACAGGAATAATAAGGAACAAACTACCCACACACACCACACACACAACATGGAGGAACAAGAAGACATGCCATGTCGGCTGGAAGAAGCCAGATACAAACAAGTACATGCTGTATGACCCAATGTATATGATGGTCCAGAACAGGCAAAAAGTACTTGATTGTGATAGAACTCAGAGAAGCAGTTACCATGGGGAGTATGTGGTTGCATAAAGAACTTGAAGAAAACTTACAGGGCACTGAATGCTGAATGTGTTCTATATCTTGAACTACGTATCAGTCACAGGGATTTAAACATACATAAAAATTAATCCATCTGTATATTTTAAATCGCTGCACTTTGTCCACTTTGTTACATGAGTATGTATGTTATACTCTGGTTTTTAAAAAGGAAGAAAATTATATTCTCTGACCCCCAGTGATATAGTTTAGCATAGTGGTTAAGCACAGGCTCTGGAGGCAGACAATATCTGCTGCTAACTAACTATTTGGCCTTTGATGATATATTTAACCTCCATAAGCCTTGGTTTTCTTATCCCTGAAATGGAAATAAACAATAACACCTACATTACAGAGTTGTGGGACTCATTAAGTAAGATAATATTTATGAGGCACATAGCACAGAATAGGTGCTCAAGAATAGCCAGTGGGTACTAGGAGTAGTACCAGTATATGGGCCATACTGAGAGCCCTCACTCCTGGCATACACATCAATTCCAGGAAAATTCTTTCCCTGAACACCTCTCATTCCTCATGTGGTCCTTGATGGAGAGGTAGAAACCAAGTGTTAGGGCCCCCAGCTCCCTGCCCACTTGTGGTTCCCCCTACATACCAGCAGAGTGTCTGGGAGGTTGTGCCTCTTTGTGAAGGTGATGACCACGGAGATGATGTCCGCTGCAGCAAGCTCCAGTGTGGCTGTATTGATGGCAGCTGCATCATAGGCCCAGCCCGCCTGGAAGAACACAGCCACCTTCCTCATGAGAAGACCTGAGCGTACACGTTTGAACACGTGTCTCGCCATAAACCTCATGGTGGCCCCAAGGTTCCTGCGGCCAGATGAGTGCTCCAGGGGGATGTTCCTGACAGCCTCCAGGAGTGCAGCCTTCTCCTTGTAGTCTGAGAAATGAACCAAGTAATTGGTTTTGGCATTGTAGGAAACAATGGCCACACGGGCACCTGTTGGGCAGTTACTGTCACTTATTTCCATCTTCATCAACAGAGACAATAAAATGTTTCTCATCCTCTCAAAATCCAACAGGGAGACATCATTTGACATGTCCAAGGCAAAGGCCACTTCGGTTGGGAACACTGGGCATTTGGAAATACCTTGAGACAACAGATATACAGATTTAAGATGTTCTGTAATGCCTCAAAAAAGGTAAGGATTAAAGTGAGTAAGAAGGAATATTATTTACCTCTTGAACAAGCTGGAAGGGAAATTATTTCGGAGAGAAAAGAAGACATTGTTAGCTTATGTAGGCAGTGGCACCTTGCCCATGTGTGTGCTTCAATAGGAAAAACCATCTCCTTTGAGAAATTCAAGCATGGCCTTCTCAGGCTCCTGCTGAGTGTGGCAGAGACCTCTATTTGTCACCCAGAATCCATTCTCCCTTTTTTTCTATAGTCATGGAACCCCCAATTTTGGATTGGCCCTATGGATGCCTGGAACAAAGACATTTCCCAACTTAGCCATCTTACAAGTTCTACGTAAGAGAATAAGAAAGATAGAGAATAAGAAAGATAATAGGTACAACTTTGAAAAAATATTCTTCTCCTTTCCCTTCCTTTCCCTGGTGGCTGAAATATAGATGTGATGACTGAAGCCTGATATATTTTCAGACCATGAAGTGATTTGGGGAATAGAACACCCCATATACACACAATGGCAAAGCAGGAAAATATAAAGGGACTGATCCCTAACCACCACAGGCTCCATATCAACCTGAACTGACTAGTTCCAGCCTACGGTTTCAGAAATAACATTTGTACCACTGTTACTGAAGATTTAGATCACATTCAACTGAACTTAAACCTAACAAATACATCGAGCTATTCTGAAACTATGTTATATACATGTATATAATATATACACATATAAAATTACATATATATTAATTATAAACTATATGTATTATATGTGTGTGTATACAAGTAACATTTTCAAAAAACACTAAAAAAAATTAGAATTACCCTTAATTTATCATGTGTATGTATGTATATAAATAATAAATATATAATTATTTCATTTCATTTTATAAAACTTGGAGCTTAAGATATATTTATTTTGCATCTTTATTCACTTAGTATGTAATGATTTTTTCCATCAATAAATTTAGAGCAATATCATCTATTCTACTATATAGATGATCTTTTATGAGGAGTATACTTGTACATGTATCTGTGCACATTTGTCCAATCATAGCCTTATAGAAATCTCTGTAAGTATTGATTTTATATGCATGGTCCAGCCAATTGCTCTTCAGAAAAGTTGTATCAATTTATACTTACACCAGCAATGTGTAATCTTATACATTTCTCAATCTGAATAGGGATTTTTCTGGCATTTTTAAAACACTTCCAATCTGAGAAACAAAATGGGTAGCTCATTGTTTTAATTTGTATTCTATGACTTCTGGTGAAATTGAACATGTTTACAGGTTTATTGTACATTTGTATATTTTCTTTTCTGTCTTTTGCCCATTTTCAACTTAAAAGTGGTGTTTGTTTTTTTGTTTTTACTTTTAGGTTTAGCCATTATGCAATGTCTGTGTTTGTAGATAAAAATGATTGAGCAGTAGCAATTTTTTTGTATTTCAGCATGATATAGTAAGGAAGTTAGTCCCTTTGCGTGTGTCCTTTGCTTATATTGCAAATTATTTTTTCCCACTTTTCTGTTTACTTTTGACTTCATGGCATCCCTCAGTGTAAAAGGGTTTTAACTTTTTATATGGTTAATTCTGACACTCTTTTAATTCATAATCACATTGATGATATTATTCTGTATGATTCTGAGGAAAAAAAATTCCAGAATCTCCCTGAACAGCCACTGGATGGGAACAGAGAGAACATAGAAGGGTTAGGGTAAGAAAGGCGGGATGGTTGTAGAGAAAACCCAAACTTCCAAACTAAGCAATTTGCCAAATCAACGTTTTCGCCCCATGGCCGTTAAGTAGATAAATGTACACATCCTAGGACACAAATATCCTGGAATGAATTGAACATAGTAAATAAATTCCAACTTGGGGAATTTATTTAAGTAATGTGACAAAACATTACTTAAGATTGGATTGTTCATAATTCCATTTTTCAAACACAACTGTAAATAAAACAAGACAGATTTCTTCGCAAAGGGTGACTATTGATCCCTCTTATTTAAAAGGGTTACATAAAAAGAACAAAGCTCCTCTGCTATGTTTTGTGATAAGAAGCAGCGAGATGTAGGCACACAGGTGTGCAGTTACAACATCTCCTGGGGCACAGCACTGCTCAGTGGAGCTTCTCTTCATTGTTGAGATGGCATGCTTTCAATCCATTTTATTTCTGAGACCACGTTGGGAAAGACTACTTACCTAAAGGGGAAGTGAGCCCACTGTGTGAATTTGTAAGAGCCTTTCACAATGAACAAGGCATCTTCCAAACCTCAGCCAAAGCCTCAGGTGACTTATGCCCCTAATCCGTAATCCATCCCCAGCTCATACCACTGGCTCCTTTTAGGCGTTTCCAAAACAACTTACGGCAGTTTTCACGTGTGAAATCAACAATTTTGCAAGGCTGTTAAAAAGATGTGGGAAAACAGGAAAAAGGAAAAAGTATTTAACTTGAAGCATAGTTTTATTCACACTTGTCACTTAGGAATGTCATATGGATGTTATCAGTGCCTATCTGAAGCTTTTTAATCTACAACAGAAAACCCCAAAATTGTCAGAGCAGATAAGACTATTCTACAATTACATTTCCAAATCCAGTCGATATTTTAAAAGATTTAAAAGATGTGTGTGCAATATAGTGCCCATACTTTTGGAGACAGGTAGATAAGGGGTACCCATTTTTTAAATCTCCCTTACAAAGTAATGGAATCAAACCTGATTTTGAAGAAGTTGAAATCAAAGAATCTCTGCAGGGAAATGCTTTCGATTCTTGGCACTCTATATTATAGTAGCAATTCCTATATCACTTCTTTAGAATGACTGCCAAGACAGGCACTCCTAACACCTCACCTAGTCATTACGCTTTGTTCCTTTGATACCTTCCTCTCTGTTCTGTTCTTCCCTCCATCCCAGACCTCATCACTTCCTGCTCCTCAGTTGCCTCCACAACCCCCACCCCCTGCCTAACAGTATTTTTGTACTTGGGACATGAAACACTATCATAACTTTTGAGACTGTTTTCAAGTGTTCCATGAAACACAAAAACCTGTGCTATACAAAAGCCTGTGTGTGGGTTTATAAATACTTTATAAGCAGTTTTTGAGCTTTACAAAAAGTCATATTACAGAAAGGTAGTAGCCTCAAAGTCTTTTCTTTTTTTAACATCAACTAGTGTTGCTCAAAAACATCCCAATTCCCTGCTGGATTTAAAATATCATTCTACTATTTTTATTTGACTTGGTGATAACATTTCAAAGTAAAGTCTATAAACTTAAGGTACTAACAGAATTTGTAAGAGGAAAAAACTAAAGAATCTTTAAGATTAACAGATTTCTATTTTGTGACAGTGGAAAGCTTTGTGTTCTAAGAAGAATAAAGTTTTGGCTGGGTACAGTGGCTCGTGCCTGTAAAATCCCAGCACTTTGGGAGGCTGCAGCAAGTGGATTACTTCAGGTCGGGAGTTTAAGACCAGCCTGGCCAACATGGTGAAACCCTGTCTCTACTAAAAATACAAAAATTAGCCAGGCATGGTGGCACACGCCTGTAGTCCCAGTTACTTGGGAGGCTGACGTAGGAGAATCTCTTGAACCCAGGAGGTAGAAATTGCAATAAGCCGAGATTGCATCACTGCACTCCAACCTGGGCGACAGAGCGATATTCCACCTCAAAAAAAAAAAAAAAAAAAAAAAAAAGAATAACATTTGGAATTAAAATCTTCACCTACCGTCATTTCTACCAAACCTTTGGGGCCCTTGATACCCTGGAAAGAATGGAAACTTGAGTTTAAAATGCAAAATTTTGAGATCCAACACATTCTTCTACAGAGTTGGCAAAATAACTCCACCACACTGCATAGACCATCTTCTATCCTTCACTCCCAGCCCCAGAGTTCTGACTCCTTTAGGAAGTGCCTAAGAGGTGTATTCAAGACCTCTGAGTCCAGAAGGCCTAGACAGAAACACTTTTAGAGGACCAGGTCATTTTGAAAGCACAGCTTAGGATCACATTCAGAAAAAGGGTTATCCCAGATCCCAGGACCATTCATCAATAGTTCTAAAGTAGACCTCGGTTCCTCCCTTATCTTCTCTTCAGACCATCCAGCACCACCCTTTTTCTGCCCTAATACTGAACAAGAAGTCTTCTCTGGAAACCTTCAGATTAGAGCT
Organism: Piliocolobus tephrosceles; assembly: GCF_002776525.5. Lineage (NCBI taxonomy): Eukaryota > Metazoa > Chordata > Mammalia > Primates > Cercopithecidae > Piliocolobus > Piliocolobus tephrosceles. The sequence continues at coordinate 152,802,533 of NC_045435.1, read as the reverse complement.
TCATGGCTCCAACCTCTGGGAGTCTAGAGATCATTGTTCTTATTTAGAATCTACAAGGTTGTAATTTGTGACCTCAGGCAGGTCACTATAATTATCTCAGCATCTCAGCCTTTCTTTCCTCTTCTGTAGAAATACCATGAATGGTCCTTTTAGCACTAAAATTCTTATTTTCTGACTTTGTCACACCTCTCCAGTAAACCCTAGACTGCATTGAGACCACCAGGTTCAATACATGGCTGACCTACTGTGCCATCCCTCATGGATTGATAGTCTGGCCTCCTAGGACAAGGCATAGAGCAGAAGAATCACAGCCTCAAAGTCTTTCCTTTCATATTAAATGATGTTCCAGGGAATTTAAAAAATATTCATGGACTTGCAACATTGTTAGTTAAGATTATATAAATACTGTATTTTGTTAGGCTTTCCTGCTGATTTTTGCATAAATATTGTGGCTCATCTTGTTTGCAATGATAAACTCACTCTCCAGTGAGTTTTATGAATCATTTTATTCATTTAGACAGGTTCATAAATCTCCAGCCACTCTAATATCTTCCCCATGTTCAAGTAAAAATATATATTGAATAAATATACTGCATTACGACTTGAAGCTAATATGCTGTAGGAAAATTTGCCCCATTCTCTATGTCAATCCCACTGTATGTCCCAAATGTTCATTTCTTAAGAGATGCTTCTTATCAAATCTTTATTTATTTTTATACAACAGTTGAAAACAAAAGGAAAAAGAAGAGTACATGTTACCATTTGTCCTGGTGGGCCTTGGTAACCTAAAGTTCCAACTAATCCAGGAAAGCCAGCATTACCCTGAAAAAAGACCAAGCCAGAAGAATAAGATTCCTCCTTGATTACAACCATCAGATCCACTTTGATATGTTATTATTCCTAATGCCAATCAGTCTGCTATTGACCAGTTAGTTTATAAACTATATATCTGTGGGATAAGACATGGAGAATAGAAAGAGAGGGAGGTCATTTCATGGGAACCATCCAAATTCCCCCCTGTATGCCCAATCTCAGTCATGCATATGTGTACATACACACACAAATACACACTTCTAGATAGAGCCTTAAAAGATGACTCAATACAATCTGTTGAGTCTTGAGGTTATACAATAAAAGTAATGCAGGATGTCTACTTTAAGGTCATCATCAGGAAAAAGGAAAAATTTCCCTACCACCTTCTGATTCTTAGTGTTTCAGAAAAGGCACATGGTGGCCATAGGTTCACTGCTCATCTTCCAAGTATTTGAAATGACACAGTGTTATCTAAATACAGTGAATCCTTTATCGTTTTTTATTTGAAACTAGAAATAAAAGTTAGTTGATTAGAGCAACCATAGCCAGCAGCAAGCCAAGTTAGGCACAGATCAAATATTTCTTTACGTCCTTGCCAATGTATGAAAATACTAATTCTTGAGTACCTAGAAAACATACATTCTCTTTCCTTTCCTCTTTTCTGCAGTAAACACCAGTCCATTTCCTAGAAGACCTTGGTGTCTAACGATGATCAACTAAACATTACCAAGATGTTAGATATCCACAGGCTTACTCTTTTCAAAAAGAGCTGCCAGTGATTGTGGCTGTTCAAGGTGACTGTTCAGAACATAAAAGAAATTGCTTTTTAATCTGAGACTGTATAAAGCACAGTGGACTCAAAGTCCACCAAGATGGCAACTACATTCTCAAGAATCTTTTCTAAAAATAGCAAGAGAAAGTTAAGGCTTTGAAGAATCCTAAAGAAACAGCAATGTTTGCTCAACAGTTAAAACAATATCCTTCCGCATGATGTCTAGACTTACCAAAGAGAGAGGTGCTCCCAAACTTGGTTTTAAAAGGTTGGTATTGTAAAACCAAAACTCCCAACTTGGATTTTCTGTTGTTATGGCTTGGTAAACTGTATTCGTATTCAGGAGATAAATGAGAGTGGGATTAAGTGGGGAGTGGGATAGCCAAAGGAAGGTGTGGAATGAGCATTGACTGAGCAGGAATAGGCTTCCTGCTAAGAAGTCCTAACCCAGTGAAAATGTACTTCCTTAATGATATGGGCTTCTATAGATCTTAGGAAGTCTCTTTGATTCTTACCCTCTTCCCTCTTATTCCCTTTGCCCCCTTTTCTCCTTGATGGCCCGGGTCACCATCTTCTCCCTTAATAGAATCAAAAGCAGAATTTTGAGTGTAAAGAAAAACAAGCACAAACAAATGACACATGCTGCCTACCAGTTGCCAGGCCCAGAAATATATCTTCTTACTTGGACACCAGGATAGCCAGGGAATCCACGTTCACCCTAGTGCCAGAAATGAAATAAGGTCTTGTTTAATATCATGTGATTGAGAAATTTCCTTGACATGCCTTGGGGGAAAAGAAGACACTATAATCCAGGTTCACCCTAGTGTCAGAAATGAGATAAGGTCTTGTTTAATGTCATCTGATTAAGAAAGTTCCTTCACATGCCTTGGGGAAAAAGAAGACGCTGTAATTTTGAGGAAATATACTCAAAACAAGTGCCAGGAAAAACAACTATAGCAACAGTTGTTATCTTGAGCTGCTCTCAAGTGGCTGTATTTCATATCTCTAATTCAACACGAAACAACTTATAAATAATTTTTACAAATTTCTCCCCTCTCTAGTATATTGTGTAATGAAACTTCCTCTGTAGGGCGTTTTTATCTCTCAGCTTAAATAACCTAAGGTTTAATCCAACAGAAACCAAGTGAGAGGGCACCACATTGAGTGTTGGGAAGCAGGTGCTCATTGTCAGAACCAAAGGCATACTACAAAGCAATCATGCATTCAACAAATATCCATTTGCATGTCCTATCTTCCAAGCACTTCTCTAGGCACAGGAAATTCAGCAGTGAACAGAACAAAGACCTGGCTCTCATGGAACTTACATACTAGAGGGGAAGAAAATGAACAAAGAAATATATAACATGGGAGAAAGAGATCAATCTTATTCCAGAAAGGGGATTAAGGAATAAAGAATTATGTGTATCAAAGGATGAGGAGGCACTATTTTATATGAGGTAGTCAGGCAAAGCCTTTTTATAAAGGCGGCATTTGGGTGAAGACCAGCATGAAGTGAGAAAACAAGCAGACTTCTGGGAGAAGAGCATTCCAGGCAGAGGGAGGAGTATGTGGAGAAAAAAAAAAAAAAAAAAAAAAAAAAAAACCCTGAAGTAAGAGGAAGAGTATGTGCTGCCATGTTTGAGGAACACTGAAGCAGAATGGAGCAAGGAGGGCAGGCAGGAGGAGATGAAGTCAAAGAGTTCACAGAGACCACATTGTATAAATTCTTATAGGCCATGTTAACAGTGGGTTTTATTCTGAGTGACATGGAGAATGACAGAAGGGCTTTGAATAAAGGAATGACTTGATCTGACTATGTTTTTAAAGATGTCTCTAGCTGATGCATAAAGAACTAACTATATGAGGCAAGGGTGGAAGCAGAGAGACCAGTTCAGTGGCTATTGCAATAACACAGATGGAAAATTATGTTGGCTTGGTCCAGAGGGTGGCAGTGCAGTTGTGGGAAATGATAAAATGCTCGTTGCACTTTGAAGATAGACTTACCACTATTTGTTGATGGATTAAATGTGGGAGTGAGAGGAAAAGATTTATCAATGACAGCTACAAGTGTCTGTCTTGAGCAACTGGATGGGTGAAGTTTCCAGTCCCTGAGATAGGAAAGGCTGGAGGAGGGGCAGGTTGTTAAGGGAAACAGTTTTGGCTGACTGGATATTTGATAATATTAAAGGATTATTATTAATTCTTTGGTGTAAGAATGGTATTGTGGTTACATTTTTAAATAACCTTTTAAAGATGCAACCTGAAATGTCTATGCATGGAATATATGATTATCTTGAAGTAAATCCCATATATCACGTGACCTACAGTAGGTGAACATATGTAGAGGTTCTCTCCTCACTCCTACTTTCTTAATGAAATAGGAAGCATGATCATCTGCTTTAAATATGGATGACAAAGCAGATCTTGGAGGTTTGATGAGGAAGGAAGGGTATGAAATCAGCATGGTGGGAGGATAAGTGAGTGGGAGTATAAATAAAACAAAACAAAATTGGCCAGGGGTTGTTCATTGTTTGGATTAGGTGATGGGAACATGGGGTGAGGCAGGAAAGTGTCTTTATACTAGTCTCCACTTTTATTTATTTTTGAATTTTTCTGTAATAAAAGATTAACAAACAAAAAAACAAGAAGAAATATGTTTGGAGACATGCTGATTTTAAGATGCCTATTAGATGACCAAGTGGAAATATTTTTAGAGTTTGGGATATTGATCCAAGCTGGAGAGATAAAGTGGAGATAACAGGATAGATGGTTATTGATGACATGGAACTGGATTTCCTCAAGAAATGCCACCTGAGAGATGAGTAAAGAAGGAAGAAGGTATGAGAATAGAACTTTGAGTCTTCCAATACTTAAAGGTCAAGAACATCCAGAAGATCTAGCAAAGTAGGATGAGAAAGAGAAGACAGTGAAAACCAGGAAAATAGAATGTACTGGAAGTTAAGTGAGGGAAAATATCAGGAATAAACCTGAGATCAATCTGTCAAATGCTGCTGAGAAATGGAGCACAATGAGGGCAGAGAAGTGACCGTTGAATTTAGCAACATAGGGTTTACCTCAACTAAAGCAGATGTAGTTAAGTGGGGAGGGTCAAGAAGTGAAGGCTCAAGTGTCAGTTTTTCAACCTCAGCGCCACTGATATTTTGGGCCTGATGGTTCGTTGTTGGGAGGGGCTGTCCTGTGTATTGTAAGATGTTAAACAGCATCTCTACCCAGTAGATGCCAGCACTCTCTCCTTGAGTTCTGACAACCAAAACAACTCCAGACATTGTCAAATGTCCCCTGGAGGGCAAAATCACTCCTGTTGAGAAGCACTGGTATAGACTGCTCCTTCAGTGAGTTTTCCCCAGGGGAAAAAAATGGACCGAGAGCCTCGGAAAGAAAAAGGGAGTGGAATCCAGTCTAGGAGGCAAGGATTAGTCTTAGATAAGACAGTCGACCCTCATCCATAGCAGTAGGAGAGAAGGCAGGGTGTATGGGTGCAGAGGCAAGTAGGTTGGCCTACTTGGTGGTGAACATTTATAGAGGTTCTTTTCTCACTGCTTCAATTTTGTTCATAAAATAGGAAGCCATGATCATCTGCTTTAAGTATTGAAGACAAAGCAGATCTTGGAAGTTTGAGGAGAGAGGAGAAGGTGTAAAATAGTCAATTCAGAGAGAATGGGAGTGAACAGATTAAGAAAATGTAGTCAACTGGCCAATCAGCAATATAGGACATTTAAAATGAGGCCATTACAGCTTGCAAAGAAAAATTCATGCAAATACGGACTGAATCTGTGTTCCATAATGTTAGCTGTATCACAATAAACAAAAGCTGCCCTTGTGCTTAGCTCCAAATTGACATGTAGCCCAAACAATGCACATTTGAATTCTACCCAGAATTTGCCTGCTATGCAAACTTGTCCATAGCAAAGAAAAATTTAGTTTACCTGGATGGGATTTCAAAGGACTAGCTTCCACATTCAGCTCTGCCTCTAACTAGCTGTGTGACCATAGGCAAGTTACTTCATTTCTCTAAGCCTCAATTTTCTGAAATGTAAATTGACAAAGCTAAGCTAGATGATCACTGAGGTTCCCCATAGCCCATCATTCCATAGTATTTACTGAGAACTTACTATGTTTGAGGCATTTTTCTGCTCAATAAAATGGCAGTGGTGCCACTTTGCAGCCACAGGGAAACAAGAGAATTGCAGAGAAGCCAGCCCAGAATCCTGACATCATGAAGCAACTAAGCATCACTAAACATCCTAGTGATTTCTTAGTTTGTGAGGCAATACATGTAACCTGAAGACTAAAGCATCCAGAATAACAGTGGGTATTAAGATTTGATTTGCTCAACAAGTTCCATGTGACTGCCATGCTTTAAGACCTGTCAGTGACCAATTAACTACATATTAAAATACAAGCTTCTTATGAGAGTGGCACTCATTCATTCAAATACACTTATTGAGCACCTACTCTCTGCCGGACTCAGTTCCAGAAAAACAAAAGTGCAATGCTACTGTTAGGTTTACAGCCTGGGGGATATAAGAACAAATTATAATACAACCTTGACAGAAAGGAGCTACTGCAGAAATATGAACATGCTTTAAGAACACAGAGTATAGGACAGCAAATTCTGTCCGGGGAAGACCAAGGCTGCTTCCACAAGGAGAAGTTGGTATTGAGTGGGTCTTAGAAAATAAGTAAAAATTGTCCAAGAGATGGAGATCAGGAAGCACATTCCAAATGAAAACACGAGCGTTTGTAAAGGCAAGGAAGTTGAGAAAGGGTCTGGCACTCCCAGAGCTGAGGTGGGAATATCTGACATATATGTGGAAGATGAGGGAAGAATTTTGACTTTTAAATAAGAGAGCTACAAAATCAATTTTTACTTTTTAGGGAGGGAGCGCTGGTGGCCAAAACATTTTGTAAATATGTACAAACTGTTCCTGGCATACAACTTGGAAAATAACACTTATTTTAACAAAATAAAATAAAAACTATAGTCCTTAGTTCAGAATATCCTGTAAGGTTACCCTCACCTTTGTTCCTTTTCTTCCTGGAGGTCCATATCCATCAGAACCAGGAAGACCCTAAGAAAATGATATATAAGATGTATTGTAGAGTCATGTAGACCAACACTTGGTTGATAATAGTATCTGAACCCTTGGATAAATCAACAATGCAAAGAAGTAGGGATAACAATGGGGCTTGATGGAGATTGGGAGACTACCTTCATAGGACAAATACTCAGATTTGGAGAAATCTTTGAAAGACCACAATAGAAGGAAGTTTTTAGGTTTTTTTTTTTATATATATATATACTTTAAGTTCTAGGGTACATGTGCATAAAGTGCAGATTTGTTACATATGTATACTTGTGCCATGTTGGTGTGCTGCACCCATCAACTTGTCAGCACCCATCAATTCATCATTTACATTAGGTATAACTCCCAATGCAATCCCTCCCCCCTCCCCCCTCCCCATGATAGGCCCCTTCCCGAATCCAAGTGATCTCATTGTTCAGTTCCCACATATGAGTGAGAACATGTGGTGTTTGGTTTTCTGTTCTTGTGATAGTTTGCTAAGAATGATGGTTTCCAGCTGCATCCATGTCCCTACAAAGGGTTTTTAAACCCCCATCTGTACATCAGCAAGATGATACCTTGGTTGTAGGAAGCTATACACAACTGTACAAAGTTTCCCTTGGGCTAAACTTGCTTTCCTTGTGAGATAAAGTAAAAATAGAAGCTTTAGAATTGGTAAATCATCAGACAAAAGCATAGACTTTGGAGAAAAAGATTGGAATATAGGCAATATAGTTCAGTGGTTAAATGTACAGACTATAAACCCAGACAGACCCGAATTTTTATTCCAGTTCCAATGTTAGTTGTTTGAGTCACCCTAGGAAAGTTGCACAACCTCTATAAACTTCAGTTTCCTAATCTGTAAAATAGGGATAATAGTATCATCTACATTGTATACTTGTTGGGAAGATTGAGATTGTATATGAAAAGTGCTTAGCACAATGTCAGGCACAGAGGCAGTACTTGATAAATGGTAATTAGTCTGCTGCTGGTGGTAGCAGTGGTAGTGATGGTGTCGGCAGGAGGGCAGTAACGGTAGTGGTGCTGATGGTAATAATGAAGGTAGTGGTGATGATGGTAGTGATAGTGGTAGCAATGGTAATTGATGATAGTGATGGTGATGGTAATGATGGTGGTGGTGGCAATGGTGATGATGGTGATAGTATGGTGGTGCTGATGATGGTGATGGTAAATGATAGTGGTGGTGGTAATGGTGATGATGGTGTTGGTGGTAGTCGTAATGGTGGTGGTAATAATGAGGATGATTGTGATAGTGATGGTGGTAGTGGTGGTGATGATGACAATGGTGATAGTGATAATGGTAGTAATGACGGTAGTGATGGTGGTGGTGATGGTGATGGTAATGATGGTGATAATGGTGATAGTGACGGTGGCAATAGTGATGATGGTAATGGTGGTATTGATGGTAATGGTGGTGATGGTGATGGTGTTGATGATGCTGGTAATTGTGATGTTATTGCTGAAGATAATGATGATGGAGGTTGCAGTGGTGGTAATGATGATAATCATGAAAATGATGATACTACCAAGGAACTTAGCATCTGTATAGACAGACAATGAGCTTCCTGTAATAAAGAGTAAATTCAAAACCCTATAGGTGTTTTTTCTGAATGAACAAAGAATTCCCCTAAACCAGGTAGATCAGTTGAGAAGAAAAATTAAAAATTTGAAGACACAAAAAGATTCCTATGGTCTAAACAGGAAAGTCTGAAAGACTAGAAGAGAAAGAAAAATAAGAGAAAGAAGATTGCCAAAAATGGGTTCTCGGCAGGGGCTGGTGGGGGTGATAATGAAGTTTATTTGATGTTACTCCATCTTCTCCTTGCTGAAGGATGTGCAGAAACTCCAGCATCTGCAACCCCCGAGACCCAAACTCTGTATTTTTGGAGATGTCTCTTGAAAAAATAGTCATAAAATAGCTAACTTGCTCTCCTGTTCAGGGTGATAACTAAGGTAAAAATGCATAGCCCTGTGTTTGAAAGTGTTGTTTTGTAGAAGGAAGTATTTTATGATCTTTGGTCTCCAAAGATTATTTCTATGCTCTGAATAATCAAACCCATACTCTTAAAAGTTTGCTGATCTGGCTCTCTTATTTGTTGCCCTGGAAAAAAAAATGTTTCACTGAACATCTCTGTATTCCTAAAAGACTCAAATGCTCATAAAATATCATTGTCAAATAGATGAGTGACATTGGCACTTTGCTCTTCGATATGTGAGAAGGCAAAATAAATTCCAAGTCATCTTTGGAGTCTTAATTTATACAAGAAGTCTGAGAAACTTTGACTATTTCAATTCTTAAGAACTCTGGTGATTATGTCGTATTTGTAACCACGAGTTTAACTCATCAAGAATATTAAAATTTTGTATTCATAGCAATGATGTTAAAGCCATTTCAATTTATTACATCAAGTTGATGCCATTTTTGTTTATCAGACCTTTTTTCATAATTTCTTACTGGAATCTAAAAGATATATAAGACACTTTAATGCTGTGGTAGATGACTCCATCAAAATTTGGCTTGGTGCACACTGAGATTTTTTAGACTATATCTCCCTGATTTGCCTGATTTCTTGTCTCTGGTACCTATATTCTGAACTAAATAAAAGTGGTTTCATACATTTAAAAAGTTAGAATTTTATGTAAAATAAGAACAAATGGCAAAAAAATTTAATCAAGAGTCCAAAACAGAGAAACTGGACTTACAGGTTGCCCTCTTGGTCCTTGTCGACCCTGTGGGCCTCTTTCTCCTGCATCACCAAGCTCTCCCTTTTATTAAAAAGAGAAAAGATCAAATTAATTTTCTTCTATGAGATTATGCAATTTTGTGTCATTTTCCTCAGAGATTTTACAGTCACTGTTTTCAAGTTTTGGTAGCATACCATACAGCCTAAGGTAAATACTTTTCTCTAGGTTTTGTTAAATATGAATAACTAACAGAGATAGTCACAATTTTGGTTCGAAAATTAGCAACACCAGGTATGTAACACCAATTACAGAATTTTATATTACTATGGCTTTTTCTAAATTTGGATGTGCACATTTATATTTGTGGTTAATCCATATGTATATCTACCTGTTGATACATCTTTGTCTACTTATACATGTGATTCATTTTTCTATGTGTTCATCTATATGCCTTGCCTTCAGTCAATAGAATCACCAATCTATCATAAATGTATGCTGGAAATGATGATGTAAGTAAAGATTTGCTTAAGAAAACCCAAGGGGTTCTCCCAAGCTACAATAAAGAAAGAGCGGGTTCTCTGACTTTTACCTTCACTCCTCTTGGTCCAGCTTTTCCTTTTGAACCCTTTGGCCCTGGAGGCCCAGGATTCCCCTGAAACAAGATCATGGCCAAAATCACCACTAGGGCCACAAAGTTAACTGTCTGTCTCTCTTGTTATTATTGAAATAGTCTGTAACTGGAATATGCTCATGAATCACCTTAGAGATGGAAGCTTAGCCTTTAATATTTAATACAATTAATTAATTCTATCCTCCAACATACAAAATGCATAATATACACACTTACACTATGGGCTGGGGGATTGGGATAGGGGAGCAGGAGGCCACATCTACCACATACTGAGAATTGAAGGAATCATTTCGATGCTACAGGGGGAAACATTATTTGATTAAGAGATCCAGAAAACAAAAGCCTAGACATTCACCTGCTCCAAATTGAGAATATTTTCAGCTGAGATTGACAACAATATAATCAGTTATGAGGCTAGATTTTTTTTCCTGATCAAGACAGAAAAGAACAGAGCTATGGCTTTGGCCATCTTCGAGCTGCTATTTTCAGTTTACTGATGGAGACTCATTCCTGACTCTAATCATGCTGCTCATGTTTCTAAGCCATCTCAAATGCTCACTTCCTCAGGAAGCCACTCTAATCATCGGTCTCAATCTATCTGAGCATCTTATGAATCATAAGACATTCCCCCAAGATATTAGGTGTGGAGTAGAGCAGGCACTAGAAAGAACCAAGTTGGAGGTCATCAGTTCAGACACTTACTATCTGGATGACAAGTCATTTAATTCCCCTTAACCTCAGCTTCCTTATCTATAAAATTGGTATAGGAATGCTTCCTTACATATTTGTGAGGAGCAGATTAGTTACTGATACTTTTATATGGTACCATTATTTCATCTTTTACTATAGCTAAATATGAACTTGTATTACATACCCTTGAGGTTTAAACCCATATCTCATTGGTCACTATATCCCCACAACTTACCTAGAGTAGAAGGAGACACATAGCAGATGATCAATATCTACTGCATCAAATTAGCTCTTCTGGAAATTCCTGATATCCCCATATCCCGAACAAACAGTGTGGCTTTATGTTATTTATCCAGGAACACTCAGTGGTATGAATCAGCCAGTGTTAATGACTAGTTGCATGGTAGCTGTTTTACAAACCTACCTGAGCGCCCACTAAGCCTTTTTGTCCAGAAGTTCCTGGTGGTCCTTGCCTTCCTCTTGATCCCTGATCCAAAGATGAAATTAAAATTCAACCAATGTTTAAAGAGTCATTTATATTCCATGTAACCACAAAATCATCTTGGATGCCAATGGAAGCACAAATTAAGGTGCCCTGACCCATCGCGATCTCATTTGTCAAACTTTAATCAGGGAGCATCTGCACTCTGAAGCACCCCAGAACACTTACTTCAAACTCACTCCATCTGAAGCAGAGAGTGTGAGTCCTCAGCGCCTCTATGTTTAGCAATCTCTCCAGGTGAATCTCACGAGTACTAAAGTTTGAGAGTATTGCTTTTATATTTGAATTCACTCAACTGATTTTAAATCCTAAAAGGGTGGTGAGAGGGCAGCGAAGCTATTGATCTCCATTGAAGAATGAACCTTTTCCTTGTACACACAAGGGTTAAGGACAAGAGATTGTGTTTTCGATTTGATCAAGAGCCAAGGGTGCATTTAAGTGGCTTAATCTCTCTGACTACACTCCTGGGGATTTGCTCATTTTCTCTCCAATCTATTTTACTTTGCTGATTTTTGACACTTTAATATTTTTCCAGCTTTTCTGAGAAACACTTTCCTATTAGAAGTATTGATTGATCATGGCTTCTACTCTCCTAGGTGAGGTATTGACAATCATCTCTTTAAATAGACCATCACTCTCGCATCCCAGCGGGAAGGTGAGAATTAAGGAGAGGTTTTATTGATTATCGTGCTCATGGTTCCCAGCATGACTTGCTTCCCTTCTAACCAGTTGTGTACTGAAGTGGATATAGACAGGAAAGCAGGGACACAACTGTGGTGGGGGGTCCTGAGCTAGTCATCAAAAATAAAAGGGAAAAATACACATCTTTTCATTGCTTTCCCTTCAGTTCAGATACTATTTTCCATTGTAAAATAAGCATAGTCTCTAATTACACATTGACTACCTATATTTTTTTCCCCCTTGGTTCCTTTAGCAAGTCTAAGAGCAGCAGATACCCTCTGAAATTATCATCTGACACTCATAGGATTTTTAATTATGGGGAATGATTCGATATGTTAGTAAAATTTATTGTTCCAAAGTTCTTCAATTTGAGTATACTTAAAAACAATTTGACTTTTAAAATAAATACATAAAATGTGTTCCAGGAGGGCTATAGAATGACAGATTTGGGTTATGCTTAGACAATGCCAAAAGAACTGGTTGAAAGTTTAAATTTCCAGTTATCATTTGATAACCTAACAAAACCCCACTGGATGAACTTCTTCAGGGCAGGACCTTTGCCTTAATGGTATGAATGTCCCAGGTCTATTAGTAGACTGCCCTGTGCATAATAGATACTCTGTAAACACTTTGCTGATTTTTCCTACCAAATTGAATGATGGGGGTCTCACTCTGTTGCCCAGACTGGAGTGCCATGGCACCATCATAGCTCACTGCATCCTTGAACTCCTGGGCTCAAAGTGACCGTCCTGCCTCAGCCTCCCAAGTAGCTGGGACGACAGGTGCACACAACTGTGCCAAGATATGAATACAATTTTAGTAAATTAAATAATATTTGAATACACAGCTTCAGAGGCAGTAATCAAGAGCACTGATTTTGTAACTATACTGCCTGAGTTTGAATTCCAGCTTTATCACTCACTAGCTGTGTGACCTTTGCCAATTTACCTAACTTCTCCATTCCCTCTTTGTTTTTCTCCTGTAAAATGAGGATAATAACCTCCCTCCCATTGAAAAACTAAATCAGTTAATACAAGTGCTTTAGGCAGTGTCTAGAACATGGAGGTCAATAAATATTAGTTATTGTGGTTTAATCTTTTCAGAAAAGGGGCGGTACAATTTTCTTTGGGAGGCCCTGGAAAGGAGGCATCCAAAGCCATTCTGATTTACATCAAATTATTATCAAACGATGAAGTTAAAATTTCAAACAAATATCCTTCAGCACTAAAACCAAGCTCCCAGATACAACCTGTGAGCCTGGATACCCAAGCTCTCCTTGGTAACCCTGTTCACCGGATTCTCCAGGTACACCCTGTCAAAATGAATAAAACCTATAGTGAGTTCACCAGCCATTTTTAGTGTTCATATTGAAAGCAGCTTTTTCTGCAATATATCACTTGAAACCACAACAGAAAGACTCAAACAATATTTGACTGGTTGTTATCAATCCTCTTAGGAGATGAATTTGAAGAGGAAATGTGGGTGTTTACACTTATCTTAGGAAAAGGCAAGACCAGATTCTTAGGGCCTTTCTCAGTATTTACACATCTCCTTCCAATGTCTCAGCTAGTGATGGGAGCAAAAATACTCTGTTTAAATAACCCAAACTCTTATTTTGTGTAATAACTGGTTACTAAACAGTCCTTCCTTTTAAGACATACAGACTAAATGTTCAAGGGCGCTAAGGTCTTTTATTTCATACAAGGAAACTCAGAATGTTGATCACAGCAATAAACATGACACTCTGAAACAAAGGCACACAAAGTGCTTGAGAAAATAACAGAAAACTGGCTTTAAAGTTTAAAACCCTACAGACCTTTATGGCAAGAAGCTAGCTCTCTAGGCAAAGGGTGAGTTGTTAAAATGATTCATTCTACAACTGATTTAATTTATCCTGCAAATTAATATTTTCATTTCTGCAGAGAAGATATATTTTCCAAGATTGAGGATAACATCTATTTTGTGAATTGTTCTGCCTTCTTTTTCATGTTGCTCACATGTTGACTAGATTATTAATTATTCATAGATATGCAAAGAGCAAAAACTTCAAAGTCAGAATTCAATCAATATGTGGATCAACTACTTGTGCTTCATCAGTTTCTGAAACTATTCAGTACCTCTATTAATCATTTCTGTTACATTATTCCACTCTTTAAGGTTGATTTCTAGATTTATAAATATGAACCGAATTTTAAAAGGAATACAGCTAGAAATTTTGAACCAGGTTATGAAATGTGGTCTAATTTGCATATCACATTAGTGATATTCATAGTGCAACATTTATAAAAACAATGTGGCTATATATAGCAATGTTCAGACTCATCATAACTCTATGCTTATACATTTATATTAAGAAAATAATTTGAGTGGAGCAAAAGTGACAACAAAACAAAAAAACCTATAATACACATCTCTGACCTTCACATCAATTACCATGATACCCAACAAAACAGAAATTACCTAAACGCTCAACATAAGAAAGATTAGTAAATCATGGTACTTTGATAGAGTAAAATATAATGTTCTAAAATGATAATAGGGAGATTTGGAAACAGGAAAAACCAGAATATAAAATGTTACATACACTGTAATAATCCTATATTTTTTATACAAAAGAACAGAAAAACATGAAAATACTTGCACAGGGGTGGTGGGTTTATGTACCTTTAAAAAAATTAATCATACTTTCAATTTTATCATCAACAGCAAATTTAAAATCTTGCCTTATTGCCAAAAAATGTATGCATCAATTTGTTTGGCGTAAATATAACCTTTTCCATAAATAGACGTTTATTTAGAATTCTACTTTATTATATGTCTTGCAAAGGCCAGCAGATCTAATTTTGTAGATAATACTGAGCCATATTTTCCCAAAGTCCAAGGAATGCTGTAATTTGGAGTTATGGGCCTATATGACCAGTGCTCCAATGTTGAGTCAACTAGCAAACCACTGACATGGTGGGTAAACCCAGTTCATCCTGAAGCCTGCAAATATTTGTAATTATATCTCTTATTTTAAAAATCAACTATACTATAAGGCCATAGTCACCAAAACAGCATGGTACTGGTATACTGGTATAAAAATAGGCAGATAGAGCAATGAAACAGAAATAAATGAAATAAAAAAATAGAAATGAAAGCCCTACTCTAAGATATTAGGATATTAGCTTCTTTTCAATCTAAATGAAACTTTATAGCAGAGTGGGGAGGAGGCAGAGAACCATACAAACTTTCTCTTTTGCATGAAAAAAAATCGCCATGGAAACTTTCAGTGAACCTCAAGCAACCTCAGACAGCCCAGCCAGCACTCCGCTTGACCTCAGAGAGAACAATTTAAAGAAGCCATAAAAGATAGACAAATGGGACTATATTAAACAAAAAGCTTCTGAACCGAAAAACAAAAACAAAATAAACAAACAAACAACAACAGCAAAAAACAATGAGCAGAGTGAAGAGACAACCTGTTGAATGGGAGGAAATACATGCAAACTATTCACCTGACAAGGGACTAATATCTAGCATATACAAGGAACAAACAATTCAATTGCAAAAAAGCAATCCCATTAAAAAGTGGGCAAAATATCTGAACTGACATTTCTCAAAAGATATGCAAATGGCCAATAGGTATATGAAAAAAATGTTTAACATCACTGATGATGAAAACTACAATGAGATATTATCTTATCCCAGTTAGAATAGTTTTTATCAAAAATACAGAAAACGACAAATGCTAGCAAAGATGCAGAGAAAAGGGATACGTATTTTTGGTAAGAATTTAAGTTCATACAGTCATTATGGAAAACAGTATAGAGATTTCCCAAAAAGTTAAAAATAGAACTACCATATGATCCACAAATCCCACTAATGGGCATTTACCCAAAGAAAAGAAAGTCAGTATATCAAAGGGTTACCTGCACCCTCGTGCTTATTGCAGCACTATTCACAATAGCAAACATGTGGAATCAATCTAAGTTTCCACCAACAGATGAGCAGATAAAGAAAATGCGATACATATACACAGTGAAATAATATTCAGCCACAAAGGAGAATGAAATCCTGTTATTGGCAGCAACATGGATGGAACTAAAAGTCATTATGTTGAGTGGATAAGTCAGGCACAGAAAGACAAATATCACAAATTCTCTCTCACACATGGGAGCTAAAAAAGTTGATCTCGTGAGGTAGAGAGTAGAATGATAGTTATCAGAGGCTGAGAAGGGTGTTGTGGGTAGGGAGAATGAAAAGAGGTTTGTTAATATGTAAAACATACAGTCACATAGAAAGAATAAGTTATAGTGTGTGATAGTGTAGTAGGGTGACTATAGTTAACAACAATATATTGTACATTTCAAAATAACTAGAAGAGAATATTTGAAATGTTCCCAATATAAAGAAATAATAAATGTTTGAGGTGATAGATGTCCTAAATACCTGGGTGTGATCATTATATGTTCTATGTATGTATCAAAATATCATCACATGTACCCCATAAATACATGCAGATATTATGTATCAATAATAATTACAGTAGTCATATGTGTGGAAAAAAGAGCAACTCTTTCCAGAAAGCACTGACCTTTAATCCTGGCAGACCTCGCCTTCCTATTGTCCCCTAAGAAAAATAGAAAGCAGAGACCTTAGAGAAGGATATAAACCAATTTTCACCCCAGCCTACCATCCTCTTCCACAAAGGCAGGGGAAATATATCCCTCCAGCTGTTAACACCTACCCAAGGGCCAACATTTCCAGGTTCTCCCTGAGGTCCATCAAAATTAGAACTTCCCTGAAAAGTAAGGAATAAAGAGAAGATCAGAAACAAACAACGACAAATGCTAGCAAAACTTTTTGTCCAATACAGAAGGCACTAGGTAGACGTAGCACTTAAATTTGCACCAAATTAAATTAAAGATGTAGTTTCTTTGTTATGCTGACCACGTTCCAAGTGTTCCATAATTCCATATGGCTAGTGACTACCATACTGGACAGCACCGACACAGGATATTTCCATGATCTCAGAATGTTCTGTTGGTCAGTGCTCCTCAAGAAGCAAATGGCATTAAATTCTGATGTTTCAAAATATCCGTGTCGTAGGCATCTTTCCCCAGAGATTGCTCCTTTGATGACTCCTTACAGTTCACCACGCTGGGACCACAGTCACACATAGTCTCCAACAAGCCATGCTTAATATTTGAAAATATTGGCACTTCTCTTTCTACCTGTATCACTTAGGGTCCTGAGTGGCAGATAGAAACAGAAGGTAGAAAAGCGTCTCTCTGAAGACATGGGTGATCAATATATACAGATGCTGACAGAAAGAGAAAGAGGTTATATAGTCACAGTGAGGAAAGATTCCAGTGTTCTCACTTCTTCGGGGTCAGAAGTGAAAAAATGAGTATTGTCCAGAGAAAAAAATGAATCTATCTTTTAAGAAAAATTGAAACCATGTGAGATCCCAAGTAGGGGTACTTCAGATAATTATTTCATAAAGGTACATGCTAACTCAATAAGAATACACAAATAGGGAAAGAATGTGAAATAACAGAAACAAAAACGTTTTGTGCAAAGCTGTTTACCCAACTGTTATTCATAATGGATTAAATTCTGAAACAATTTAAACATACCACAATATGAGGGAAGTGTTGATCAAATTATGGTAGAGACACTTATTGAAATAGAATGCAACAATTAAAAACTGTTCTTCAAAAGTTTTTAAAGTACATAAAAGTTTGTGCTATAATGCCAAAAGCATTTAGCCTGAATCTAGTTATGGGGAAACAATCATACAAATCCTAATTGAGGGGTGTTTAGCAAAATAACTGGTGTACACTGTCAGTGTCATGTAAACAAATAACTGAGCAAATGTGATGAAAGCGCACTGACAACACAGGACAGCTAAAGGCACCGCTTGGTCCTCAGCTGGATCCTGGAACAACAGCAGCAGCCACAGAGGACATTATCGGGGTGTTATGGACTCAAGGTTTGTGTTCCCCCCAAAATTCGTATGTTGAAATCCTAATCCGCAATGTGATGTTATGAGGAGGTGGGGCCTTTGGAAGGTGATTAGGCCATGAGGGGGGAACCCTCATGGTGGGATTAGTGCCCTTATAAAAGAGGCTTGAAGGCACACTATAGCTCTCCTTCTGCCATGTGAGGTTGCAGCCAAGAAGATGGCTATGAACCAGGAAGCAGTCCCTCACCAAACACTGAATCTTCCAGGACCTTGATTTCGGACTTCCCAGCTTGCAGGACTATGAGAAATAAATGTTTGTTATTTAAGCCACCCAATCTATTAACTCTGTTACAGTAGCCCAAACTGCCTAAGACATGGGGCAAGTGGGAAATTTTGAATATGGACTGCGCATCAGAAAATAATATTGGCCGGACACGGTGGCTCACGCCTGTAATCCCAGCACTTTGGGAGGCCAAGGCGGGCGGATCACTTAAGGTCAGGAGTTTGAGACCAGCCTGGCCAATATGGTGAAACCTCATCTCTACTAAAAATACAAAAATCAGCCAGTGTGGTGGTGGGCACCTGCAATCCTAGCTGCTCTCGGCAGGAGAATCGTTGAACCCAGGAGGTGGAGGTTGCAGTGAGCCATTGCACTCTAGCCTGGGCATCACGGTGAGACTCCATCTCAAAAAAAAAAAGAAGGAAAGAAAGAAAGAAAAGAATATTGTATAAATGTTTAATTTCATGAGGGTGATGATTATATTATGTTTATATAGAAGAATATCTTTTATTTTACTTGTTGAATATTTAGAGGCAAAGCGTCATGAAGCCTTTAATTAATCCTCGATTAGCTCAGTCACACACACATACCCCTAAGTATTTGTATAGACAGATATAAAGCAAACACAGCTAAAGGATAAAAATTGGTGTTTAGACTTATAACTACATTTTTCTGTAGATTTGAAATTTTTCAGAATGAAGAGTTAGGATAAAAGGTAACAGGTTAATCATGGACTATTTCAACAACACAGAGAATAAAATTAAGGTAAAGAAACACTAAGGGCTGGCATGTTGCTGCTACAAACGAGTTGGTTTTTCACTCTCCTTTCACTTCCTTTCTTTCTTCCTTCCTTCCCTCCCTCCCCCTCCTTCTTTCCTTCCTTCCTTTCTACATTCCTTCTTTCTTACTTCTATTCCTTCCTTTTTATCTTTCTTTCTTTATTCCATACAAGGGAATGGATACGGGCTGGCAACTGACAGTATCCACAGCCTCCACCATAAGTGAGCTAAAGGCAAACCCAGTTCTAGTAAATACTGAAAGAAAATGTAACCCACTCCTTCTGGAGGAACTGAGGGTGCTGACAATGGACACCGTGTCCCATGTAAAGCGCACACACTCTCAGCCATAAAAGAGAACTAAATTATGTCCTTTGCAGCAACATGGATGCAGCTGGAGGCCATTATCCTAAATGAACTAATGCAAAAATAGAAAACCAAATACCACATGTTCTCATTTATAAGTGGGAGTTAAATCTTGGGTTCACACAGACATAAAGATGGGAACATTAGACACAGAGGACTCTGAAAGGTGAGGGAGGAAGGGGGCAAGGAGTGAAAAACTCCCTACTGGTTACTATGTTTACTACTTGGGTGATGGGATCAATAGAAGCTCAAACCTCAGTACCCACAATATACCCTTTTAACAAACCTGTACATGTATCCCCTGAATCTAAAATAAAAATGGAAATTAATAAAAAATAAATACATAATTTTGGTGGTATAGAAATATTCTACAAATTTGGACTCGTGTTAAATATGGGGTTGTAACCTGCTTTTTTCACTTAATATTACATCATGGATGTTTTCCATATCATGAAATTGTCTTCTACATTATGTTTCATGGCCTAACACTATTCCACTGCATGGAAGAGCATTGTTTACATAAATAATCCCTTATTATTAGGTATTTAATTATTTTCAATGTTTTACTACCTTAAAAATCACTGCAATGATGATCCTTGGAGCTAAATCTTTGTGTTGCACCATGATTAGCTTCCAGATAAATTTATAGGACTAGAAAGGGTAGATCAAATGACATACACATCTTTTTTCTGTTGTTTTTTTGGACGGAGTCTCACTCTGTCGCCCAGGCTGGAAGGCGGTGGCACGATCTTGGTTCACTGCCAGCTCTGCCTCCTGGGTTCACGCCATTCTCCTGCCTCAGCCTCCCCAGTTGCTGGGACTACAGGTGCACGCCATCACGCCCAGCTAATTTTTTGTATTTTTAGTAGAGACAGGGTTTCATCGTGTTAGCCAGGATAGTCTCAATCTCCTGACCTCATGATCCACCCGCCTCGGCCTCCCAAAGTGCTGGGATTACAGGCGTGAGCCACCGCACCCAGCTGACATACACATCTTAAAGCTGTGACAGACTCAGTTGGTGGCCTATAAAACAGGCCCTCCCTTCCTCTGTGCTAAGAAAATCTGTCTGGTCTTTTTAGTTTTGTTTGGGGCAACAACATACCCGGCTCCAAGGGATGAATTACGACAGGCCTAAGCCAACTGTGATGATCCCATTTCCTTTTGTGGGAGACTTGCTTTCCCTGGATCTCTTGAAATGGGGCAAGGGCTGGTGGGGAGCACAGGGCCTATTTTAGCTGATGAGCAATAGAGAGAATATTGCTGGGAGTAATTTGATGAAAGGAAAGCTCCTTTTCTCCTGGCATTTTATGTAAAGGTGAAGACAAAAACACTTGGAGCTGCTAAACCTAGGGACCGAAGGCTGACATGCTGAGGATGGCAGTGTGGGAGGAAAGGCACCAGGTCCCTGACGACATCACTGAGGCTCAATGGGACCATCAACTGATGTGCCAAAGTTGTCATCACCTATGCCTGGGGTTATAAAACACGTGTATTAGCTAAACACTGCTAGTCAGGCTTTCTGTCATTTGTACATTTTAAAACACTAAAAAAAAAAAAAAAAAAAACAGTAATCCTAACTCATGACTGATGTGTATTGCCTATTGCCTTCCAAAAAGGTTGTATTGATTTTCCTTCTTTCCAGAAGTGTTACTTTCTCGCTTCTGACTGGCATGATTGGTTCTCCAAGCTTTCTCCAAAATTAGGTATATAATAAAATTATTCTGCTTGGTCAGCGAGACTGCTTCATCAGGAAACCCTCTCCATCCAGACTGCAACATTTAATCCGCTCTTTGGTTCATGTCAGAAAGGAGCGGTTGCCCCCTGAAGAGCTATCTCCCAACAGCATTTAACAGGCCAGAACAGGGGTGTCCAATCTTTTGGCTTTCCTGGGCCTCATTGGAGGAAGAAGTATTGTCTTGGGCCACACATAAAATACACTAACACTAACGATAGCTGATGAGCTTTAAAAAAAGAAAGAAAGAAAAAAGAAAAAGTAAAAGAGAAGAGAAGAGAAAAAAATCTCATAATGTTTTAAGAAAGTTTACAAATTGTGTTGGGCTACATTCAAAGCCATCCTGGGCCGCGTACTGCCCATGGGCAGTGGGTTGGACAAGCTTGGGCTAGAATGTCAGCATCTACCAGCTGCAGGGTAATACAGCTGGTGGGAGTGATTTATGTTATCTAAGTCTATTAAAAGACTGTTTAGTTACTACCATTTTTTGGCCCAGCATGGGAGCAGAAACCATAGGGAACACAAATGGAATATGTCACGGCACTGCCCCAGAGGGTTGCAGTTTTTGTTTGCATGTACAAGTAGGGATCTGGTGCTCAAGGTTAACCCTTGGCTAAACTCAGTGATGGAGACCTCAGAAAGCCATGAACATGCAGCTCTTGCTGTGGCTGCGGTGCTGTGATGTACACAGCGCTGTACAGTTTGTCTAGAGGCTTAGGTTCCTTCCCAGCGGTAAAACCTTGAGTAAATCAGAGAACCAGCCTGAATAGACAGATCATGATATTTCTTCTCACAACAACTACAACTCATGAAAGTTTTGAAACGGTTTCTCTATCTTCCTTCCCTCCTTCCAGATGAGGAAACTGGGGCCCACATGGGTTAAGGGTTGCTGTCCTGCTGCTCCCTTAGCTCAATTCCATAGCTGATTGAGTGGCTATTTACGGGGCTGTCTGATGCCAACTCACAGGAGAGGGTCTCAACAGGAAACTCTCTCAATGGGGTTTATCCAGAACAACTGCAATGAACAGCAGGATGAGATTCTTGCAGCAAGTCATGCTGGTTTTCTCACAAAGCAACATAATAATGACCTTGTTATAAACTGTATTTTTCTCAGGCTCTAGACATATATAAAAGGAACGCAAACTAGCTAGAGAAGAGAGCCTGTGCCCTTTGAGCCTATAGTTTTGTCAAAGGATGAAAAACTGGAGCTCAAAGTAATAGGGGTTCCTCTCCAACTGCAAACATTTTGCTATGCAGACCTCATGCTTGGAAATTAGGAAAGATATGAGGACTGAAGCACTTGGGTTATTTTGGTCATTTTTCAGAATCATACATTTTAATGTCTAGGACATGAAAATCTAAAACTGGCTGCCGAGAAGTTAACATTGATCAAAGTTAACAAGTCTTTTTGCTTCTGTGATGCCTTCTATCACAGTGCTTCTAGTCTTCAGAACTAGGCAAGGATTTCACCTTAAAAAATGGCTAATACCCAGTTCACATCAATCAGCACTGCCTGTGACAGAAAGCAAGCCAGCACTGTAATGACCCAGAGTACCTTTTAAATCAATACATCATTATAAAGATAGAGAATTTAGGAACTAGAAATATCTTAGGCATTATTGAGTCTGGTGCTTTCATTTTAGAGATGAGGAAACCAAGGACAAAGGATGTAATCTTGTAGGAGATAGGATTCGTATAGAAAAAAAAAAAAAAAAAACCCTATGAATTAAGTATGCAAGGACAAGGATGTCAGTGGAGATTGGCATTCAGAGCTTCTATCTCCATAGATAGCGGATTCCCACAGGCTTGCTCTCTGGTTTTTTACGCTGATCCTACCAGAATGCCCAAGTCTTCTGCCCCAGCTAGCATCTGTTCCCATGTAGTCCCCCCAAGGAAACAGACCATCTTACCTGATGCCCACGCCTTCCTTTTTCTCCCTTAGGGCCTTGGACATAGCTATTAGTTCCAGGATCCCCCTGAGAAAATAAAGGGTTCATTACCTCAAATGGACAGAAAAGAAAAGAAATTATAGGAAGAATTATTTATAACAAAGCAAAACAAAAAAATAAGGTACGACTAAAGTGGACCCTTTTTATTATCTGGACCTGCTCAAAAATCTCAGACATTTAATGCAATTAAAATTCCAACCTTTTTAAGAACTCAACTTTTCTGTAAGTTTTTCCCTCAAATCTCTTATTTGTTGTAATACTAAGATAAGGTGAGCAGGTGCTTTATTAATGAAGAATTAATTGCCCTTTGCCTTTGTGTCATGAGCAAACAGTTCTCCAGTCCCTGGAATGAAAGCAGCAGAAATCGCCCAACATCACTCACAGGATCTCCCCTTAATCCAGGCTCTCCACGCTCTCCAGGTTGTCCTGGCGGTCCTGTCAAGCCCTTAAATCACAAAGAAAAAAATGTGTCACTTTAAAAAATGACATATTGCCTAGGGAGAAGAGAACATTAAGAGGGAAAATAAGAATCAAATGAAAAGAGCAACTTAATACTTGAATTTTAAAGCATTCATTGCCAAGGAGGTGAGATTGAAAGGTAAAGAAGGACATACTTTTACTGGCTATCTGCCATATGCCTGGACCTAGGTGTGTGTTACCTCATTTAACCCTCACAACTCAGGAATTCACAGATTTGCATTATGCACGACCTGAGATTCTAGGAAGTTGGGCCTAGGTCTCCCTACCATCAAATTCCTTGATCTTTCCACCCCTTGGTGATGCTCCACACAGAAACACATGGTGGTGGTTGTTGTTGTTGTTGTTGTTGCTGCTGTTGTTGTTGTTGCTGTTGTTGTTGTTGTTGTTTAAAAAGGGGGTGGTGGTGAGCAGGGCTTTCCCCATCATGAGCATGGGTAGCAGCGGTAGAGCAAGATCTCATGAAAAAGAGAAGGGAGAGAACAATGTTTCCAGAGCTCCTGACTACTGTAGATAGGAAACCAGAGAGGTGAAGAAACTTGTCATAGGATTGTGACATAATAAGTAAATGATGCTTCCCTTAAACCCTGCCATGATCAGTGCCATTCCTGTGTAGTAGTGCCTACAGAGCCATGAACTGGGGAGCGGCTCCACCACAGGTGCCTTCCTCAGATGACATCACGTGCCTGGAGCTGGAGGGTGTGCATGATGAACAGATGGGATCACTGTTCTACAGCTTTCAGACACAAAGGAAATAAAATGTTCTCTAGACTCCAAAAGAAGCCACCTCATAATCTTACTTGAGATGCCTCCTTATCTCTTTCCTGGCCTAATATAATGGTAAAAGGGAGCTAGATAACTCTAAGTTCCAATCCTGCTATTTAATTTCCTACATAGGCAACTTTCTTTGACTTTTCTAAGACTCCATTTTCTCATTTATGAAACAGATATGCCTAACTTACAGAAACAGTGTAGGGATTAAATAGAAGAATAAATTCAAGTGGTTAGGCATATGGTTCCCATTATGATTCACCCTACTTCTAGACCCCCCTTTATCTGACCCAGTCACTGGACTGTCGGAGTAATCTTCCAAACCTACAGCTTCCAACATGTGTCTTCCTTGCCTATAAACCTCCGATAGCCCTTGATTACTCAGCAGAAACAAAACTCCCAAACGTAGCATTAAATTGACTCCAAATTGCCCTTTCAGGCTTTCTCCCTACTCTTTATACTTTTTATTTTATCCTCCATTCCTATGAAATTAGGATCCTTATTTTTCCAAACCTATCATGATTTCTTCTAACTCTAACCCTTTCCTTGAGCCTTTTTCTTAAGCTAGAATACCTTGTGTCTCTCTCCCAGTCCCTCTCACAGAGGTCTGAGTGAAAAATGTCTTGATTTCCTGCATTGTCTGGAAAGCTAGAGTCCTCCCCACCCTTGGGCACCTGCTCAAATGCCACAGGGCCTTAGTATAGAAGTTGCTCTCTTGCCTCCCTCTGTCTTCCTTAATTGTTACCTATCTTTTAAATTTCATCCCATTTTCACATCCTCAATGAAGTCTTTCTGATGGCACAGGCTGGGTCAAATCCCCCACCATATTCCTCTCCATACCCTTATCTCAGCAGTAATATTATATCTATTTCCAGGATTATTTCATTCATGTCTATCTTTTCCCATAGAGGCCAATCTTAAGATACAGAGCCCATGTCTGTTTTGTTCCCTATTCTAGAATCATGTCTTGATTACAATAGATGCTCAATAAATTCTGATGATTGATCAAATGAAGAAAAGGGAGTCTAGTTTCCTCTCCAAGTCACTGTGCTCCCATTGGTTCTTTATTTGCACCATTGTTACATCCTGTAGCTTATTGTAAACACTTAACAGGTGTTTATTGAATTTAACTAAATGTAGCTGAAACTGAAGGCTCTCCAGTGTTAAGAAAGTATGGTATCTCCCACCTTTCCAAAGTCTGATCCATAAACTTCAAGTTAGAAATTAAACCTCAATAAAGAGCCATGTCTTCTGACTCTCCCTGTTTCACCCATCAGGAATTCAATCCACATCACTAATTGTGCACCCTTGGAGTAAAAGCATTAGTCTAATTTCATGAGGAGTACAAAGAAGCATAAGCAAATACATTACACCCTTTATGTCTAATCCTATCAATCAATAGAAGCTGACTATAGTGCTGTGTTGAGATGAATCCTTCAGCCATGTTGGATCCCATAATTGGTTAGTATGTCTGCCATGGGCACAGGAAGGGAAGGTTGTAGGACATATGCTAGGTATCTGCCATCCCTTACATGGAAACAGAATTACCATCAGAAGGAAGTGTGTAATCACTGTCAAACGATAGTATAAATAATTGCAAGGATGTAGAGAAGGCAAAGATCACTACAAACTGACATGCCAAGGAAGCTGTTGTGAGGAAGAAAAAGAGGAAGTGGGCATTGAGGAAAAGGTGATATTCAGATTAAGCACTGAATATGGAAGCAAGAAAAAGGCATTCCAGAAAAGGCAGCTGGCATGAGCAAAGACACAGAGGTGCACATGCATAAGCAACATTTCGGAGACAGTGAGCCTGGGAAGATATTTCTTGACAGAGATTTGTAAAGAATGTGGTTGAAAGGCCTTGGATGTAACACTAAATCACTGGCGACAGGGAGCCATGAGAAGCTTGAGAGATAAGGAGTGACATGATCACTCTTCTCAAGCACCAAAGGTTAAGTCACAGGACTTACATTACTCATTCCACCATCAGCAGAGTCATACCTTAGGTGAATCTTCCAAACAGCTATCCCATATTAATTGCCCTTTAGCTCTCCATTTAACTCCATAGGATTTAAGCCACTAGATGATTTTTTCCCACAGTTTCCCACAGTTTAAAAATAAACTATCCACATCAGGTTACTCAATAGGAAAATGAAAGAATATCATCATACTTTACCCGATTTCCCCTATTTCCTTTTTCTCCAGATGACCCTGGGATTCCACGATTACCCTAAAAAAAGAAAAATGAACATACAGACAACCTGTCTTTTATTAGTCCTACTAAAATTTTTCTTTATGTATTTTCACAATTCTAGCCAAGAGTAGAAAGTACCTTTACTACTCTATTTCTGACAATGTGACAGATTAGATGTTTTGAATAACCCTCCCACTGAAAATTTAAAATTCCAGATAAATTAAAATATATTTCTTATACATTAAAAATCTGATTTAAGGCTGGATGCAGTGACTCACGCCTGTAATCCCAGCACTTTGGGAGGCCGAGGCGGGTGGATCACCTGAGGTTGGGAGTTTGAGACCAGCCTGACCAACATGAAGAAATCCTGTCTCTACTAAAAATACAAAATTAGCCAGATGTGGTGGCACATGCCTGTAGTCCCAGCTACTCAAGAGGCTGAGGCAGGAATATCACTTGAACCCGGGAAGTGGAGGTTGCAGTGAGCCAAGATTGTCCCATTGCACTCCAGCCTGGGCAACAGGAGCAAAACTCCATCTCAAAAAAAAAATCGGATTTTAAAAAATCCTTATGGTTCATAATAAGGAGAAAGCAAAAATGCAGGCAAGTAGCTCATGGCAGTCCTATGAGCTTCTTGTAATTGTGTGTGTGTGCGTCTGTTTGTGTGCATCTGTGTGTGTGTGCGTCTGTGTGTGTGTGGTGTGTGCATGTGTGTGTTGGGGGGAGCAGTGTGAAGGGCCTCAAGCTGACAATTTATTTTAGGGTGGTCCCAGAATGTAGTGCCACTACGAACACATGACAGAAGCAAACAACCTCAACTCAGGCCCTAATGATGTCTCACAGACAATGTTTCATCAAAAAATGAATTTAAATCAAAAGTCACAACACACATGAGGGAGATGCCACGAAGGAGAAGCCAGTGGAAACAACATACAACAAAATCGGACCTGCAGTGACTGCAAATATTGGGATTATAATATACTGAATATAAAATGAGGATATTTAGTATGTTTAAATAATTAGAAGAGAATGAATAAAATAACCTACTATAAAAGGAGATCAAGTAGATTTCAGAAAGGATCAAATAGAACTACTTGAAGTGAAAAATATAATTAAAATTTAAAATTCAATTGACAAATTAAATATTATATTAAACACAAGTGAGGTGAGAATTAGTGAACTAGAAACTATACAGAAATTATACAGAATGCAGCACAGAATGACAAAAAAATAGAAATTTAAAAGAGCAGTTAAGAGACATTGGGGGCAAAATGAGACGTTCTCACAAATTTCTAATTAGATTTCTGCAAAGAAATAATACAGAAAAAAGGAAAAATAAAATTTCAAAATGATAATTTCGAAATTAAGTCCTGAAGATTTCCAAACTTTGTAAGAAACATAAACACTCAGATTCAAAAGACTGACAAGTCCCAACCACAATACATAAAAAGTAATCCACACCTGGACACATCATATTGAAACTGTCAAAAGCTAAAATCAAAGGGAACATTTTAAAGCAGCCTACGCAGTTTAAAAAGTTGCTTACAAAAGAACAATCCTTTTGACAGATAATTTCTTAATGGCAATAATGAAAGGTAGAATACAACAGAAGCCAGAAGACTGAAATTACATTTTCCTTTTTTTTTTTTTTTTTACACTCTGAGCCACAGCATTTACGTATTTTTTCCAAGTCTTTTCTTTTTTTCTTTCTTATGATACTTTAAGTTCTGGGGTATATGTGCATAACGTGCAGTTTTGTTACATAGGTATACACGTGCCATGGTTGGAATTACATTTTCACGGTGCTGAGAGAAAGTAACCATCAACCAGAATTGCTTACCCACTGAACTATCTTTCAAAGAGATTTTCAGAAAAACAAAAACAAGAAGAGTTTACAACAAACTAACCTTTAGAATTGCATTAAAGGAAATTCTAAAAGTTGTGCCTTAAGCAAAAGAAACATGATTTTTTCATGTTCTTTTGAAGGTATCAGTGACTACAAGGAAGGCATCAGTCAGATGAGTAAACATGAGGGTAAAGCTGGATAAGCATTGACTATATAAAACAATAAGAATGTGTAATTGGCAGAATTTAACAAAAACAAGATGGAAATAAAATACTATACAATAATATGTAATATGGGAGGGAGTTGATTAAAGTTTCTAGAGTCCTTGTATTTTGAGGATGAGGAAAAATACATAGATTAACATTAAACATTGTTGAGTATACATGTTAAAAATTCTAGCTAGTCATGAAAAGCTGTACTCTCTACAGGAGTATAAATGCCAGGTTAATAGAGAGGAAGACATTAAACGAGAAACTTCTGCACCTGTTCTCCATCCAAGCCATCAACTCCTTCCTCACCAGGGTTGCCCTGTGAAGCAGAGGAGAAACAGGTGTATGTGAATATTTCTTTGATGTTAATTTCTTTGCTAATATTTTTTCAATTGATACAGAATCTAGACTCTGTAACACTTATATACTGCACCCAGTTACTAAAAAGTAATGATTATTTTCTTCCTGAAATAGTTATTAGGGTTATATACTGTTTCACCTCATAGCTTCAGGTGCTAAAAATGTATATGTATTTTTTAACCTTAAAATTTGAGTGGATAAGAAAGACTCCCTTTAAACTTTTGCACTTGGAACAAGTAGCTGTTTCACAAGACCAAATGCAACACTGATTGTCAAATGCTAAAAACGGTCTTTTGGTCATTGACCTTCTTTAAAAAGATGGCAAATATGCCTGAATTAGTTAATTTAATTGAAACCTGGTAGTTCACAGATTAAGGAGGAACTAACTGGGTGTGTGTGCATTTTGGGAGATAAAATTTAAAAAAAAAGAAAGGAAGTGAAAAACTGAGGTTAATTAGGAGATGAGAGTAAAACTGGGCAGTGACATGGTGACATCTCGTCAAATGTTCAAATTGTGGGCCCTTCATTTTGCCAACTATCCCAAAATGACCAATAATATATTCATTACGAAGAATCTTTTAAAGAAAAAGACAGAGTTTCACAAACAAAATAAAATACACTTACATGTGTGAAATAGTTGATTTACTCCTACTGTCTACAAAAGAAAATCAAGTTTCAGGCATTTTTTTAACCAAAGCACAGCTGAGTTATACATAAAAATAAGTATACCAAACTCTTGGACTAGAATTACAAGGAAGGTATATTTGCCACAGGCCACAGGAGGTTAATCAGTGGTACCAGAAAACATGAATAAGGAAGCTCCATGAGCCCTTGTCTGTCTTGTGCATCATTTTGTAACCACTCCCTAGGATAATGTGGGGAACAGAGTGGGTATCTAATAAATACTTTTCGAGTGAGTGAATCAGCAAATGGATACTATGGTTCTGAATCTGAGTGTAAATCATTCCCTTCTTGTGCCAACTCCTTTCCTAACAACCTCATCCCAGCACACCTCTTCCATTTGACACCCATCTTGACCAGACCCAGCCCACTACACCCTAGATTCAGGACCAACACTTCTAGACCATCATGTGATGAATACAGTGGCCCAATTTTTATACAGAGTCAGCGAGGCTTGAAAACAATATGTCACTGCCTTAAACTTGAAATACATGTCTTACAAATAGTTACTCATTAGCATGGAAGTTTGGCTATTTATATCATCTGACAAATTCTCTTGTCTAAAAGTCTGAAGCCTCACCTCACTCAGGCAAAGAAATGTAATTGAAATAAGTATTGCATTTCCCAAAGAAACTGCTATCCAGTTTAAAAGGGTAAAGGAGATAACCTACCTTCTCTCCTGAAAATCCTCTTGCTCCCTAAAGTTAGAAAGAGATCAAAAGAATTGAGCTTGAATGAGATTTTTAAGCCTTGTTTCATTTAGGAAACCATATGTTCCCTGGTTTGAAGAAAATACAATTACAATACTAGATCAAAATGAAGATGCCTTGTCTGGCAAGTGTGGTGGGCATTACAGCATCCTGGTTACTACTACCCTCCTTTGCATGGAACCTGGAGAAAATTGCACTTTGCAACTCCTCACATAGTAGGAATGAAAGGGAACAACCCCTTATTAAATGCCCCTTATTAAAATGATGATATTTTTCAAACAAAAGTGAGAACACATTGGCTAGCAAGCATGAGAGGGCTTCAAGGAACAACAGGAAAAATTAATTGAAAGAGTATTTTGATAGGTATACAGAACATGGTCATTGTGGTTAGGAAAACTCTCTTTAGGATTCTTAGATTGTAGAATTTTTTTTTACTTTATTAAGAAAGATTCTCCAATCCTGGGCAGTTGAGGGACATTTAATGCCACCAGCCGAAAAAGTACACCTGTATTCCTTTAACCTTTAAAACTTTAGTGTTTTCACGTGGACACAGGGTGGGGAACAACACACACTGGGGCCTCTGTCGGGGGATGGGGTTAGGGGAGGGAGAGTATCAGGAAAAATAGCTAATGCATGCTGGGCTCTATACCTAGGTGATGGGTTGATAGGTGCAGCAAATCACCATGGCACATGTTTACCTATGTAACAAACCTGTACCCCAGAACTTAAATTAAAATAAAAACAAAACAAAGAAACCTTTAGTGTTCTCAATCCTACTTCCAACCACCAGCACCTGTCACTCTTTTCTGAGGGTTTTTTCAGGGACCAGGGCCTGCTCTACCGACATGCAAGACAGGCTAAAAGTGCTAGGAACTAATACTCCCTGGAAGCTGCCATTAACTAATTCCTGATGGGATTTGGTGTATAAACACCCCAGCTCCCTCACCCCTTAACTGGGGTACATTGTGATGCATGTTCAACTCTGGCTGCCAGAGTTCTTCAGTAGGATTAAGCTCCATCTACCCATAGAGATGATCTGATTGATAATGTACCCTTTTCAGGCCTCCTTTCCCCCTTATCTCACTTCCTTACTTCCCTACTAATGCTTACTAGAATTATCTCCCAGTAAAATACTTGCAATTGACTCTTTTTCTCAGGCTTTACTTCCGGGAAACCTTTAATCTGAGGAGGAGCTAAGACTCCATAGCTATGCTGAAGAATTATGGTTTTCCGCAAACTCAAGGGATGAAGCCAAGAAAGAGAAAGAATCCCACAGCTCAAGGTCACACTCACCTTAGGTCCCCTCATACCAGGGCATCCTTCCTCACCTCGGAGTCCAGGAAGACCCCAGGGGCCTCGTTCTCCCTGTGGAAGAAGAAGACATATGAATGCACACAAGCAACTGTCTCTATCACCACCAGCCAATTCAAGCCAGCAATAAGGACCTTCAAAATGACCAAAAAAAGACTTGGTTCTTACAGTTGCTTTTACAACCTCAAAGACCTGCTCAGGACACCTCCAAGGCACTCAGATTGTTAATCTGTCAACTGCTCATAGAGATGACTCCAAACCACACAAACTCAAACTATCTGCATTTTTAAATCAATTCAGTTAAGCCATATGGGCAAAACTTCAGAATTCAGATAAAACAGAAGGTCTGTCTGAACATTTTCTTCAGGCAGCTGAAATTGGATGGAGGTTTCATTGTGGTCCCTCAAGGAATAAACCATTATTTGACCCTTTCTCTTCCAGGTGAATTCCTACCTATTCCTAAGATATAGGTCCTGTGTCACCTGCTCTCCTGAGAAGCTTTTTCTGTTGACCCCACCCAACTGTCCCTTCAGATTCCTTGTAGTATTTGGAAGATACAAATCAGCACATATCATAGTGAAATGTGGTTTTACACATCAGAATCTCTTGCTATATTATGAGGTTCATGGAGACAAAGACAATGTCTCATTTCTTTATTGCTGCATTTCTAGCCCCAAACACAGCATCTGTTATCATACAATAGATATTCAACCAGGATTTGAAGAATTACTTACTGAATTATATTAATAAATATAACCTTTTCATCTCGGTATTAGATTAGGAAGGGAATGATAGATATCATGCCTTTTGCCAAGTTGATTAAATATTAACTGGAAAGTACTGCACGTCACATGAGCTTTAATCAAAAGACAGTCTACATTTGTAATGTCTAACTTTGACTTAATTAGGTTGATAACTACATATGCTGTTCAGGACAGTAAAAAGGCACACAACAAAATTAGAAGAACTACAGATCTAGAATGAAAGGGCGTGTATTTGAGTTCTAGTTCTGCTTCCAGCCTGTTGTGTGAGGTTAGACAAAAGCACCTGATGTCATGAATCACAATTTTCACCATTTATAAATGTGGATCTAGATAATACTTACTGACTCTAGTCATCTCATAGGATTGTTCGTTGAATGTACGAGATGCTGTATTGGAAATACTTCACAAAGTATATGGATTGAACAAATGAGGTGTTTTATACTTAGATAGCAATAGATAATGAGAAAAGCACAGCTTCTGGCATCAGGAAACAGTTTTGGACACATCTCCAACCCTCTCCAACCTTAACAAGGCACTTACTCTCTCTGAGTTTCTACTTTCACATCTATAGAACAAAAGTATTAACACGTACTAGCAGGGTTGTGATGAAGATTAAATGTGATAATAAATACAAAATTCCTAATGCAGGGCTTCACACACAGTAGATGCTAAGTAAATGTCTTTTCCTCCCTTCTTCCTAGTCTATCTGTATTTTTAGCTTCAATGTGTGGTGTTTAAGCTTCATCTGGAAAATGTAATCCTAACATATCTACTGTACTATATTGCAATGTATAGTGCTATCAGTTGTGTTTATTAGAAAATAGTTGATATATACAAAACAAATGTTCTCAATAAAAACAGAGACATCAAGGAAAAATTTATTTTTAACAAAACTAAAAATAAACCCACTCAGCATGGCTACTATTAAAAAAAAAAAACAGCAGAAAATAATAAGTGTTGACAAGGATGTGGAGAAATTGGAACCTTTGTCCACTGTTGGTGGGAATGTAAAATGGTGTAGCTGCTGTGGAAAACAGTATGGCAGTCCCTCCAAAAATTAAAAATAGAATTATCATGTTATCCTGGAATTCTACTTCTGGGTATATATCCAAAAGAATTAAAAGCAAGGTCTGGTAGAGATATCTGTACACCCATGTTTATAGTAGCATTATTCATAAGCAACCCAAGTGTCTGTCAACAGACGAATGGATAAACAAAATGTGGTGTGTCTATATATAAATACAATTGAATATTATGTAGCCTTAAAAAGGAGGGATATTCTGACACATGCTAGAACATGGATGAATCTTGAAGACATTGTGCTAAGTAAAGTAAGCCAGTCACAAAAATACAAATACAGTATGATTCCACTTATCTGAGGTACCTAGAGTAGTCAAATTCACAAAAACAGAAAATAGAATGGTGGTGACAGAGACTGGAGGAAGAGGGAGTGAGTGTCTGATGTATACAGAGTTTTACTTTTACTAAATGAAAAGATTTCTGGAGACGGATGATGGTGATGGTTATACAACCATGTCAACGTACTTAATACCACTAACCTGTACACTTAAAAATTGTTAAGATGGTAAATTTTATGTTATATGTATTTGACCACAATTAATTAAAAAGAACATTGTGAAGAAAAAGAAATTAACCCACTCTTGTGACTTCTATTCCCAGTTTCTAAAATTTCAGTTGCTGTACACACATAATTATGTGTTTACCCAAAATTAGTCCTCAGGAAAAAAAAAATATATATATATATATATATAGCAGTCTGAAATTACAGTCCCCACAAAGCCTTCACAATTTCTCGTATTTCAGAGTACTATCTCCATTACTTTACTTTGAACAGCATGGTACTGACGCACCATCAGTATCAATTTGAAATGTTTATGAAATGCTATGAAGGTCACCCTTCAGGTCAGTTACAAAAAAAAGGAGGTAAAGAAATCTAACAGAAATGTATTTATTATATTTCAGGGTGAGACCTTACCATTACAAATGTTGAATGCCATGCAAATAGGACTTTTAAAAGTGACTTTTGGGGGGGGCGGAGCAAGATGGCCGAATAGGAACAGCTTCAGTCTCCATCTCCCAGCGCGAGCGACACAGAAGACCGGCGATTTCTGCATTTTCAACTGAGGTACTGGGGTCATCTCACTCGGGAGTGCCGGACAATCGGTGCTGGTCAGCTGCTGCAGCCCGACCAGCGAGAGCTGAAGCAGGGCGAGGCATCGCCTCACCTGGGAAGCGCGAGGGGGAAGGGAGTCCCTTTTCCTAGCCAGGGGAACTGAGACACACAACACCTGGAAAATCGGGTAACTCCCACCCCGATACTGCGCTGTAACACCGGCACACCGGAGATTGTATCCCACACCTGGCCGGGAGGGTCCCACGCCCACGGAGCCTCTCTCCTTGCTAACACAGCAGTCTGCGGCAATCTAACCGCAAGGCAGCAGCGAGGCTGGGGGAGGGGCGCCCGCCATCGCTGAGGCTTAAGTAGGTAACTAAAGCCGCTGGGAAGCTGGAACTGGGTGGAGCTCACAGCAGCTCAAGGAAATCTGCCTGTCTCTGTAGACTGTGCCTCTGGGGACAGGGCTCAGCTAAAGGAGTAGAAGCCTGTGAAACGCGAACGACTCTGTCTGACAGCTTTGAAGAGAGCAGTGGATCTCCCAACACGGAGGTTGAGATCTGAGAAGGGGCAGTCTGCCTGCTCAAGTGGGTCACTGACCCCTGAGTAGCCTAACTGGGAGACATCCCCCACTAGGGGCAGTCTGACACCCCACACCTCACAGGGTGGAGTACACCCCTGAGAGGAAGCTTCCAAAGCAAGAATCAGACAGGTGCACCCGCTGTTCAGCAATATTCTATCTTCTGCAACCTCTGCTGCTGATACCCAGGCAAACAGGGTCTGGAGTGGACCTCAAGCAATCTCCAACAGACCTATAGCTGAGGGTCCTGACAGTCAGAAGGAAACCTATCAAACAGGAAGGACACCTATATCAAAACCCCATCAGTACGTCACCATCATCAAAGACCAGTGACAGATAAAACCACAAAGATGGGGAAAAAGCAGGGCAGAAAAGCTGGAAATTCAAAAAATAAGAGCGCATCTCCTCCTGCAAAGGAGCACAGCCCATCGCCAGCAACGGATCAAAGCTGGTCAGAGAATGACTTTGATGAGATGAGAGAAGAAGGCTTCAGTCCATCAAACCTCTCAGAGCTAAAGGAGGAATTACGTACCCAGCGCAAAGAAACTAAAAATCTTGAAAAAAAAGTGGAAGAATTGACAGCTAGACTAATTAATGCAGAGAAGGTCATAAACGAAATGACAGAGGTGAAAACCATGACACGAGAAATACGTGACAAATGCACAAGCTTCAGTAACCGACTCGATCAACTGGAAGAAAGAGTATCAGCGATTGAGGATCAAATGAATGAAATGAAGCGAGAAGAGAAACCAAAAGAAAAAAGAAGAAAAAGAAATGAACAAAGCCTGCAAGAAGTATGGGATTATGTCAAAAGACCAAATCTACGTCTGATTGGGGTGCCTGAAAGTGAGGGGGAAAATGGAACCAAATTGGAAAACACTCTACAGGATATCATCCAGGAGAACTTTCCCAACCTAGCAGGGCAGGCCAACATTCAAATTCAGGAAATACAGAGAACGCCACAAAGATACTCCTCCAGAAGAGCAACTCCAAGACACATAATTGCCAGATTCACCAAAGTTGAAATGAAGGAAAAAATCTTAAGGGCAGCCAGAGAGAAAGGTCGGGTTACCCACAAAGGGAAGCCCATCAGACTGACAGCAGATCTCTCGGCAGAAACTCTACAAGCCAGAAGAGAGTGGGGGCCAATATTCAACGTTCTTAAAGAAAAGAATTTTAAACCCAGAATTTCATATCCAGCCAAACTAAGTTTCATAAGTGAAGGAGAAATAAAATTCTTTACAGATAAGCAAATGCTTAGAGATTTTGTCACCACCAGGCCTGCCTTACAAGAGACCCTGAAGGAAGCCCTAAACATGGAAAGGAACAACTGGTACCAGCCACTGCAAAAACATGCCAAAATGTAAAGACCGTCGAGCCTAGGAAGAAACTGCATCAACTAATGAGCAAAATAACCAGTTAATATCATAATGGCAGGATCAAGATCACACATAACAATATTAACCTTAAATGTAAATGGACTAAATGCTCCAATTAAAAGACACAGACTGGCAAACTGGATAAAGAGTCAAGACCCATCAGTCTGCTGTCTTCAGGAGACCCATCTCACATGCAGAGACATACATAGGCTCAAAACAAAAGGATGGAGGAAGATCTACCAAGCAAATGGAGAACAAAAAAAAGCAGGGGTTGCAATCCTAGTCTCTGATAAAACAGACTTTAAACCATCAAAGATCAAAAGAGACAAAGAAGGCCATTACATAATGGTAAAGGGATCAATCCAACAGGAAGAGCTAACTATCCTAAATATATATGCACCTAATACAGGAGCACCCAGATTCATAAAGCAAGTCCTTAGAGACTTACAAAGAGACTTAGACTCCCATACAATAACAATGGGAGACTTCAACACTCCACTGTCAACATTAGACAGATCAACGAGACAGAAAGTTAACAAGGATATCCAGGAATTGAACTCATCTCTGCACCAAGCGGACCTAATAGACATCTATAGAACTCTCCACCCCAAGTCAACAGAATATACATTCTTCTCAGCACCACATCACACTTATTCCAAAATTGACCACATAATTGGAAGTAAAGCACTCCTCAGCAAATGTAAAAGAACAGAAATTATAACAAACTGTCTCTCTGACCACAGTGCAATCAAACTAGAACTCAGGACTAAGAAATTCAATCAAAACTGCTCAACTACATGGAAACTGAACAACCTGCTCCTGAATGACTACTGGGTACATAACGAAATGAAAGCAGAAATAAAGATGTTCTTTGAATCCAATGAGAACAAAGATACAACATACCAGAATCTCTGGGACACATTTAAAGCAGTATGTAGAGGGAAATTTATAGCACTAAGTGCCCACAAGAGAAAGCAGGAAAGATCTAAAATTGACACTCTAACATCACAATTAAAAGAACTAGAGAGGCAAGAGCAAACGCATTCAAAAGCTAGCAGAAGGCAAGAAATAACTAAGATCAGAGCAGAACTGAAGGAGATAGAGACACAAAAAACCCTCCAAAAAATCAATGAATCCAGGAGTTGGTTTTTTGAAAAGATCAACAAAATTGACAGACCGCTAGCAAGATTAATAAAGGAGAAAAGAGAGAGGAATCAAATAGACGCAATAAAAAATGATAAAGGGGATATCACCACCGACCCCACAGAAATACAAACTACCATCAGAGAATACTATAAACACCTCTACGCAAATCAACTAGAAAATCTAGAAGAAATGGATAATTTCCTGGACACGTACACTCTTCCAAGACTAAACCAGGAAGAAGTTGAATCCCTGAATAGACCAATAGCAGCCTCTGAAATTGAGGCAACAATTAATAGCCTGCCCACCAAAAAAAGCCCAGGACCAGATGGATTCACAGCTGAATTCTACCAGAGGTACAAGGAGGAGCTGGTACCATTCCTTCTGAAACTATTCCAATCAATAGAAAAAGAGGGAATCCTCCCTAACTCATTTTATGAGGCCAGCATCATCCTGATACCAAAGCCTGGCAGAGACACAACAAAAAAAGAGAATTTTAGACCAATCTCCCTGATGAACATCGATGCAAAAATCCTCAATAAAATACTGGCAAACCGGATTCAGCAGCACATCAAAAAGCTTATCCACCATGATCAAGTGGGCTTCATCCCTGGGATGCAAGGCTGGTTCAACATTCGCAAATCAATCAACGTAATCCAGCATATCAACAGAACCAAAGACAAGAACCACATGATTATCTCAATAGATGCAGAAAAGGCTTTTGACAAAATTCAACAGCCCTTCATGCTAAAAACGCTCAACAAATTCGGTATTGATGGAACGTACCTCAAAATAATAAGAGCTATTTATGACAAACCCACAGCTAATATCATACTGAATGGGCAAAAACTGGAAAAGTTCCCTTTGAAAACTGGCACAAGACAGGGATGCCCTCTCTCACCACTCCTATTCAACATAGTGTTGGAAGTTCTGGCTAGGGCAATCAGGCAAGAGAAAGAAATCAAGGGTATTCAGTTAGGAAAAGAGGAAGTCAAATTGTCCCTGTTTGCAGATGACATGATTGTGTATTTAGAAAACCCCATCGTCTCAGCCCAAAATCTTCTTAAGCTGATAAGCAACTTCAGCAAAGTCTCAGGATACAAAATTAATGTGCAAAAATCACAAGCATTCTTATACACCAGTAACAGACAAGCAGAGAGCCAAATCAGGAATGAACTTCCATTCACAATTGCTTCAAAGAGAATAAAATACCTAGGAATCCAACTTACAAGGGATGTAAAGGACCTCTTCAAGGAGAACTACAAACCACTGCTCAGTGAAATCAAAGAGGACACAAACAAATGGAAGAACATACCATGCTCATGGATAGGCAGAATCAATATTGTGAAAATGGCCATACTGCCCAAGGTAATTTATAGATTCAATGCCATCCCCATCAAGCTACCAATGAGTTTCTTCACCGAATTGGAAAAAACGGCTTTAAAGTTCATATGGAACCAAAAAAGAGCCCGTATTGCCAAGACAATCCTAAGTCAAAAGGACAAAGCCGGAGGCGTCACGCTACCTGACTTCAAACTATACTACAAGGCTACAGTAACCAAAACAGCATGGTACTGGTACCAAAACAGAGATATAGACCAATGGAACAGAACGGAGCCTTCAGAAATAATGCCACACATCTACAACCATCTGATATTTGACAAACCTGAGAAAAACAAGAAATGGGGAAAGGATTCCCTATTTAATAAATGGTGCTGGGAAAATTGGCTAGCCATAAGTAGAAAGCTGAAACTGGATCCTTTCCTTACTCCTTATACGAAGATTAATTCAAGATGGATTAGAGACTTAAATGTTAGACCTAATACCATAAAAACCCTAGAAGAAAATCTAGGTAGTACCATTCAGGACATAGGCATGGGCAAGGACTTCATGTCTAAAACACCAAAAGCAACGGCAGCAAAAGCCAAAATTGACAAATGGGATCTCATTAAACTAAAGAGCTTCTGCACAGCAAAAGAAACTACCATCAGAGTGAACAGGCAACCTACAGAATGGGAGAAAACTTTTGCAATCTACTCATCTGACAAAGGGCTCATTTCCAGAATCTACAAAGAACTCAAGCAAATATACAAGAAAAAAACAAACAACCCCATCCAAAAGTGGGGAAAAGATATGAACAGACATTTCTCAAAAGAAGACATTCATACAGCCAACAGACACATGAAAAAATGCTCATCATCACTGGCCATCAGAGAAATGCAAATCAAAACCACAATGAGATACCATCTCACACCAGTTAGAATGGCAATCATTAAAAAATCAGGAAACAATAGGTGTTGGAGAGGATGTGGAGAAATAGGAACACTTTTACACTGTTGGTGGGATTGTAAACTAGTTCAACCATTATGGAAAACAGTATGGCGATTCCTCAAGGATCTAGAACTAGATGTACCATATGACCCAGCCATCCCACTACTGGGTATATACCCAAAGGATTATAAATTATGCTACTACAAAGACACATGCACACGTATGTTTATTGCGGCACTATTCACAATAGCAAAGACTTGGAATCAACCCAAATGTCCATCAGTGACAGACTGGATTAAGAAAATGTGGCACATATACACCATGGAATACTATGCAGCCATAAAAAAGGATGAGTTTGCGTCCTTTGTAGAGACATGGATGCAGCTGGAAACCATCATTCTTAGCAAATTATCACAAGAAGAGAAAACCAAACACCGCATGTTCTCACTCATAGGTGGGAACTGAACAATGAGCTCACTTGGACTCGGGAAGGGGAACATCACACACTGGGGCCTATCATGGGGAGGGGGGAGGGGGGAGGGATTGCATTGGGGAGTTATACCTGATATAAATGATGAATTGATGGGTGCTGACGAGTTGATGGGTGCAGCACACCAACATGGCACATGTATACATATGTAACCTGCACGTTATGCACATGTACCCTAGAACTTAAAGTATAATAAAAAAAAATAAAAAAAATAAAAAATAAAAAATAAAAGTGACTTTTATAGGCAACTGAATTCATTATTATATTGTGGCGACCACAAAGAGAGAGTTCTACAAGCTAAATGAGGCAATGGGTTTTTGGAGCTGTAAATAAAATTTGCAGTGACAGACTTCATAAATAGACTTAAAAGTATTTTATCTTAAACAGTTTAGGCAGAAGTAAACACAAAACACTATAGAAAACTGAGATGTTTCCAAAATGCGGCTCTAGTAATAATAAAGAAGTTAATACAGAAACTACATGGGAAAATTTTGTAATAAATTGATTTGATACAGTATGAAAGAGAGAAAAGCAGCTTTTCTAATGTAATATATAATTACACCTAATGAAAGACTTTAAAATGCTTACATATAACTAAATTAAAATAGAAATATTTTATTTATATCAAAATAGACATTTGCCTGTTTTACCTATATCCCTAAAAGTTTATACATTCTAATTGGGTAAAAACATTTTTTAGGATGTTCATATGAAGAAATGAGAACTGTATTTTATATATGGGCCTGTATGTTAAACGGTTTGGAGAACAAATTTTCAGTTTATTGTATTTCTAATTCAAATACTAAACTCTATAATGTTTAAAAATTGGTCTCTCATCTACTCACAGTATTTGCTTAAAGCTATAAATAATAGCCATCATTTAACAGAAAGACTAACACCACTAAAAGGTTTTCAAATGCTTGGCTATTTTATGACAAATGGGAATAATAATAATAACATATATACATATGTGTGTATATGTATATATGTTATTATATTTATGTATGTTGTATATAACATATATAAATATAATAATATATTATATATAACATATTATACATTATATATAATTATATTATATATTATACATTATATATAATAATATATTATATATTATATATTATACATTATATATAACAATATATAATAAATATATGTGTCATATATAACATATATGTGACTATATATGACATATATAGAGAGAGAGACATAACATATATATGACATATATATAGAGAGAGAGAGAGAAGAAACTAAGAATGTTTAGCCCTGTGTCTGGCATATATAAAACTGTCAACAAATGTTAGATGTTTTTGTTACAACAAAGTTACATAAATATTTTGGTGACCTTAGAAAATCTGGCTTTGTTCTATAAGTAAGGTTTTGCTGTGTAACCAATGCATAAGTTATTGTTTAAACCACCCATTCATAACATATATATTTTTAAAGCCAGACAACAATATCTCCCATTCCACATGCTCTGTGACCATGCCTCTCCTCCATGCTGGGGAGGAGTCTAAGTCTTCTCCTCTTGAACAGGGTCCGGACTCAGTGACTGGCTTGCAACCAACAGCATGAGAAAGCCATGTTACAGCCTGACTTCTGAGGCTGGCTCAGAGGCCTTGGTCTCTTGGAGCACTCACTCTCAGGACGGACCCTCCCTGCTGGAGTGCTTCCTATCGGTTCCAGCTCCACCTGTCCTTGTGCAGTTCCAGCTAAGATGCCAGAGCAGCAGACATGTGAGAGAAGGGGCAGTGGATTCTCCAACTCCTGCTCCTAGAGCCCAGATGGTCTAGTCAACCCAACTGAGACCTCAGGCATGGAGGAAAGAGGCCCCTCTTTTGCTTCTTTTCCAGTGTCCCCACCCACAGAGTCTGTGAACATAATAAAATGGTTATTTTACACCACTAAGTTGTGAGGGTTGTGGGGGGCAGTGGG
This sequence comes from Piliocolobus tephrosceles, assembly GCF_002776525.5. NCBI lineage: Eukaryota > Metazoa > Chordata > Mammalia > Primates > Cercopithecidae > Piliocolobus > Piliocolobus tephrosceles. The sequence continues at coordinate 152,760,340 of NC_045435.1, read as the reverse complement.
ACTGTAAGTTATGGGTAACTGGAACAATGATTTAGTTATTTGTCCTTGTACGCTTTCAACTTGAACCTACAAATTTATGGGCCCCATTCTGAAACGGGTCTACATCTGCACAGAGATGTCTCTGCTGTTGAGTAGACCAATCTGACCAGCTTTTCAAGCCAACAACATTAAAAGTCATTCAGAGAACAACACATTGTGAAGTCACCTTCTCTTGTGAGAAATGCATTAAAAAGAAACTAGAACTGCTAGAGTTGTCCTGTCAAATACAGGGGCTATTGAGCACTTGAAATGTGTCTGGTCCAAACTGAGATGTGCCTTCAGTGTAAAGTGACATTTAGAAGACAGTGTATAGAGAAAGTAAGATGTCTCATTAATTTTTATATTAATTACTAATGAAATGATAATATTTTAGATTCATTGAGATAAATAAAATATATTATCAAAATTAACTTCACCTGTTTCTTTTTACTTTCTTTAAGATAGCTACTACAAAATTTTAAATTATAAATGTCATTTGCATTATATTTCTAGCCCTGTACTAAAGGGTCTTTACAAAATATCTTGGTTTTATAATGTTGGCACAGTAAAGAAGGGGGACAAAACCATCTTTCGCTCTAGACAGACAAGAATTTGGTTTATCCTGTTTGTCTGAATTGGAGTCAATGGTCCTAATGGGTGGGATGGACCTTACGTCATTCTCCTAAAGTTGACTGGGCTCATTGAACCACAGACCAGGCAGAAAAAATAAAATAACACTTAAAGGACATTTTAAAACATAATAAATATGGGAAGGAATATTTTCATTATTTCTAAATAAAATAGCAAAAATCCATCAATCACGTTCCTGAATGTATTTCTAACACCTAAGACTATGCTTACTTAGGAAAAATAAATAGAAAAGTTGAACAATTATCTTGTAAACATAAAGAAATGTGACTCCGTCTCAAAAAAAGAAAAAAAAAAAAAGAAATGGATGAGCTTACATGGGTTTCAGCAGCTACATTTTCCTCTGATGTCTGCTTATTTTCCAACACCCTAAATGTTCAGAATAATAAAACAATGTGCCCCTCTAAGTGGAGCAATGACAACATAGATACCAGTGGTTCAGAAAGCGTGGTCAAAGGGCCCCTTCTGTTTCCAAGATACTTTTGGGAGGGTCACAAAGTTAAAGTTATTTTTCCAATTACACTAAAATGTCTTTTTTTGTTGTTCATTCTTCTTCTCTCCCAAGTATGTGGTAAAGTTATCAAGAAGCCACATGGCAAGTGACATCACCACAGACTGAATACAGAGACAGTTTGGAAATTCAGCTGCCTCCTAATAAGCTGAATATGCCAAACAATGCTGCTTTCTCACTAATATTTTTTGTTTGGGAAAATACAGTTATTTTTCATAAAGAAATATGTCATGAATGTTAACTTTAGTGAGTTTATTGTTATTTTGAAATAAGAAACAATTTTTAATATTCTTAGTTCTAATTTCTAATATGGTAAATAATAACACACGGAAACCACATAAACAAAAGCTCTTCAAGGTTCCCAACAATCTTTAAGAGTGTAAAGGTTGAGGGGTGCAGGAAATGGAGAGATTTTGGTTAAAAGGTACAATCTTTCAGTTATAAGTTAGTAAGTTTGGGGGTTGTAATGTACAAGATGATAATTATAGTTGATAATACTATATAATGTACTAGAAATTTGCTAAAAGAGTAGATGTTAAATGTTCTTGCCACATACAAAAAAAAATGGTAACTATATGAGGTGATGGACATGTTAACTGACTTGATTCTAGTATCATTTCACAATGTATACATATATATCAACTTATTATATTGTACATCTTAAATTATACAATTCTATTTGTCAATCATACCCCAATAAAGTTAGGGTGGGGGGAAGAATATAATGGCATCCTTAGGCCAAAATGTTTGAGAACCAGTGGTATATACATGAATCAACCTTAAAATAGGCACCGGTGGCAAAGTGGTTTTCCATAATTCAAAATTAACTGAAAACCATGGGATTTAAAAATACTTCTGGCATTTATATTACGTAATAAAGAGAGTCCCTATCACATGCCAGTCCCCTAGCTCACAATTCTCTCTATAATATACATTTTCTCCACAGACAATCACATGACTGATAGATAACTTGTGTTTGCCAAGCATATCCCCAGGGGTGTGTCCAGAGTTACACGCAAGCCCATCAGTGGCTAACTATAACTCCACCACCTTCTCAGCCACACAGAGAAGCATCTGAGTGACCTGTAGTAAGAATGGTCTTAGATTCTCTCCAATTATTTTGTTAACCATTTACAAAATAGACAGCTTAGTAATAGTAACAAATTATCTGCCATTTAGCTCATG
>NC_045435.1:152689363-152757968 GCF_002776525.5 Piliocolobus tephrosceles | reverse complement strand
ATAGACAGCTTAGTAATAGTAACAAATTATCTGCCATTTAGCTCATGATTAACAACTACTTTGACATCCATGCACACTAGACACAGACCACATTTTCAGTTAGTTCAAATTCACTGATTAAAAAATGAAACAGACATACTGAATCACTAATGCATTCCAGAAACTATATATTTAAAAAGCAGATCTGCCTGGCATTTATTATAATAAATGTCATATATATATATATATATTAGATATATAGATATATATGTTATACATAATAAAATATATATCTATATATAGATATATAAAAATAGATATATATAATATATATGTATTTTAGACCCACTTTAAGTGGTATAGATGAGAAAAACTTTCATGACTTAGGTGCAATTAAATATTGCTAATATTTGATCCATTTTGCCATGTTCTTTCAAAGTAAAGAAATAACATTCAATACTTACATGTCTGCCTTCCTCACCAGGATGACCGGGTAACCCATCAAAACCCTTCTCTCCCTGAAAAGACAAGAAGTCAAAATAAATAACTTGACCTCTAAATTATTTGTTTCTCAAATCTATGTGAAATAAAAATTGTTACTAATAGATACCTTTGTCTCACAGAGTTGTCATTTTATAGAGAATCTACTAAATATCAGGCACAATGTGCAGAGATGTACAGAAACAAATATTCTTGTCCAGTGTTACAGTGAAAACATGCGTACCTGTTTGTCTTCATAGTCAGTATATCAAACTATTCTTATTTTCCAAAATCCCTTCTTAAGTCATTCTGTTGTAAAAATCCAAATCAAGACTAGTTTCTAGTTAAAAGCTTAAGGAAAACTGTTACTCTTAAAGAAGCTTTCAACCTTGTTTTACAAAACATCAGTAAGCAAAGGTCTTCCTGCCTATCGTATTCATGAGAAATGGTTGTTTATTTCTGTGTGACTCCACTGTCCAGTTTTGTTTTGTTTTTTACTTCTTCTTACACACCAAAACACACAAACCATTTCCTCTCAAGGAAGTTTGACTTGCCATGTTACAGTCAGATGTGTCTATTTAGTCTAAAAGCTGGTCAATAAGACCTGGAAGGCATATTTTATTTGTGATCAACAAAGATATAAAAGTCATTATGACCATCTACTGAATTCTTGCAAACAGAAACAGCAGAGAAGTCAAAAAATTAAAGTACTCCCATCTTTGGCCTTAGAGGCACAGGCACAAGCTGCAAAGAAACACATCAAGAAGCTCCCCAAACTCGATTTTCTGATTCTCCAATCTGTCCCTGTTAATGAATAACAACATGACAGGGAAAAATCTAATGCTAAGGCATGATTACAATTTATTTTTCAAACAGTAATTATAAACTTTATACTATTCTAAATTTAAAAGATTGATCTGCAAAACCCTGAAGAGCTCACGCCAACAACCTCATGGAAAATCTTTCAAAGAAAACATGTAAAAAGATGACACAAAGCCAGCGGGTGTAATTTAACCTTACCTGTGTGTTTGTGATTATACCCTCATTATAAAACTTCAATCCCTGTGACTATGGAACCTTGCCAGCCCTGAATATCTGAGGACCATTTCTAACGAGATATTCTCCCTTAGAAGTGTTAAGTAGTAATTTTCCTCTTGATTAACCTAGAGTTAACAGAGATGCAACTCTTTTCTCAGAGTTTGATGCTGTAGAAAAGAGTGTTAGATGGGAAAGAGGTATTTACTACTGTAAAGAAAGCAGATGTTGGACAAGTGAAAATATGGTAGAAAAGTGAAAACTCCTGTACAGAGGCAGAACTTGTGACATTATTTGTCAAACGACCACAAGAAGGTAGCATAATATGGTGGAAATCATGTGAGACTTAGAGTCAGGGAGACAAAGGGGCTGAACTCCCAAATGCATCTTCACAATGATGCAATTTTGGGAAAGTGATGTCACCTCTCTGAGCCTCAATTTCACACATATAAAATAACATCTACCTGAAAGTGTTTGTAAGGGGGGTAAAATTAGAAAATGCTGTTAAGTACATAACAGAGTCTGGTATGTAGTGGGTACTAAAATATTGTCTCTCTCCTTTCCCCTATTCACATCTGACAAATTCTTACCTTCCTCCCAGAACTCCCATAATCACCTCTGTACCCATGCTCTCCAAAACATTTTGCATATATATTGCAGCATGTTCTTTCCACAATTGTATCCTGAAAAACAGATCCATATCACATACTATTTTCTCATCTGTGTTAGTCTATATCACATTACACACTAAGAAGACAAAATTCTCTCAATGTTTTTAAAATTATTGTAATTAATAGAACTTAGCAAAGGATGGCGTTTTTAAAAAGTACTTACAAGTTGCTTCAGTAAGACGCTTGGGAGGGATTGCAGTGTGATGCTCAGAGGTTGCTTATATGCAAACCCTCTGCCAAATTCCAGCTCCTGGAGCTCTTCTAATTTGTGGACACCTTCCAGGCCAATGATTAGGAGTCCAGAGAATCCTTCACAATTTCAACAGGTAGGAGATTATGTTCATGTATTTTGAATGGCCTATCTTTGTCTCAGCCCTACATATTCATCCATCATTCCACCATTCCCATAGACTTCACTTGTTTTGCCTCAAACTGCATTTTGTTACAATTAAAACTAGTTTGTGGCATGCCTTCTTGAAGAATTGGTCTGATACCTTTCAATCCCACCAGCTGAAAGTTAAGCAGAAACACAAAGGACTCACACGGCTCTCTTATAGCCCCCATTTTGTCATTTCACAGATGGTTTTCAGCCCTCGTTGTATTAAATTACTTCCTTCTAAGCCTATCCCTGAAGTTGACTTTTGGTTTACACTTAGAAATTGTGGCAGTCACTGTGACTGTTCACAAATATGTTGGCTCCCCTTCTTAAGGGCACATGATAGGACTGCACTTCTTCAGTCATGTTATCAACACTCATTGAGCCTCAATTCCTTACCTGTAAAATATTATCTATCTCATGAAAGTTAGAAGTGACCATATGGCTCACTCTAGCTAATTAAATGCGAGAAGAAGTGACATATGTTAATCCCCAGGAGAAATTTTAAGAGTAGTACACAATTTGCCCCATTTCCTTTCCCTTGCCACAGAAATTACAAAAACAGCTGTTGGGATATACCCTCCTTCAGTCTGGGTTCTTGAACGGTGAGCAGGAGGCAAAGATGAACCACTTCTTGCTACTTTAAGTCACTGAGATTTGGAGGTTGTTATTGCTGTATAATCTAGCCTATCCTAACAATGCAGGCATTAAGAGATCATCTGGATTTGTCCACAAAACAAAAATACAAATGAACAAGGGTATTTTGGAAATTCAACTAGAAATCACCTTGTTCGTCGAATTTCAAAACAAATATTACTGTTAATAGTTTGAACAGTAAGTTCTTGGCACATACACACAAATCAGCTTTTTGCTATGGTAAACAAGCTGCTTGAAAATTGTGTGGTTAAAAGTTGTGTACATATTCTTAATTATTCCTTAAAACTAAATTCTTTGAAATGGAATTTCTGATCTAGCATAGCATGTAAGCAAAGTTTAGTCTCTTGCTGCATACTCCCAAATCCCCTCCAGAAAACATGCAACAACTTAAACTTCCAGTGGCAATCTATGCAGTGAATTAAGATGGGAGTAAGCTGTCATAAAAAATATTCTAGCACATGATTAACCAATGGAAAACATAATCCCCAGCAAAATATGTTGAATATACTCGACTGAAGAGGAAAAGGGGTGAAAGGAACTTGAACAAGTTGCTGGTTGTTCATCCTTAGATTGCTTTAGAGCCTTTACATGGCACAAAGTGGGAATGGTGAGAGCCATAGTGCACAGCTGAACAAGTTGTGCTGCGCAAGAACACCCATCTGAGAGAGCTGATGCATGGCCAAATCCAGCCAGCATACCCCTCACCACCCAGGAGCCCAATACACTTGCATCCACGCAGTGTATTGGATGTCTTTCTCTAGTTGCACAAAGATGCCGTATAGACTAGCAGCAGGAACTCTTGGAGATGGAGAAGGAGGAAGAATTGAGAGCAGAGAGGGGAACTACAATGCAAAGAGCAGGGCCCAGCTTTAGACTGACTCCAGAGTTAGGAGAAAACAACATATGGACCCCAGGTTGGCCTAAAAGAACAAACAGCCCCTCTCACTATTGAAGTAGGAGGTGTACCTTCAAACTTCCACCCTCAAAAGCTAGACCAGTCTGAGTCAGAAGACCCCTGGTCAGTATCAGGGACACTGTTGAAGAAGGCAGAGAGTCTCAGCCCCAAAACATCCTCTGGCCCATACGAAGAAGGAGACGGGGCATCAGCCTCATGAGCACTGAACCCCACACACTGGGTGAGCACACAGGAAGCTTCATAGAGTCCAGTGCCATCTGGAGAGCTGAGTGCCTCGGTTCCAGTGGGAGGAGGGAGGCCCACACTGGGCAACCCTATGCACTTACCTCTGCTGTGGAGAAACTCCGATGTTTTTTCAGTCTCTTTAAATCATCATCCAGTCCATCTGTAAACACTAAAAGAACCTGTTGTTTATGAGAAAGGGGGTTAGCAGAGCCAGACAAGGAGGGAGGGAGAAAAGAGGAGTAGGAAGGAGGGAGGGTGGGGAAGGAAGAGAAAAGGAAGGTAGCAAGAGAGTGAGAGCAGGCAGGAAAAGGGAAGGGAGGGAAGAGGAGGGAAGGCAAGGGAGAAAGGGAAGGAGGGAGGAAGAAGGGAGGGAACAGAGGGGAAGGGGAGAAGGAATGCATAAAATGGATATTATAAATTGTACATTTATTTAAAATGCAAGAGTGAGTTTTTCTGGTTATGCCTAGACTTTCACCCTGTTTCTTTTTACTTATTCTTTTATTGCACATTCATCTTTATTTCAACCTCCCCATCCCCCTGAAAAAAAAGAGGATTTGAATCAGCTGAACTTATTTAAAAATACCTTCCAAAAATGCTTACAATATTATCCTTATCAACCAAAAATACCAAAATATTAGCAGAGAGGTGTGTGTGCATGTGTGGTGTATGCAGTGTGGGTGGGGGTGGAGGGGAGGGGATGTGGGGGTTGGTTATTGCTATTTTCTGTTATACTTTGTAATGTATTTTCTACAATTGAAATGTGCTTATTTGCTCATAAGAAATTTTTAATTTAAAACAGGAATAAAAAGTAAAACATGGATGATATTAGTCAAAAAATACATCCATTAGATGCATGACTAAAGGAAAAGATAAATGTAAGTTATGAAGTTTGGGGATGTCATTTCCTAATAAACATCACATAAAAGCTTTCCATCTCTGTGGGCTTTTGTGAGTATATAGTTCAGAGACAGCAGAAGGGAGGGAGAGGCTTGAGGGGTGAGCTGTACTAAATAGCTGTCACTAAAGACAGTTCAAGATGCTGCCTGGAAAAATAGCAAGCCTACTCTAAATGGTAATGAGTGACCATAAAAAGCTAAGGAGTCTTAAAACACCATCCAAGTTGTCTTGGAAATGAATTTATGTTATGGAGGAATATGAATCACTAAACTGTGGGCAGTTTGAGAGCAGGGACTTTATTCTTATATTCCTACTAGCATTATTGAGCATAGAATCTCTAGCGCTTAAAAAATATTTGTTGTTGAATGAAAACACATCTCTTGTTGGTTCTTATTGGGTAACAGTATGGTTTTCCTCTGTGTAAGATCACCAATTAAGAACAATTTAGTTGGCCTCAGTCACAAAGCCTTGTCCATTCTACCCTACTTGATGGCTCCATAGCAAGGGTTCTCAGCATTTATTACCTTTACTTTAGCAGAAGAGAGATGAATAGCATTATCTCCCAAGGACTGCAAAAAGTTCACATCCATATTGTTATTCTTGGCAGCCTGATGAACCAAGAATTTCTGGATGATCTCATAACTGTATTTTTCAAAGTCTGAGTCAAAGATAAGTTTGCCATTTGAGCCAGGAACCAAGTAGCGGAATCTTGGGTTGATCTGATCAGGAATGCCACAGCTGATGTTAGAAAGCAAAGCCAACTGTTGCATCAGCTCTGACAGTAACCCTTGAAGCTTCTGCTGAACTTGCTTTGAATGAGCTGAGATATCAATTCCTACAGACAAATCCAGGTTGCATCCTTTGAAGGTGAAGAAAATAAAATTAGTCATCTGCAGGTACATAACTGAGCCCGGAAGATATCAGCCAATCTAGCCCTAAAAGACAAACCTGCCAACCCACAGTAGTATAAGCTAAATAGTGGTAGTTTAAGTTTTGGGATTGTTTGTTACACAGCAAAAGCTAACTGATACAATACATACTGTTTCATAGTTTTATGCCTCTACAGATCCTATTCCCTTTGCCTAACGTGTCTTTTCCCATCTTCCCACTCCAGTCTGGTCCTTCAAGTAGTAGTTCAAGTGCCTGCCCCACCCCACTCCCCAAGCACTCTCTGGTTCTTGTCCCTACCTCCTCATGTTAAGTTATTAAATGCCCCTGCATGTCCATTGTTAACTTTACTTGACCTTCTTCCCTACTAAACAAGGATTCCTTGATAGTAAGGACTATGCCATCTAATTTTCCAGTTGCCCAATACAGATGTTCATTAAATGTTTGGTAAATCAATGAAGAAACGCAATGAAGAAAAATCAAAAAAGAAAATATAAACGAGCCTTGAGTCTCTTTCAACAATAACTGGAATTATTTCCTTCTTCCCTGAAAATGTTTTTCCTCAGTCACCACCCATGCCTATACCTTGTTTTAGCAGCATGGGAGCATATTAGAAAATGTCAGGAAAAAAATCACTCTCAACTTTCTGTATCTTATGTCTAAAAGTATTTAAGCCCTCTTGGGAAGGTTTTCTCTGGAATTCGAAGGCCCATTAATATTTCAGGCTGTACCTATACACTTACCAGTATATAATAAAATTATGCACAAAATTCCACTATACATCAAAAGTTGATGGTCAGAGACACATCTGAGTTAGAATCTGGTTGGATGAATTAAAATGTAACAATCATAAAAGGGCACCTATTAATTACTTCTGCACAACAAGTATAACTTAGGACTGTCCAAGGCAATCCAGGACATTCAAACATTTTCTCCTTAGACCATCACACACTAGATTATATGATGATGTAAGGATCTGTGTCTGTAACAGAATCTGTATACCTGTATCGGAATCTGCAAGAACAGAACTGCAGATGGGGAGGAACAATTTGAGGGAAAATAAATATGTAGTAGACCATTCACCATGGACACTAGCTTAAAGTTTCCCAAAAACCTGAGATCAGAGCTGAGCCATGAGCATTCAGTCCCCTAAATGTCATACACCACGCTAGCTGTTAAGATATATTTCTGTAATTGCCAAGACAGAAAATGCCTTCCTCTCCTCATTTCACATAAAATATCTTGGTTTGGTTTGGCTTTTTAAATATGTAATTCAAATTTATAAAAATGAGCTTTCACAGATATAAATCCCATTTCTATATTGGACCTAATTTCAGAAAAAAAGGAATTTCCTTTTTGTAGTATGGCATATTATTCCAACATTTCTAATTCACATTTTCACCAGGAACATTTCCAGCTGGCTCTGTTCTATAATCGACAAATGCAAGAAGCAATTTCCCTCCCTTTTAATTGAGAGGATTAAATCTTGCCAGGTAATCTCTAAGGCCTTTTTCAGGCTTATGATTCTAGAATTCTATCATTAATTAGAGTCTAGCCCTTATTAAACTGTCTAGCTAATTTCATCAAAAAAGTTAAATACAAAGTTGAAGATAAACATAAATCCTAACTTACTATATGGGGAAAATAAACTGAAAAAAGAAGCTAAATCCTATATCTCTTCTCACCAGTGTAATATCTACCCACATATAAACAAAAAATAGGACTTTGATGACTAAAAAAATCTGAACTACTTAATGTAGGACATACCATAATTCATGCTTGTTTTTAAAATAATTGTCTATGTGCATTCTTTTCAAATGATTTTCAAATTTGGCTAGACTACTGCAAAGTAGTTATATTTTTTAGTCAATATAAGCAAGATATTAATTTAATGTCCTAGAAAATTAGACTTCAAAGATTTGGTGGAATGCAGGGTTCTCATCTTAGTCCTCCAAAATTGAGTCTCTGTTTCCAAAATAAGACCTGGCCCAGGCCAGTCACAGGGGCTCAAACCTGTAATCCCAACACTTTGGGAGGACAAAGACAATGGATTGTTTGAGTCTAGGAGTTCAACCAGCCTGGATAACACTGGGAGACTCTGTCTCTACATAAAATTAAAAGAAAAAATGAGCCGATGTCCACTCTCCTGTGGTCCCAGCCAGAGGTGAGAGGATCGCTTGAGCCTGGGAGGTTGAGGCTGCAGTGAACTGGAATCATACCACTGCACTCCAGCCTGGGTGACAGGGTGAAATCCTGTCTTAAAATTTAAAAACAAAACAAAACAAACAAACAAAAATCTTGGCCCAAGTATGGCCCTAGTTTCTCATAGAGAGGTTTCATAGGCATACATAATGCTTAGTGGTCGGACTTTTGACACCAAACTGCTGGGGAATTCAAACTCTGCCTCTATTATTTCCTGTCTATGTTTCTTAATCTCTCTCTGCTTGTTTTTTCTTAATCTGAAATTGGGTATCATAATGATAGCGCCTGCTTCACATGGGTTTGATGTGCATGTTAGATGAATGTATACCATCTAATACATTAGAAATAGTGCTTTGCATTCAACCTTCAGTTAAAAAAAAAAAAGGAAAAAGATAGTGCTACATACATAATGGAAAAAAACAAGTAAGAATCTTAATTGTGCCCCACCTGGAGCCTGCCCTGCCTTTAGAGTGCCAGTTAGATGGAATAAAACGTGTCCTTTGCCGGGCGCGGTGGCTCACGCCTGTAATCCCAGCCCTTCGGGAGGCCAAGGTGGGCGGATCACAAGATCAGGAGATCGAGACCACGGTGAAACCCCGTCGCTACTAAAAATACAAAAAATTAGCCGGGCGAGGTGTCGGGCGCCTGTAGTCCCAGCTACTCAGGAGGATGAGGCAGGAGAATGGCGTGAACCCGGGAGGCGGAGCTTGCAGTGAGCCAAGATCGCGCCACCGCACTCCAGCCTGGGCAACAGAGCGAGACTCTGTCTCAAAAAAAAAAAAAAAAAAAAAAAAAAAAAAGTGTCCTTCTTACTTAAGTTTTCTATTACTTGTAGGCAAAAACATCCCACCTGATAAGAGGATTTTTCTTAAAATACTGCTTGTTATCTCAGACTTGTGAGAAATCAAGTAAAATAAAGGATGAGAAAGTGCTCTATAAATGTCAAAAGCCCATATTCTGCCTCCCAGCGGAAGGCTGAAGGTGGCAGGACCTCATCAAGAGGCACACAGTTAAGTAAGAACATAGAGGTGAGTAGCCTCTTCTTTTCAGCCTAAAACTACCAAACAAACAAATCTAGATCCAATTAAATGCACATCTATTTAGGGACATAACAACAAAATGATTTCCTTGTACACATGTTCACTTGAAGGAATTTCCAGCTTTATGGGTTCCATTACATATCCTTTGATATAATTCCATACTTTGCTATATTATACAAAGTTATACCATTCTATCACATCCTGTGCTATCCTGTACTATACCATACCATACATATTGCATTTCACTATACTATGCTTTATTGTGCTTCATAGTACCATACTATACTATACTATACTATACTATACTATACTACTACTCAAAGTATGATGAGGACCTGCAAAATCTGCATCACCTGGGAGCTTGTTAGAAATGCAGAATGCTGATCTGCTGAATTCAGAATCTGCATTTTAACAAGATACCTAGATGATTCAAATGTATGTTTAAGTTTGGGATGCCTTCAATCACCTACTGAAAGGCAAGTCTTGGGGAAGAAAAGCAGACCCAGACTGTGAAAAGGAACAACCCCTGTCTTTGCGCTTTGCAGCTTTGGATAAAAACTTGAGGAGATGGAACGGGATTAAGGATGACCTTGGTCATATGGAAGAAGATTGGCAACAAAGTAGACAGACCCCTGTACAGAGCCTCATAGAGAAGACACTGTATTCTGTTTCATAAGAGAGACTGTCTAACTGACATTATTCTCTGCTTCTATTTCCCTCTTGACATGGCCAAACCTTCAGCACATTGTGTTTACACATTACAATCTGATTTTGCCTATGCTGTAAGGTACAAAAGGAGGAGTTATGAGGACTTCCTAGAGACGGAGTTCTAAGAAGCTTCAGGCCTTCAGAAGCCAAAGTGATGACAACCATGGGAATGATTAAAAGAATCCCCAGGGGAAGGTGAACAACAGCGTCAGGAACTCAGGCCTTACAGGGTGATCTGCTGCTCCCCTCCTTGCCTAGTTAGAAGGATCATAGTTTTACTTTATTAAGAGAACCTATAGCATCTCTAACACCTACGATGAGCTTGTGGATCAAATAGCATTTCTCTGTCACTCACCTGGTGGATCACAGACCTTAGAAAGAATTTCCTTCTCCAGGTTCTGCAGGGCCTCAAAATTTACATCATGGTACACTTTGTCCTCGTCATTAGTGATCCCCAAAAGCTGTGACTTTTTGGCTTCTCCCACCCCAATGGCAAAAATAATTATGTTTTTGTCCCTGAGGGCTTTCGCTGGTATGATTACATTATCTTGGGCGACCCCATCGGTGATCACAATCAAATATTGTTGAACACTGGGTCTCCCTCCTTTTGAACTGTCAAAAAAAGGCAGAGTGAAATTCAGAGCTTTCCCAGTGCGATTGCCATCCCTCATCTGCTGAACATCAAAGATGGCACTGTAAATGTCCACCTTTGAGGAGTATTGGTTGAGCCTGAATTCTTCCTGGGGGATTGAGCTGAACTGCAAAAGGCCAATTTGAATTCCATCAGTACCAATATTAGATTGGTTCACCATGCTCGCCACAAATCTTTTCATCTTTTCAAAGTCTTCTGAGGAGATAGATTCTGAACCATCTATCAGGAAGATAATGTCAGCTTTACTAGTCTTACAGGCTGGAGAAAAAGGAAACAGAACAGAACATTCATTAGGAATCTGAAACCAAAAAAAAAAAAAAAGAAAAGAAAGAATCTGAAGCCAATTAATTACAAGTCCCCAGGGACAGTCTGGAATGGCATATACACAACATGAAAATATTTTAGAACGGAGTGGAAGAGGAATTCGATGAAACAAATATTCTGCAACCCAGCAAAGTTGCTCTGCAATTCAGAGTAGTCTCAAAATAAGACACAGCTGTATGATAAATATATAAAACTTGACCATCTTGCTTCATTCTAGGTTGTGGTCACTTTGAGTGTCCAATACTAAGCTGCCAACCAGTGAATCCATGATCAGAGAATGAAGCTGGCTGGGCGTGGTGGCTCACACCTATAATCCTAGCACTTTGGGAGGCCAAGGCAGGAGGATTGCTTTGAGCCCAGGAGTTCAAGACCAGCCTGGACAACACAGCGAGATCCTGTCTTGGAGGAAAAAAATGCATAAAAGAATGAAGCTTATTTAAATAGATCAGGTACATATTCTTGGAGAGGTGGGAAAGGAGATTGAAGAAGAAAAAGTCTTACCCTCTGAAGAGCAGATGTCCCATACCACTTCTTTTTGGATGTCCTTCAGTAAATCAAACTCATACACAAAAAATATCTTGTCTTTAGCTATTTCCTTAAGCTCATCAATGTTAGCTTCTCTTACTCCAATGGCATAAATGATAACTCCATTTTCCCTCAATCTCTCTGCAGCCTCAGCCACTGGGTCTGAAGATTTACCGTCAGTGATGACTATAAGATATCGAGCAACATTGATTCGGCCAGTGTCTGCAAAAACCTGAGTCATGTTGTTCAAGGCCTCACCAGTTGCGGTGCCACCTCCCCCCTGCTGGATGTTATCAATGGCTACCTTCAGCTCTGCCACACTGGGATGCTGGCTGAGGATAAATTGACTTTGAATTTTGTCTGAGTACTGAATGACTCCAAACTGTACTCTGTTGGGTCCAATCTGGAACATTTGTATCATTTCATTCATGAACGCCTTCATCTCAAGAAAATCTGGATTGATGCTGCCAGACCCATCAATAAGGAAGTAAATATCTGCCTTTTCGATGTGTACACAACCTAGGCAATAAAAAGAAGCAAGAACCCATCATAACAGTATTTGAGATGGTGAAGAACCTGAGCAATTGATCCCAATCTTTCCTCAGTACTCATTGTTCCCTTGACAGCACCTGTGACTCTGCCTACGGGTACTCTTTGGCCAAGAGCATGATCAGCTGGCACACTAGGAAGACCAGAATGCCTGGGAGTGAGTCTAGAAGCAGCCACCACCCAATAACTCACAGATGTTGGTGGATAAAGACCCCAGCTCCCTTGTTCTTTGCATAGAACTACTCTAAGGTAAGTCCTGCATGGTTTCCCTGAGTCTCCAGTTGCCTGTAGCAATAACATGTAGGTTACTCCTCACCCCGAATTGGTTCTTAAATCTCTACTCTCCTGTCAGCATCCCCTGGGATCACCACCCAGATAAATAATTTGCATCCAAATCGTTGTCTCAGGGTCTGTTTCTGATGAACCCCACTTGAGACATGAAGGAAATATAACTTGACATTTCTCAAATGGGGAAGTTAAGGAAATGAAAGTAAAATCAGTGCACATTTGAAGCTATGAATTGTTTCAGATTCCATTATTCTCTGCCTCCCATCCAAGTTGTGCTTTTTAAGGATATGGGCAAAAGTGTGTACATCCTAAAATTTAATTTAATTTAATAACTTGACTTAAGTTAATTTAAAACATTCTCTATTAAATGAGCCTGAATTAGGAAACAACAGATGCTGGTAAGGCTGTGGAGAAATAGGAATGATTTTACACTGCTGGTGGGAATGTAAATAAGTTCAATAATTATGGAAGAGAGTGTGGCGATTTCTCAAGGATCTAGAGCCAGAAATACCATTTGACCCAGCAATCCCATTACTGGGCATATACCAAAGGAATATAAATTATTCTGCTATAAAGACACATGCACGCATATGTTTATTGCAGTACTATTGACAATAGCAATCACATGGAACCAACCCAAATGTCCATCAGTGACAGACTGGATTAAGAAAATGTGGCACATATACACCATGGAATACTATGCAGCCATAAAAAGGAAAGCGATCATGTCCTTTGCAGGGACATGGATGAGGCTGGAGCCATCATCCTCAGCAAACTAATGCAGGAACAGAAAACCAAACACCGCATGTTCTCATTCATAAGTGGGAGTTGAACATTGAGAACGGACACTGAGAGGGAAACAGCACACACCAGGGCCTGTTGAGGGGTGGGGGGTTGAGCGGCGGGAACTTAGAGGAAAGATCAATAGGTGTAGCAAACCTCCATGGCACACATATACCTATGTAACAAACCTGCACATTCTGCACATGTATCCCATTTTTTTTTAGAAGAAATTGTTTTAAAAAAGATCTGAATTAAATGAGTCACTTTGTGTTAAAGCCCAGCCTCCAGGGCAAGTGGCTCTACATTTAATCCTGTCTCCTTTGTTACTAGCATGCTTGGCCCCCTTGCATCTCAGTTTCCTGATCTATCAAATTAGAATGTTGACAGCTACTCAATAAGCTTATTGAGAGGAGACAGTAATATCATGTAAACAGAGCAGAGTTCAGTATTAAAGATGTAGAGTTAAGAGTAGCTGGTGTTTTGTTTTTGTCATCTAGTAGATTCCTCTAAAAAAAAAAAAAAAAAAAATTTCTCCAATCCCTCTCTATAAGGACAGCCCAGGCTTGAGTTGTTAATCTCTGGATTCCCTTGACCCCAGGAAGGGCCTTTTCATTTTCTTGGCTGAAAGGTAAGTGGTCTGAGGTGAGAATTAGGCTCCCCTGCTCAGGTCTTCATGTGGGAGGACCTGGGTCCATGCAATATGTGGGGCATACTTTAAAAACCCTTGTTGTTTATATGAATGAAATTCAAATGTAATTGGGTGTCCTATATTTTATCTGGTAGTGCTATCCTAGAGGGGCATGCATTGGAAAGGAGTGTAGCTTAGAGCGGGTAGAGAAAGGAGTCATTTACCCCATGGTAAGTGTATGCTGAATTCTGGAGAGTAGGGGGAAGTTGTGGAAAAATAAGGCAAAAACCCAAACTTTGCAGGGACCCAGCATCCACTGGTGACACAAAGATGGCTGCCCTGCATCAGAGAAAAGGACCACTGTGCAGGAAAGGGCATCTCTGCAGCCAGCCCCTACAGGAGCAGCCCAAGGAGGCTTCACTATAGTCCAGGGCCCTTTGATTGTCAAGAGGAGCTGAGGGCCCTAAATATTGCCTGCACTGTACATTCTTGTCAGTCTTAGCAGATTGGGGGAAAAGAGAAAGAGAATATTTCTTACAGTCTGGAGATTGCTGAGCATTCACATCAATCATACACATAAAGTGCTTAGCAGAGTATCTGACACATGACAAATGACCAATAAATGGTAGATATTATGATTATTGTGATCATCCAAGACAAAATTCTGGTAAAATCATCATAGCTTCTATTTACCTCTAGGCTATCCCCTTCCCCAACCCTTCTAGACTCTGGGCTGCTTTTTCTGGTTGCAAGTTTCTTTTTAGCTTCTCTGCAGTATCAAAACAAAAAAAAACAAACAAACAAACAAAAAAAAAAAAACGAAAACAAAAAACCTCTCAGCTCTTCATACTGTGAACTAGTAGTGCTCCTCTTCTGTCCTTCTCATGTACAGAATATAGGCAGGTAGGCATACGGAAATGAAACTCACATTCAACAATTTTGTTTCTCATTCCCAGAACAGAGAAAGGAACTAAAAATATAGGTCAAAGAGAAAGATAGAAATTTGCTTAGATGTTTCAAATTTCTAGACCTCAGCACAAGTAATCAAGAAATTACCAGATCACTCAGTGTTTGTTTAACAAGAAAAAAAGCTCAGTGATTTTCCCTTGAAGACATGATTATAGCCTTGAATTTTTACCTCAATTATGTACATTTCAACGATTCTAATTTAAATCTATGATTCTAATTTGAATCTAAGAAATACTAGCATGGGTACATAAAAATAGATAAGAAGACAGACAGACGCAAAGATTTTCATAACAGCCAGTAAGTGCCAAATCTAGGATTTAAAATTTGAGCATTTATATGCCAAAGTACATACGCTTAACCACTATGTTTTTTCTGGCGTGTGTGTTTTTTTGTTTAACTGCATATGTAGTAGGAACTCTCCTGAGCAACCTCCACTTTAGTGACTCACCAGATAAACCAATGTTCTCCCTTTCCTTTGTAAAGCATGAGTGATACTCACATAAAACACTGAGTGCCTGAAGTTCCGCTTCACCCAGTGAAAGAACAAGCTTACCAAGATGAGCGGGTTTGTCCCCAGCTTGTTTATGGTAGTCTTGTTGTTATAATTACATAATTAATCAAATATTGTGCAAATAAACAGGATTTTAGTGTGAGTAAAAGAGGTTTATTGCATCTATGAAAACCAGTTTAACTGCTTAAAAAAAGACTCAATAAAAGAAAGTTGTTTTTAAAAAAATTGCCAGTGTACTAGATAGCATTACAAAAGATGGCATTTTTATGATTATAAAAATCAATAGCTATTTCTGTTTCTGTTTTGAATTGTTTCAAAAGTCTTTCTCCTTTAAAGAAACTGAAACGAAATTATTGATAACATAATATTGGATAGTTTATAAAGAAAATACATTAAATCCAATCAGGAGGGCTCATACTCAAAGAAGCCTTGGCCCTATACCAAAAGATTGACAAATTAACATTCATTTATATATATTAAGTTAATTTTTTAAATTTCAAGTATGTGAGAAACAATAATTTCTGAGAAGAAAATAAGTAAAAAAGAAAATAACATTTTAAAAATTCAAGTATGTTTGTATCCTTTTTAAAGTAGTTGCCTATTTCAATGACTTAAGATTTGATCAGTCCACATTCGGTTCCTTAGGGCTTCTACTGTAAATATACACAGCTCTTCATCAAACTGTTAAAGCAGAAGGGGGCCAGGCATAGTGGCTCACACCTGTAATCCCAGAGCTTTGGGAGGCCAAGACGAAGGATCACTTGAGGTCAGAAATTCGAGACCAGCCTGGGCAACATAATGAGACCCTGTCTCTGCAAAAAAAGAGTTGTGAAATTAGCTGGGCATGGGGGTGCATGCCTATAGTCTCAGCTACTTAGGAGGGTGAGGCTGGAGGATCACTTAACTGGAGGAGTTCAAGGTTACAGTAAGCTATGATTGTGCCACTGCATTCCAGTCTGAGTGACAGTGTGAGATCAAAATTTATATATTTTTTAAAAGGGAGGAAGGATAAGATAGGAGGTGCTAGAAATGTTGCCTTTTTACTTCGTTTGCTCCTGCATTGTTTGGCATCAAGCTAAACAAAGTTTCTGTTTCTGGTTTTTTAATAAATTGACTTCAAAATCTTTTCTTTGTTGGAGGATAGAGGAGATGGGTACATGGAGCAACTAAAAAAACTTAAGAAAAGCTTTTTATTTAAAAATATCAAATTTGGAAAAGACCCTCCTACCTTCTTGTAGGGGATAGCTCATCAAAAAAGGGAAACTTTACTGTCCACCATCTCAGAGCAGAGCTGGTTTATAAGCTTGCTTCGTACTACGGAGAGCTGCAAAAAGGATTCCAGGGGGAGTGAATACTTCCAATGAGGATATGATGCTATCTTCTCCAGGTCCTTACTCTCTGAGACATTCTGGGTGCCCACTGCATAGATGGTGACGCCTGCCCTTCGGAGGTGAGAAGCGGGTCTAGATACACTGTCTTGGGAGAAGCCTTCCGTGATGACCACAGCTATCTGCTGCACACCGTGGTTGGACCGGCTACCCTTCTCCTGAATGAAAACCTCGTTTCTCAGGAAATCTAATGCAGCACCAGTCTTCGTCCTTCCTCTTCTTTCGCGGTAGGTTAATTTGTTCAAATGCTCCAAGATTTTGGCTGCATTCTGAAATGTGTCCAGTGAAAATTCGAGTCGTGGTTCCTCACTGTAGAAGACCAAGCCAAATCTCACAGTATCAGGATGAATGCTTAAAGAACTGACAATGGTCTTTAGGAAATTGACAACTTGTTGGAAATTGGGTTGCCTAACCCTGCTAAATTCCTCAATGAGGAATACTAAGTCAGCCCGGATAGCAGTTGTGCATGCTGCAAACAAGCAAAATCAGAAAGAAGGGCTTTAGCATAAGAACAGAATAATAGAGACAACATTAATATATAAAAGCTGTATTATGATATATTTTATATGTTACATAATATATTTATTATTATAATTACAATAATATATATCATATGAACTTATATTTCTACATTTTAGAATTCAGTAGAAGCCTTTATTTGGCATGACAGTCAAAGAACATCACAGGGTTCATACCTATTTCAGAAATTCTCACATGGAAGAGTATTCACATCACTTGCAAAATATTTAAATATATGAATATCGACAATAAAGTGCTTCAAGATTGCTTTTCAATTTATCTAAGTCCATCAGAAGAATCTGAGTTTTGACTAATTTTTCTTCATTTTTCTAGTTTCAAGAGACTCTGGGTCAAATTCTCATTTACAGGCCTGAAACCTCCTAAAAGATGAAAATTAACTGTGGCTGTTAATTCCTAAACGTTTCTCCGATCAATGTCATGTCATTTTAACAGAGGCAGCCTGAAATGTTGCAAGTTTCTATGAAAAATCTTTATCCAAATATTAGGCTAGCTGGCTGTTTCATTTTGCTACAGAAGAACCTTCCCTTCCACTTACCTCGTATGAAGGAATAAAACATAAACTTGCTGCCAAGAAGAATGCAAACACCACTCTCTCTATTTGAAACAGTGCCTATTGCAGGGAAACCCACTGTGTCCACATAGTGTCAAGGTCCATATCTGCTTTGATCTGTGAAAAAGGAAATCTCCCTAGCAGAAAGCCAAAACCATACATGCAGAAGCTTGAAACCACTGTGTAAACAACTGAATATTGTGAAACAAGGTTTAGGGGCAACAGAATAACCTTTTAACTTTCTCTTTTGTCTCTTGGTGTCCTGAAATTTCCCCTGTGGTCCTTTTTCATAAAGAATCAAAATTCAATCCTAGATTTTAAAAGAGGATGTTGTCCACAATTTTAGCAAGTCCAAAACACAGACTCTAGAAACTCCAGACATCTTTCACATCTCCCTTCCTTCACCTTCTTGTACCAAGTGCTGTTTTTCTCCTTTCAGATTGTCTTCAGGATTCCTTCCTTTTCCTCATTATCAGAGTCACCCTTGGGCTGGGCCCAGACATCCTCTCCACATGGCCAGATGACAGCTCAGCCTTAAAGTCCTTCTGAGTCTGAGGTGCCATTTGGAACCCAACTTGCCCCCTAAGGTTTCCTGAAAGACTGGTCATGTCATATTTCTTGTTTAAAAGTAATTTCCAATTACTTCTAGTGTCTTTGGGATCCTGTATTCAGGGTCTATCATACCTAATCCAATCTCATCTCACTAATTCTATACTCTTCCACTGATCCAAATTAGCTCCATTTTTAAACTTTCTTCCACACTCATTCAGACCATTCCCATTTCCACACCCTTACCAGGAGCGTAGACCCCTTACATGGTTCTTCCCCTTGCCCAGAGTACCCTCCTTCCTTCTCCTATGTATTAAAATAACACCTGTTATTGAGGGACCAGCACAATTCCTTCCAGCTCACATCTTCTAGTGTGCCCTCCTTTTGTACTCTCTATCTCTACTTAATGTAGTATCTCCATAAGATGCTTCTTAGTTCCTTATTACCTCTGTTTGGATTTTCCTCTTCTTGTCATATATGTGTTTGTCTTTTTTCTGCCCATAAATTTCCAAGGACCCCAGGCTCTAGATGTTGATAGGTCTGGGCAGAGGTGTGACAATTCAGAGAAAGGAAAAATTGGCCACTTCTAGTTGTAGGGCTCAAAGGATGCTTCATCAAGAGGGTAACTTAAGAACTGAAGGGTAAATTTTGACTGTGGGCATCACAGGCTGATATTATAGTATATTCAAGAGCAGAGACAGAGGTGGGAAAGCATGATATACATACAGCAAATGATGAGTAGCTCAGCTTGGTCGGTGAATAGAATGTGTACAAAGACTTAGCAGGAGATAAGGCTCAGTGGTTCTCAGCCAAGAGTGGTACCTATCTACAAGGGATGTTTTGGAAATGTATGGGGATGTTTTGGATTACCATAATGATTCAGGGATGATACTGGCAGAAACTAGGGATATTAAACCTCTGACAATGCACAGGACAATTGTACACTGTGAATTGTCCTAACCAAAATGCCATCAGTATCTCTGTGTCCACATAGTGTCAAGGTCCATATCTGCTTTGATCTGTGAAAAAGGAAATCTCCCTAGCAAAAAGCCTAAACCATACATCCAGAAGCTTGAAACCACTGTGTAAACAACTGAATATTGTGAAACAAGGTTTAGGGGCAACAGAATAACCTTTTAACTTTCTCTTTTGTCTCTTGGTGTCCTGAAATTTCCCCTGTGGTTCTTTTTCATAAAGAATCAAAATTCAATCCTAGATTTTAAAAGAGGATGTTGTCCACAATTTTAGCAAGTCCAAAACACAGACTCTTGGATGCCAACATAAGGAAGCACTTTATTGAATCTATGGGGAGAAACCTGAGTGCTCCTTCTCCTGGAAAAGGTATATGGTAATTTAGATTCTTACTCAGAAATATTATCTCCTTACTCCTTATTCCATGGGAAAATACACTTTTCTACTCTACTCATTTCAACATAGCCATATGACTTGCTTGAGTCAATGAAATGTTAGCAGATGATGGAGCAGAGGTTTGAGAAACACTTATGCAATTGTTTTCTCTCTGGTACCTCTGTGATTACCAGGAGAATACGCCCAGACTAGCCTGCTGATCCCAGGAATAAGATAAGAGATATGTGGAGCAGAGCCAAACCTAGATCAACCAACACCCAGACAAATCCCAAATCTGTGAAGAAGCCCAGACAATATCAGCAAAGCCATTTGTTTGGGCCCAGCCAATATCAGCTGTTCCTCAACCATCTGTGAGAATAAATGATTCTTCTCAGTCACTGACTTTTCACCTGGTTTGTTATGCAGCATCATTGTGACCATAGTTAACCAAAACAAAATTGTGCCTGAGCCATCCCATGCTTCCTACTCTTTCCTGTCTGCTAGTGCTAGTGCCCCAGTACTGAGGAATCCAGAATACCCACCTTCTCTGCTCTTTCCTCAGACTTTCCTCTTACACTGAGATCTCCCAGTGACTCACATATCCTCAGACCAAACCTTACCTCCTACAGCCTCCTCGTTGGCTGTAATCCTGTGCTGCTGCTGTCCAGTGCCTTGGATCACCACGTTCATATCTTCTACTATGTGTCTGACTTCATCTTCTCTCTGCATATCATAGACAAGGTCTGGAGACCCCATCCCTTCCAGTTCTCTCCTGTCAAAGTCCTGCACACCCACAGACATAACTTTCACGCCTTTCTCTCTTAGTCTCTGTGCAGCATCCAGGACTTCATCCTTAGATTTGCCTGAGTTAATGACCACTGCATACTGAGGAATGCCCTGGAGAAACCGGCTTCCTGCTTCCTCCTGGAAGAATGTCTGAAGAAGGTATTGCAGTGCCTTGCCTGTCCTCCTGGAGCCACCCTGGGGCACAAAACGCTCATGAATGTGAGCTATCATCTCATTCTGGTTCTTGTAGGTATTGAGCAAAAACTCAGTGTGACCTTGATCACCATACTGAGCCAGCCCAATTTGGTACTTGTCCCTGCCAACCTCCAGCATGCCAACCACTCTGGAGAGGAAATTCTGCATCCTCTGGAAACTGGCCTGTGATGTGTCCTGTGATGTGTCAGCAAGAAAGACCACATCTGCATAGGCTTTGATGAATTCTGGAAGTAAAGGGAAAGGGACACCAGGGGGCCAGAAAAAGACAAAAGGAGAAAGTGAATCAAATCAAACTTTCACGAAAATTGAATACAAGGATGGTTTTGTGTGCCCAATGTGAGAGGTAGAGGTACTACAACTCTCTGTATATTGTACTTCCTTTCCTCTATGTGGGACTCTATCACAAGGCTTTTACTCTCGTATAGCCTGCTGCCTTATTGTCTGTTTTATTACACTAACTTACCTTTTAATTACTCTTGTTCAAACAACAGAGGAGGCAAGGGAAGTTAACTGAGGGCACACTTTATGCTAGAGCTTTTTATACACTTTATCTGATTCAATCCTCATAAACCACTCTTCTAGACTAGTATTATTTTCTTCGTGCAGATAAGAAAATTGAAGTGAAAAAGTGAAGCCACTTGTCCTTGCTCACATAACTAGAAAGTGGAAAAGACAGGATTAAAAAACAGGTCTTCCGGCTTTCAAAACCCATGCTGTTTCCTTTGAACAACATGGCAAGATGTTCCTTTCTACCCACAAGAACTCCATCCAGCCTTCAGTGCCTTCTCCTAGGAAGTCTCCCCAGGTTCTCCAATGATGCCGGGCACTCCTTGCCCTCCCATACACCCAGCGTATTCTAGGTTATATTGTAGTGAGCTGACATGGTTGGAATCTTGAGTTCTAACACAGCTTCTTACCTTTTATCTTACCCTCCACTGCTGAGCACAGAGTCTGAAGAATGCTTCCTGAAAAATCCTGCAGGATATTGAAGTTTTCGGTGTTGAAGAGAAACTTCTCAAATGGTTCGCTGGCTATTTTTTGCAACTCTTGGACATCCTGGACATTGACCCCTACCACATACACAACAACTCCATCTTCTTTCAACCGGTCAGCCATCTCCTGTACCTCATCGTTTGACTCTCCGTCTGTCACCAGGATAACTATCTGAGGAACTCTGTCCTTGGCCCGACTGCCAGACTCCTCAGTCAAATAGTTGGTCCTGATAAACTCCAGGGCGCTCCCTGTGTTTGTGCCTCCTGTGCTGTATGGCAGATTCTGGATCTGCTCCAAGACCATGCTCTTCAGAGGGTGCTGGTTCAGCTGGAAGGCTGGGTAGATGTTGTCATTATACTGGGCAAGTCCCACTCGGACATGGTCACTGCTGATGTCAAGCCCCAAGACGACGGAGTAAAGGAAGTTCTTGATTTTCTGGAAGTTTTGGGGTCCGATGCTAGTTGAACTGTCTACTAGAAACACAATGTCTGCCAGGGCTGCTTCTCTGCAAGCTATAAGAGAGATGGCAGAAGGGAGTGGATTACTGGATCTTCACTCAAAATGCTTTGAACCATTGAACCAATGGTTCAAACTGCTTGGAACCAATGCAGAAAAGAATAATGACAGACAGCCTATACTCAGTGGTCCTCAGACACTACCCTCACCCCAAATGACCGTGTGCTCAGAGCAATAATATTAACATCCCCCCATACCTTTCCTTCTCTCTGCTCCATCACCTTCTGAGATTTCAGACCTGCTCTACTGATACTTCCAACCTTGAAATCCACTTAGACAATCTCTTAAATTTTATTAAGAAGAAAAGCACTCTGTAAATTAAGCAACATGCTAAGAAAGGGAATGTATTCTTTCCAGTCAGAAAAAGCCATCAGCCTCCTGTCTTTTGACAAAGAAACCTCATATCTAGGAGTGTGCTGGCACCAGCAGGTCAGAAAGCTAGAATATATCCCATGTTCCTTGACACATCTTATTGCAGCTCTATCATTTAATAGCTCTGTGACCTATTTATCACTCACCGCTTTGGGACTTAATTTTCTTCTCTGCAGCACTGAAATCTTTACACCAACCCTCATACTCTCTCAAGGTTGTTTTGAGGATAAAATAAGATAATCTACTATAGCAGACAGTGTCATGCACTGCTCAGTCCTTTTGGATTTCTTTTTTACCATTCTATGCACTGCTCTTGGAAAACTACCCTCCAGCTAATGAAGCTACTTTTCTCACAATATTTAAAAGCCCAGATCCTTGCTTGACCCAGATTCAGGGTCAAGACAACTTTGAGGCATAATGTACACCAAGTTCCCCTGCAGGATCAGGCTAAAACCCTTTACAGAATTTTTGCCTGAAATCATACCCTTCCTTACTTTTCTCTACTGCTCTGTCTTGAATACCCCACATCCTTACTGACCATTGCCCCAGGAGCTCTTCCTTAGCAAATCATGTGTGTGCAAATTCTTGTTTCAAGCTCTGCTCCCCAGGAATACGACCAAACATCCCTGCTCTAGTGGAATGGGTCTGCCCTAAAAGATCTGGGATCAAGTCCCTCGTTCTGCAATCCACTTGAAGTACCTTTGGCCTCAGTTTTTCTCATTTGAAAAATGCAAACAATAATACTAACTACGCTATGTATCTAACAAAGTTGAGACGATCAGTCAGATGAGCAATGTAAATAAGCTTTGAAAACTATACAGCGCCAGACAAATAGTAGCTATTATTACTATGAATATAAAACCTCTTTGTAAACCTCGAAGTGCCATACAAAAGGAAGATATATACCACACACCTGCTGCATCAATGGGTCAAAAGTTTTAGCGCTTCTTCCAATTAACATACCCTATATAGAAATACCAAAATAATGAATAAATCATGAAGAGTCTGTCCTCTTGTGGGTTTTGATGGAACCCACAAGCATTCTTCTCTTTCTCTACTCAAAGTTGTAAGCTTTATTATGGAGTTTAGTAATTAATTTATAAAGAATTTTCACCATTTTATGCCCTATTACAAATAGAAGCACAAGGTTGATGACAGGTATATCATCATCACAGGTTATGACAAGTAATAACAGGAAATGCTTACGAGTCCCTCTGGTTGGCCAGGTATAGTGCCAAGCACTTTACTTGCACAATTTTGTTTAATGCTTTTAACAACTCTCTGAGGCAGGTACTATTATCCTAGGGAGAAAATTTAGATTCAGAGAGGTAAAGTAACTTGTCTAAGGTGACCCTTTCTCTACTTTGTAAGATTTGAATACAGATCTTTATTTTCCCTAAATTAATCATCCTAACCAGTATATTAAACCAACAGGCTTGCAGTTAAATTAGCAAACATCCTAGGGGAACTACTGCCACTCTCCCTTCTCGTCCTTCATCCAGGCAACATGGGTAAGTTAACCTAGGAATAATAATGTCATTCTAGAAACAAATAAATCTTCATTCAGTATATAGAAGCAGCATAAGGCCCACAGGATTTATAAAAAGAGTTGATGAGGCTTTGGTCAGTGATTGAAGAGGAGCATAGGGTTGACTTCATGAAATTTTAATTTTAAAATTAAGACATGCACACATATGAAAAATAAAAAGGACGGGTAGAGGGATGAATAAGAGATCAAGCTTTGAGTTTCATGACTTCCAGATCAGAAATTAAAAAGAAAAAGCCTTTGTACCTGGAGAGACGTGGTCAACACGTGGAGCTGCCTTTGCCAACATACCACAGAGCTCCTGTCGCAGCTTCTGGGCAAGATTGCTCAGACCAGAGAAGTAAAGAACAAAGGAGGTAAAATTCTCCTGAGGACTACTGGCAATTTCCCTGAGCTCTGCCCAAACTGCATCTCTGACGCCAATAGCATAAAGCAGGATGCCTGCCTGCCTCAATGCCTCCGCAGGTCCATGGACATGGTCCTCAACTGGCCCACTGCTGATCACCACGGCGATCTGAGGTACCCCTTGGCTTGCCCGGCTCCCTGATGCTTCCTGGAAGTGGTGGTCTAGAATGAACTTCAGGGCCAGGCCCATCTTCTTGCCCCCAGGCTTAAATTTAAACTGCCAAATGTGTCTCAACACATCAGCTTTGCGGTGGTAGGTGGAAAGCAAGAACTCTGAATGGGGCACATCGCTACACTGGGCCAGACCCACACGGATGGTCTTGCTGCTGACATTGAAGCTGTTTACCAGAATGTATAAGAAGTTCCGCACACTGCGTGCATGTTGGGGTTTTATGTTGGCGTCCACCAGAAACACAACATCTCCCAGAGAGGCCTCCCTGCAGACTGGGAAAGAGAATCACTTTCAGATAAAACATCACAAATGACAGTTACTGGATGGAATCCCATCGCTCCAGACTCTGTGCCTTTACTCCCCACAGATCTGCCTGCACAGCATGCAGCCTAGACACACCATCATCTTGCCTTGTCTTCCTATGGCTACCATCTTCCCCTGCTCACCTGCCACTCTCTGTTCCTTTCTGATAGACATTTGGTCCTTCAGTTAGATCACCCATACTGCTTTCCATTCATCCCTTGACCTAAACAAAAGAACCCAATTTTCTACCAGTAGTGGGTGCTATTGGTACCCGCCTAGATCACCTTTACTCATTGGCACACCTATCCCCTGTGACTTTCTCCAGAGTCCTAACCTTGGCTGAAGGGAGTGACCTCAATTGGAGACACCTGAGAAGTTACACCACTACCACCACCCTGGGTGGCCAATGTCTAATCGACATGGAGATACAAATGCCTGGCCCACTTGCCTTCAGTGAAACAACCCTGCAGTGTTATTTAGACTCCATCACCACCTCTCATGACTCAGGCCAAGGCTTGACTTCACCTATCATCTTCATCCCCTACTCTAACCCACTTCTCGTACTCCTTTACAGACTTTTTTTCCCTAAAGAGTACTTTCTCAAAATAATGCGTTCAAATCCCTGTTCCAAACTCTGCTTCCAGGGAACCTGACCTAAGACATCAACTTTCCAGCTTTGATTTCTGTACTCCCTGGCCACCCACCAGCCCCTTTTAGTTTGAT
This sequence comes from Piliocolobus tephrosceles, assembly GCF_002776525.5. NCBI lineage: Eukaryota > Metazoa > Chordata > Mammalia > Primates > Cercopithecidae > Piliocolobus > Piliocolobus tephrosceles. The sequence continues at coordinate 152,732,259 of NC_045435.1, read as the reverse complement.
CCTTGGCATTCCTGTAGGTATGGTTCACATTTGTCCTTTGGTTCCCTGAACTCAAGCTGCACTATGCAGCTACTTCTCCCCAACCCCAGCTACAAGCCTGGAAACCACCATCTCAACAGTGGCCAGGTCCACTGGTACCCCACCTGGGCCCATCCTGGCCTCCAGCATGGAAGAGATCAGACACCAAGTGGCTGCAGGACTGGAGCAAATCTCTAATCCTCTGTGTCTCAAATTGTGTCTCTCTAGACTTAGGAGTTGACCAGATGCCCTGCTGTCTTCCAACTCAAACTTTGCTTTTCTATGATAAGAAGTACAGTGTGGATTAAGAACAGTGCATGTGTAGATAAAAAGAAGAGGTGATTATGATCGATCTATTTGTCAACAATCACTATGATTTCTCCCCACTCCTATATCTCCCGCTTTGATTATCTATGATGGTGGGAGGAGAACATAAATTAGTAATGAGAATAAAAACAAAAGCAGAAACCAGCTAAAAATGGCTTTAGTTCAAAGTAGCTGAAAAGCCAAAAAAAATGATTTTCCCACATTGGTTAAAAATGTCTTGCACTTGGTTTTGTGCCAGGAGGGCTAAAATACTGAGCTAGGCTGGCCCTGCACTATCCCTGCAGCCTCAGCTCTCTGCCCTCCCTACCCGGCCTCACCCTGCACTGTCCCTGCATCCTCATCTCTCTGCCCTCCCTACCTGGCCTGGCCCTGCACTGTCTTTGCAGCCTCATCTCTCTGCCCTCCCCACCTTGCTATTAGTTCCAGGCTCCCTAGTCCAGTGTCTCCAATTTTCCATGTTCCCACTTGCCACTGGACTTTAATATGCTCCCTTTCCTCCAACTTTCTCTCTCTCTCTCTCTTATTTATTTCTTTATTTATTTTTGGTAAATTCTCATAGGATCATATTCTTTTATCTTTGTTTGTAATGTAATGTTCATGATTGTGCTTATTTAATTAATGGCAATTTCCCCAACTAGACTGTGAGCTCCATGAGAACAGATAACCTGTATTTTGCTTGTTTGTTCACCACATGAGCATCTAGCATAGATACCCAAAAATATTGAGGAAGGAAAGAATAGAGGAAAAGAGAGAAAGGAAAGATACAGCACTTATAAGGGTGGAAATCCTGAACATTAATGAAAACAAATAATGGAATTAAAATTTTAGTGCTAGAAATAATTGTGTGAGACTGTAGTTGCTAGACACGTGGCAGCCGAGCACTTGAAATGTAGCTAGTGTAATGGAAACTGAACTTCATATTTTACTATGAATTTTGATTTATTTTAATGTAGAGAGTCACATGCAGCTAGTGGCCACTGTATTGGACCACACAAGCATAAAATAAGGAATCCAATTCAGCTATCTCACAGAGAAGGAAAATAAGACCTGGAAAGGCAAAGTAACTCATGTATATCCATTCAAACAGCCAGAATTAAGACCCAGGTCTCCTCATATCTAGTCCACACCCTGAACTGCCATGAAGATTAAATTAGAAATCCATACTACAGAAAGGCAAAGACCAAGTGAGGGTCTAGGCAGAGAGGGTCTGGGGAGGTTGGTATAATCCAGGGACACTTAATCCACTTGTTACTTCTGGAGTCCTGGGCCCCACCTCTCAGAAGTTTGCATAATGTTGGCCATAAAGCCAAGTGGAACCTGATCATGAGAAAAGCAGACAATAAATGAACTTCAGGTCCTTTAAGCTTTATTTCCCTTCAACTCTCCAAAGTGCAGTCTTACTGGGAGGAGAGAATTCAATGACCGTTCCAGGGATGGTTGACTGGCTTGTCCCCTTAACATCTCTTTCAGGGGTGATCAAATGCAAACCATGAAGTGTTCCCCTGAGCTTTCAAATCAGAGGAAACCACACAGCTGTAGAATATTTTCCAGGCAAGTAAGTTTCAGTTACATCATATGCAACTTGAGAGATGTAATATACTTTCATAGATTGTCACTTTCTTAACCCCTCCACTAGTTCTTTGTAGTTTTAGAAGGTGTTTGAAACATGAAAAGACTGTCACAGCTTCTGTTCACAAGTGAAGGGAGCCAGAGCCAAAAGGAAAACTGAGAGAGCTTCATGTTTTTTTCCCCCCAACAAATAACAGCCTGTGTAATTATATTTGAATATTTAAACCTCAATATTGTCTCACTGGGACTTTAGGCTACTCAAACAATCTTCTCCTGATGAGACTTTCATCTTGAAAAGTCCCAACAATCTATTAAAATAACTGCAAAAAATTGCAGATGTGTCACTAGCACTCAGTAAAGCTATCCATCTTGTGATGATAATTACTCCTCAGAACATCTCTGCCAAAGAGAAAAGACAGAATGAAGAACAGGCTCCTGTTTACAAAAGCGTTTGAGAACCTGGTAATACATTTCAGAGTATAGAACTTTTTAATATCTATTTTTTTGTCATTTGGGGTTAAGTACTGAAAAAACAAGTGCCCACCATTCACTATAAGCTTTCAGATTCTGACTACATTCTCCTTCAAGGAATCAGAATCAGTTTCCTCTTATTAATTACAAAGCTTCTGTAATATTTCCTTTTAAGATGGTCATACCACTAGATGGTTTTCAGCTTAAAGAAACCCAGGTATTACCAATACTCTGTGACTTGATGAAGCCAAAACCAGTTTCAAGGAGGATGATCCCCCAAAATATCTTCCAAGTCTCCATTCTAGATGTGGACCTAGGGAAAAGAAGAAACCTTGTAATTAAAAAATGTGCCTTCACGCGCTTAAAATGTGTCCATCACATTGACTAAAAATTATACCTCACGAAGTTGATTTTTTTTAAAGCATAAGGATGTCTTTCCCCACATCAACATAAGCTTTATAAAAATAAAGACGGAAATGTTCCCACATTGTTTCGATTGTGCAAGGAAAATGGTCTTGCTGACCCAACTCAGGAAGAATTTTGTAAACACCCAGAGTATACACCTCAGCCTTCACTGTTTAAAGTTGTCCAGATGTGGCTATAAAAGGAGAAAGCATACAGGACATAGCATAGAACTTCCATTTCACACACTGCATTGAATTGGTGGGTCATAAACATTTCTGAATGATTTTGTTTGTATATTTATGCAAGAGTGGAATGACCTGGTAAACAGTTGTGGCATGCTAAAATATTCAAGTATCTCAGGAGCACATCTGCCTGCTCAAATAAGCCTGGTCTGAAAATAACTAATACATTCTTAAAAAAAAAAAAAAAAAAAAAAAAGCAGAACATCAGACCTCCCTCCCCAAAGCTTAAATCCATTTCCAAAGGAGTCCATGGAAATTGTCTACTCTCAATTCCATTTCTATTTTTTTTACTCTAAGAAAGTCCATTTGTTTGAAAATAAGAATGTAATAATCTCATTGAATGAGCGGTTCCAAGTGGAACAGGAAATACCTCATCTTTATAATCTTGGTCAGCCAACCTCACAGCTGTCTTCTGCAGAATGCATGTGGTTAAAAAGCAAGCAAGGACGCTTGGAGATAGACTGCCTGGGTTTGACTCTTTGATCCATTACTTAATAGTGGATCTCAGCCAAATTGCTTCACTTTTCTGTGCCTTTGTTTCCCCATTTGTAAAATAGGGGCAATAATAGCACCTACCTTATAGTGTTATCAGGATTGAGTTCATTATTGTAAAACACTTTACCCATTCCTGGCACACAGAAAGCACTCTTTAGGTGTTTGTTAAATAAAGTAAACCTTCTTGGAGCCCCAATATTTTGTAAAAGTTCAAAAGAATTCCTCCATGTCTTTGCTATTGTGAATAGTTAAAGCACATTCTTAAACAAACCAAAGAGTTTAAGCAAGAATCTCTAGCATGTCTAAATCACTTTCTAGTCTTGGGTTCTTTAAATAGAATATTGTGTAGAAGTGATCATCACAACACCCAGGAATAGCAGACACCCAAAAACTGCGTTTCTCTTTCCTGAAAGTGTTAAGTGCAACCACCCCAACTCCCTAAAAACACATCTCTACTGTTCATGCTCAACTTACTCCTTAAGAGGGATTCAAAAATCTGAGATAAACACATTTATTTTATTCACTTTCTTATTTACACCAAGAGAAAATACTGGGAGAAGTCTTGACTTTAAAGGAAGACCACAGGCCTTGATTCTGGTTTGGGCTTGGCTATTTTCTCTGCAGACCTGAGCAAGCTGTTTCACCTTTCAGGCTTTATGTGATGAATCTAGAGGGCTTAGCACTGATTTGAGCCAACTACTATATTGACCACTATATTACAAACATATCCCTAGGAATTGGTCCAGTGTTTTTCCAGGAAATAGATGTGCTATAATTAGATTTCTCTGTTCCTCGGTTTCTACATAACCTCCCACTAGTGCCTCCTCCTGGAGGTGTATAAGTAATTAAAGGAAAGATACTTTAAGACTTCAGATATCCGATCCTTCAATAAACTTTTACCCAAGGGTAAAAAAAAAAATGCATGAATCTTAAAGAATAGATTGCCCTAGTGAATTAAGAACTGTATGAGGGTAAAGAGCTTGAGAGTCTGAAGGTGTGAAAAATGATCCAAAATAAATTAATGGATCATCGTCATGATCACCATCATCATTGCAACAACACATTACACTTCCAATTTTGAAACACTTGGATTAATAAAGTTACTGGAAAAATAAAACCTTTAAGTAAAGGTTTTATTATATAAAACGTAAATATAGATATTATGTCTACATTTTCATTTTCCATTATGTCCCAATTATTACTATTCATGCAATTAGTCATAAAAAATAAGTATTTTTAGCTAATTGCAAATAAAGCTCTAGAGCTGTTTATGAAACTAGTGGGAAACTCAAAATGATAAACATTTATAAATAGTTGTAAACATTTTACAGCTGTGCATGTCTGTGTTATATCAATGAAGAGTTAAGTGTCTGTGTATTAAGGATTTAATATCTACATGATACGTACTATTTCATTAAGATGTTTTATATCTTAAGCTGTGGAAGAGATTTTGCATTTGAACACATGGGACTCCTTATGGAGGCAAGAAATAAAGTCATTAAATTAAATGGAATTAGATAGGGATAGCATAGAATACTGATTCTTTCTGGAAATAACTTTAATAGTTTTGCAATAGAAAGGATTTCTCTCAAAAATATACTGCTCAAGTAGTTAACTAAAACAGTCTATTTTTTAAGCTTCATTTATTCAGTTTAAAAATTACTTCACAACTGCCATGGTAACAATTGACTCGGGAAGAATCATCAGAGATTGCTAAAACCATCGGGTAAAAGTTTATTACATAACAGAATATGAACATATTTTCAAAGTATCTTCTGAAAAACTACCTAGAAATTACAAAGGGCAAAAAGTGCCATTACAATGGAGAAACCTGATGGACATGACTTAACCAAGTGATCAGTTACATCAATAATAGCAGGATAAACCAACATCATCTACCTCCTGATGTTATGCATGAGAAAACTTAACACCAGTTACATAGTATTTCTCCTTAAAATCCATGACCTAAATCTGATAATGAGAAAATAATCACATAAACCAAAACTTGAAGACAGTCTAAAAAATAACTGGTCTGTGCGTCTCAAAAATATTAATGTCATGAAAGACAAAGCAAAGGAATTGATTCAGATTACAGGAGTCCAAAGAGACATGACATATAAAGGCAATTCATAATCCTGATTTGGGGGGGAAAATGCTATAAAGGCCATTGAATGAGACAGTAGACAAAATATTAATATGGGCAGAATATTATATAATAATATTGTATCAAGGTCACTGTGAAACCCGGTTTCTACAAAAAAATACAAAAAATATTAGCTGGGCATGATGGTATATGCCTGTAGTCCCAGCTAGTCGGGAGGCTGAGGTGAGAGAACAGCTTGAGCCCAGGAGGCTGAGGCTGCAGTAGTCGTGCCACTGCACTCCAGCCTGAGCAACAGAGTGAGGTCCTGTCTCAAAAATATATATATATATACTGTATCAATGTTAAATGTAATAACTTTGATTATTGTGTTGTAGTCATGTAAAAGAATGTCCTTCCTATTTAAAAATACACAGTAATGCGTTGTGGAGCGAAGGGCCGTACTATCAGCAACTTACTCTCAAATGCTCAGCAAAATTATAATGATTCATAGAGAGAGGAATAAAGCATTGCAATACATTTGCAACTTTTTACTGAGTGTTTATTGTTTGCCAGACAAAACTTCAGGCACTAGAAACAACAGACTAAAAGAAACCATTATTTTCCTCAGAGAACTACTGGAAAGAGAGATGGATAAATTGTAATACTGTGGGATAAGCAAAATAATATAGAAAGCTATACAAAGTGCTGAGGAACATGGTGGGTGAGCACCTGTGTTCACCTGGGTGAAGAGTTTACAGAGCAGATGATGCCAGAGTGAAGACTTGAAGGATGAGTAGAAATTTCCAAGTGAGAATGTGAAGAAAGGGAGTTCCAGGAAGAAGAACAGCGGGTACATGCAAGGACACTGGAGAGGTACTAGACACTCCAAATACAGCCCGCCCACAGATTCAGGAGCTCAGGTTTAGGAGTGCTGGGGATGTGGTTAGGCCTTCATTAGAGCTCATGACCTATGCTGTCCAAGCTCTTAAGGCTTGATAAGTCTCATGGAGATCTTTGGTTTTCTGAAATGACTGAACGTAAAAGGTGGGACAGAAGAGGGGACCTGAGCAGAATTCCTCAGTCTTCAAAAATAAACCTTCTTAACTTCATTTAATTAAATTAGCAATGCTTTATATACCAGTCTCCTTCAAGGTTTTTGTTCTTCCTCTGTGGAATGCTCAACTATAAAATATGAAGATTCCATCTCTAACATCCTATGCCAGTGACTCTTAAACTTCAGGATTGCATCAGAGTAACCCAGGGGACCTGTTAAAACCCAGTTTGTTGGACCCTACTGTTAGGACGAACGGAGGCAAGATGGTGCACTTCCGGGTTCTTCTTCACCACCAACTCTTCCCGCATGCGCAAAAAGGCAGCCGGCGACCCGGGAAGGTGCAGACCAACTGGGCATGCACCAGGTGACGTCAATCCGAAGAGACCAAGATTTACCTGGTCGCACCTGCGGAACGCCCCTGACACGCCCATGCCCCACCTATTGCCCTCCCACTCCTAGAAAAGCCACTCTCCGCCATTGAGCCACGCGGACTTCCCAGCTTCCCAGTCCTGTCGGGATGTCGGAACTCCGTCGGAGAGCTTGGGGGAGGGGAACTCTGCCGGCCTTCTTTGCCGGAGGCCGACAGACTTCTTCTCCACACCTTAGGTTACTAAAATAAACTAGCAGTTTCGCGCCTGACCTTTGCCTACTTGCTGGCTCTGGTGGTCTTAGAAAAACAAGACAGATGGTGCCGAACCCGGTAGGAGACCCCTCCTCAGGGCCACCAGGGTCCGGGGAGCCTCCTCCTCCTTGTTCCAGGCCGCGGACGGACCAGGACCTGAGACCCGCTTCGCTCACTCTCACGGCCTCTCTGGGGTAAGTGCCCTTGTCTCCTCTTTACCTCCCTCGGCCAGAAATCCTGCGCAGGTCCGAGGTCCATTTGGAGCCACCAAGTGGCCCGGAGACCCGTTCAGGACCGAGACGTCCGCCTGAAGGTAATCTCCACCTTGGCTTCAAGAGCCTCCAGTCTGTCTCTGCTGGTTCCAAAGGACGCTTTGAAGCCAGGCAGAGATCCACTTCCATTTCCATTGTGTCCATTGTGTGTCGGTAAAGAGGAAACAAATGGGAAACCCCCAGTCCAAATTTCCAAAGAGCACTCCCTTAGGGTGCCTCCTAGCCAATTTAAAAACCTTACAGCTTGAACAAGACCTTAGGAGGAAGCGGTTAATTTTCCTTTCCACTGTGCGTGATGGACCTCAGCAGTTTCTGCCAGCAGCTAGGCAAGTGGTCTGAAATTTACATACAAGGCTTTTGGGCCTTAGGCTCTCGTCCCTATACTCCTTCTCTCCCCGCTCTCCCCACACCCTCCCTTCCTGCCCAGACTCCTCCTCCTCCCCCCATCCAGACTCCTCCTTCTTCCTCCTTATCTACTAGTCCAAAGAGCGCCCCCTTAGGGTGCCTCCTAGCCAATTTAAAAACCTTACAGCTTAAACAAGACCTTTGGAGGAAGCGGTTAATTTTCCTTTCCACTGTGGCGTGATTGACCTCAGCAATTTCTGCCAGCAGCTAGGCAAGTGGTCCGAAATTTACATACAAGGCTTTTGGGCCTTAGGCTCTCCTCCCAATACTCCTTCTCTCCCCACCCCCTCCCTTCCTGCCCAGACTCCTCCTTCCTCCTCCTTATCTACTAGTAATCCACTGGGTCCCGTGCCTCCTTCGGGGCCCCCAACTGGCTGTCTTGAGTCCCCTATCTCTGCCCCACACCCTCCTACAGTGTTAGTGCCTTTGCGAGAGGTGGCTGGGGCGGAGGGGGTAGTCAGAGTACATGTCCCTTTTTCATTGGCCGATCTTTCCACCATTTTGGCCTCTTATTTCATTTCTCAATCAGCTCCTGACATTCGTAAAAAACTTCAAAAGGTAGAGGATGGTCCTCAGACACCAATACAAGACCTAGTTAAATTAGCCTTTAAGGTCTATAGCTCCAGAGAGGAGACGGCAGGCTTGCCTTGAACAGAAGTTACAGCTCCTAGCAGCGGCTTTACAGCCCAGTCGTAACCCCAGACCAGAGAGCACACACCCCGCAGACTCCAAAGCTACAAAAGGAGCCTGCCTGCTATAAGTGCGGCAAGGCAGGACACTATGCCAACAGGTGTCCGCAGGGTCCCCGAGTCCCAACGCAGCCTTGCTATAAGTGCAAGGCATCAGGACATTGGGCCAGTGAATGTCCTAACCCTCATCCACCAGCAACCCTGTGCCCTGCTTGCCAGCAGAAAGGACACTGGAAGTCGGATTGCCCCACCCTGAGAACAGGTGCCGCGCCTCCACGTGACCCCCTTTCCCAGGATCCTGGGAGCTCCTTCCAGCTCCTACATCTGGACAATGACAACTGAAGGTGCTGAGACTCGGGGACCCCCATCACCCTCGCCGAGCCGTGGGTAACTCTCCTGGTAGCGGGTAAGACAATTTTTTAATCAACAGCGAGGCTACCTATTCTGTTTTGCCGCCCTTCTCTGGACCTAGCCTTCCATCCAATATCTCTGTAGTAGGAGTAAGTGGAAAGCCATCCACTCCACGAAAAACTCCAATCCTTAATTGCTGCCTGGCCAACAAGTACTTTGCGCACTCATTCCTCATTCCCAACCAAAAAGGGCCCCTACCGAAAGCAATCAGTGGAAATCAGTTTGGCTTTCCCCCACTCGCCTCAAACTTACTAAATTTTCTTAACTATCTCATACTCCCCAACCTTGCCAGGACTATCCTTCTGGGTTTTGCCCATATTCCAACAAATGCTTCCATTCCTCATTCCTATACTAATACTGTGCCTTATTTTATTTTTCATCCGTGTGTCCAAATACCAACCATGGGCCCCGACCTTAACAATGCCCCTTAACAGCAGGAAGTAGCCAGACAGACCACGGCGCCCTTTATCACTATTATCAATAAAAGGTTGGACTGTTTGGATGAACGGAGGCAAGATGGTGCACTTCCGGGTTCTTCTTCACCACCAACTCTTCCCGCATGCGCAAAAAGGCAGCCGGCGACCTGGGAAGGTGCAGACCAACTGGGCATGCACCAGGTGACGTCAATCCGAAGAGACCAAGATTTACCTGGTCGCACCTGCGGAACGCCCCTGACACGCCCATGCCCCACCTATTGCCCTCCCACTCCTAGAAAAGCCGCTCTCCGCCATTGAGCCACGTGGACTTCCCAGCTTCCCAGTCCTGTCAGGATGTCGGAACTCCGTCCGAGAGCTTGGGGGAGGGGAACTCTGCCGGCCTTCTTTGCCGGAGGCCGACAGACTTCTTCTCCACACCTTAGGTTACTAAAATAAACTAGCAGTTTTGCGCCTGACCTTTGCCTACTTGCTGGTTCTTTTGTGCTCGCTCTGGTGGTCTTAGAAAAACAAGACACTTACCTCCAGAGTTTCTGATTTAGTAAGTGTAGTGTCAACACTTAGAATCTGCCTGCTGAGCTGGTCCGAGGAACCATATTTCAAAAACCGTTCTTTAGACATGGTGGCTCATGACTATCAATCCTAGCACTTTGGGAGACCAAGGCAGGAGGAGTGCCTGAGCCCAGGAGCTGGAAACCAGCCTGAGTAAAATAAGAAGACCCTGTCTCTACAAAAAATAATAATAATAAATAAAAAATAGCCTGGTGTGGTAGTGTGTGCCTGTTGTCCCAGCTTCTCAGGAGGCAAAGGTGGGAAAATTGATTGAGTTCAGAAGTTGAGGCTGCAATTAGCCGTGATCATGCCACTGCACTCCAGCCTGGATGACAGAGAGGGAAGGGAAGGGGAAGGGGGGAAGAGAGAGAGAGAGAGAGGGAAGGAAGGAAGGAAGGAAGGAAGGAAGGTAGGAAAGAGAAAAAAAGAAAAGAAAAGGATATTTGACAATCAAATGTAAACAGAATGGTAGTCAAATTATATGAATCTTGGTAAACTAAACAGAGGAAATCCACTTTTAACTTAGAATTGCCCCCATAGCTTCTGTGACTACTCTGAGAAGGAGAGTCAGTGTTTTATCCGAGTTTTATATCTCTACTATGCCTGTTTAGTCATTAAATCTTTAATGTTTTCTTCTTCCTTTGGCCTTACCGTTGTGAACTAATCTCCAATTTAAAGTCTCCCAAGGTTTTGTATCAATGAAATAACTCATAAAACATGCATGAGTCCCCATAACATAAGTCGAGTTCCCCTCTCTATACAGATGGTAAATGCTGGATGCATTTCCAAATATTTCATGTCTTCCTGATCAATAAGTGTTCAAAGAGTTGCAAACCTCCTTTATCATAGTTTTCATTTTAGGTATTACTCTTTCTTTTCTATCTAACAAATACTGTTTTTTGTTGGGGGAGGTGTGGTTTCTCTGTATCTTTATCCTTATCTCAATTTCTCTCTGTCTCTTTGCTATTAATGACGTCTCTTTCAGACTCTCTATCTCATCTGTTTATACTTCTATATGGATTTGTCTCTTTCAGCATAGGAATGAAAGATAAGAAATGCATTTGCAAAAATAAATAGACATAAACTAAAAAACACCCACCCATAAAACTATTTCTGGGAAAAGGAAATTCCTCTTACCTGTCAAAATCTTTCAGGCTGGTCCTTTCAATTTCTCTTTCTTGACTTCATTCCTTAAGAAGCTATTTTCCCTAGAGCACAGGAAGGCTGAAGGGCACAATGACACTTCAGCTTTTCCAGTGTTTAATACTCTCCTGGGACCATGGAAGGAGAGCAAGGGGAGGAGCAAGGGCTGTGTTTATGGCAACTGACACATTGCTTGCTCTCATACATGCTTTATTGCCATTAAATAAAAATGGTCATTCACTCTGTAAACACTGGTCTTGTAAATGAATGCAAAAACATAAGAGACAGCATTGTCCAAAAGAGTAATAATAAAGTAATATAAATGAAACTAACTTTATTCTATTTTAATTAAAATTCCCAAGAATTCATCATATTTATTCGTATTTCAATGTTTTAGTTTTCATCTAAAGTCTCTAGACTATAAGTTCCCTGAAAGCAGGAACTGGGTGTCATTCATCTTTGTGTCATTCATATTCCCTAGGTATCCCAGAGTAAACAGTCTTGCATATATTGAGTCTCAACACACCATATATAATGGATGAATGGATTGATGGATGAATAGATTGATGGATGAATGGATTGATGGATGGAAGAACGAATGAAGAAATAACTTAATGAATTAAACAATGACAAACGTTCCCTGCATTCATAAGCTTTACCTAGGCAGGGAAGCTCAAATATCTGCATAAATATTGGGTACTCTAACCTAGCTCAAGTCAGTCAGATTAGAGTTGAGGGTATATATTTATATGCATGAGTTAGGGTAAGAGTTAAGCTGCTATAACAAGAAACCTAACAATAATATGGCTTAAAGGACAAAGAAGACTGTTTCTTTCTCACATGATTTAGTCAAAAGTAGGTATTCCAGGTCAGCAGAAGGCTTTCTCTCCATATTCATCCAGAGACCCAGGCTAATGCAGACATGCCATATTCAACACATGGCATCTGAGATTCCTGCAAGTATCACCAGAGTAGCCAGTGGGAAGGGTGAAACGGCTAAGCCCAGAGACTTCCTCCTAAATAAGGAAGGCAGAAGTGGCTCACATCACTCCCACTACCATTCCATTAGTCAGAGCTTGGTCACACAGCCATGCCCAGCTGCAAGGAGGGCTTGAGATTTGGTTTCCAGCTGGGCAGCCCATGCTCAGTTCAACTCTATTACCACAGAAGAAGGGGGAGAGAGGATGGATTAGGAGTGAGGGGGTCAGCTACCATCACCATCACATTTTGTATACATGTTTATCACCACTATCTCAAAATCTGAGGACAGATACTTGGAATGCAGTGGTGTTTAGTTTCTGGCATAAGCATTCGAGGAAATGGGGTCAAATGAAGTTTCCTAAAATAAACTGTCACTGAAAGATTGTCATTAACAGAGTTTAAATTTATGCTTCTCTGGGTTTTTCCAGGATTGTTAAATTTATACAGAAAACCTAGAGAGTCTCCTACTCAGAGAATAACTTTCCAAACGATAGACTAGTTCTTTCTTCATCAATGTACCCTTAATTTACCCATAATGTAAAGATAACAGGGGCAAAATTTTGTTCTGCTTGGAAATAGGGTTGCTTAGCACATAGCCAAGAAGCAGTGTGTTCTCCAAATGTTCTGATTTCCTCAAAGAAATGCTATCATACATAAAATTATTCAGCAAAAACAGTGAAGCTCAGGTATTTAATGCCACGCACTCATTCTTCTGCCCCTTTCTTCTCAGGAAGCAGTGTTCTCTTCTCTGACTCTTTCACCCAATAACATTCCCTTCCTCAAGTCTCCCTTTTATTCTTCCAGGGCCATCTGGAGTATCTTGGATACCAAGATGACCTTGGGTTCAAGGTCCTGAACTCTGTCTAAGACTGATCCCATTTAATTGGCAAGGTCCTTATTTCTTCTATTACGTCGGGACTTTCACCACTTTTGTCTACTCTGTCTCCTCTCTTTGTCCCTCAAGACATCTTTCTACTCTTCCTGGTGTGCTATTCTCTCACAGGAGAGAAGCTAGCTGGTCCAGTTTAGGTCTCCCCCAAAGCCGATCCTGAGACAAGAACTTGGGTGTAGGTGATTTATTTGGAAAGTGATCCAAGGAAGCAAGAGAGGAATAGGTAAAGTAAGACCTGAAGAAAGAAAAGCCAAAAAAGTGTGCTTTCGTGAGTGCATTACCTCTGTAAACAACTGGGATTCAATACCATTGGGAACCTCGGAGAAACTCTGTAGAAAGACCCTCAGAACCGTCCCCATGAGAGACAGTTGACATCCCTCAGTGGTTGAGGGTTGCCTTTGGGGCCAGGGAAGAAGGTAAACCCCAGCACATTCCAGCTGCCCAGGAAGGAGGCTAAGCAGGCTCCCTTCTCCATGGGAAAACCCTCAGGCTGAGACGCTGAAGCCTGGACACTCGCCGTGGGAGGCAGAGCGCATGCTCAGGAGCTGCCCTCAGGAGGTGAACTCAGAGACACACTGTAGGGACCTGGACCAACAGAACCAGCCGCACTTGCCAACTTTCTCAAAATGATGTCTCCACACCCCAAGACCTCACTCACCCCCTGACTATTTTCACCAGGAGTGGGACCAGATTCCTCAGATTGGAGTCCACAACTCCATCCTCTTTGTTCTTGCAAACATTTAAATCAAAACCCACGACTGCCCTCATTAGGGTTTACTGTGTTTGTTTCCCCCTTTGAGGTTTCCCTTACTAGACTATGAGCTGCCCAAAGGTAGAAATGATATCTTCTTTATAATCATGGGCACATAGTAGGATCTCAACAAGTATTCGCAGGGTGAATCCATGAGCAAATAACTTCAATCATATGTTTAAACTCAAAAATGACCTTCTTGCCTGGGCATGGTGGCTCATGCCTATAATCTCAGCACTTTGGGAGGCCAAGGCGGGTGGATTACTTGAGGCCAGGAGTTCAAGGCCAGCTTGGCCAACATGGTGAATCCCCATCTCTACTAAAAATACAAAAATTAGCTGGGTGTGGTGGCACGCATCTGTAATCCCAGCTTCTCGGGAGGCTGAGAAAGGAGAATCACTTGAACCTGGCAGGTGTAGGTTGCAGTGAGCCATGATTTTACCACTGCACTCCAGCCTGGGCTACAGAGCAGGACTCTATCTCAAAAAAAAAATAAAATAAAACTTTCTCCAGCTTTCCCTTGTAACTGACATTGACATTGACATCACATTTCCACCTTAAATTACTTCTTGATGTTAGACTACAAAAGCTCACTGTTAATTTCAAGAGAGACCCTGATCAAGAGCATATCTGACAGTTGCAGAGGGAAAAGAATTTCCTTTGTGAAGCTGTGGGAAAAAAAAAAAACTGCTTTTGTTAATTAACAAAAAGACATGAGAAAATTTGTTTTCTAAAATCATAGACCGTCAGAAACTTTACTGTTTGAAATCACATTTAATGAGAATGAAACACCTCACTCTTGCCTGAAGGAGCTAAATCATTTTAACACAGAAAAACAGCCTGAATTTCCAGATGCAGAGCTACAGATAGAGGTTTTGCACACAACACTCCACATTTATCTTAACTTTGTAGTCTGTGATGAAACAGGACAGTTTCATCTCAGCCCAGGCTAGATGTCAAGCCTTTTATATGCTGCTCTGCTTTGCTTTGAGCTGGCACACACTGCTTTGCTTAAATTTACCTAAACCCCACCCCTACCACAAATACAATAACAAGCCTGTGTCTTCCTTTGTCAAGTGAGATGCCTGCTGATTTCTCTGACGTGTGGTCTCCCTTGATCGCAAGTTAACCTAACATTGTTGAATGGCAAATATGTCCTTGGTAGTCTTCGTCAGATGAACTTCGTCACATCTAGTCAATTTGTTCATAACACAGATAAATCTATTGAAGTTGCTAGTCATTGCCATGAAAAGCACTTAGAGATAGACCCTGAGAAAGCTGGGCAGGTAAACTTCAAGCAGGAGCTAAGCCAGAATTTTTTAAGACCAAGAGGCTTTAAGAGTATGGTAGACTTTTGAAAAGGGCAAATGTATGTGGTGGACCTGAACCTAGAGTATAGGAAAGACAGCAACAGTGAAACAGTCATTTATTCTTTTCATGCTTTAAATGGTAACTACTCAGCTTATGGGAAAATTCCATCCTCAGTTCCAGTGGGAGTTGCCAACCTCAGATATCAGTCGACATACCACAGTTGACCCAGGAATAAAGAATCACAGTTGACCCAATACTGGCCAATCAGAGCTCTTCCTTAGGTTTTTTTCCTAGCATCTCTAGTTATGAAGCTTTACAGATGTGTGCAGAAGTTTGCTGTTCAGCTTTGTGGGGCAGCCAGCCTGACCCCAAAACACTGAGGAAGGCAGAGATGAAATCCTGAGAACATTCAAGTAACTGTATCCTGCCCTTTCCACATGTTGGTAGATTTTTAAATTTTGTTTTGTGTTGTTTTGTTTTTGGTTTTGTTGGAGTGTTGTCATTGTTGTTTATGAGAATCAAGACATTATCTTACTTGCTTAAACTAGCTCCGTTTGAATTTTGGTCACTTGTAATCCAGGATCATCACTATGCATAGACACAATTTAAAACTTTCTCCAGGGTTCCATATTGAATGGAACTCCTACTTGAGTTTTATTCCATCTCTGCAGATGCAAACCTGCACTTCTTTTTGTCAGACAATGAGCACCATATAATTCAGCCACATTTTCTATTTTCTTTTGCTACCAGGAATCCTAGAGCCAACTACAACACCCAGTTGCTTCAAATGTCTGTATATTCACAGAACTTATTCCTGGAAGGGATCTTACAAATTATCTAGTCAAATCCCTTATTTTTAAGAGAAAACTGATGTCCAAAATGGTGATATGATTTGCCCAAGGGAAACATAAGCAATTAACAGTCATTTTCTTGGGTAACTGACCAAGAAAATCACTACTCACTTTGCTCTTTTTATATTCTCTCAGCTCTTTTATCTGAAAACTGCCTCAAATAAAACTGTTTCCATTTTCATCTTCAATGATGGGAGGGCAGAGGGTAGAGAATGAAGGACTGACCTCAGGAAAGAGGGGCAGAGATAATGAGATTTACCCAAGAAACTAACACTATCCAGACCCTACCAAAGCCTGGAAGTTTATACAAGAAATAAAGTTCACAGTCACTTCCAAAAGGTAAGAGATTATTGAGGACCCAGGGAGTTTTAAGGCTGGAAAGATAAGACTTGGTGCTAAACTCAAGAATTCCTAAGACTTGGTTACTGTTCTAGTGCTCTAAAACAAAGTTCTACATTTCGTTTGTGCCTAATAGAATGAATCCAGCAATGCTAGTCACAAATTTGTAACATCATGTATTCAATAAGAACTGTGTAAAAACCAGGCTATGGCAGAATTTAAGATGTAAACCACCTCTCACAAATACTCCATGGGTGAGAAATGGCAAAAGAAGAAATGATGCAAAAAACGTAGTCTGTGATTCAGAGCACCTCTTTGAGAGATAAGATACTAGCAGCCATAAAGAAGAAGGATAATTGTGAACTCCATGAGCCAATATCAGACCCCACCCAGGACGTGCTTATTAGTGAATAAAATTCTGTTGGTAATACCAGCCTGGTCACCCTCTCAAATTCCTCTTGATCTGGAAGCTGAAAGAGATACATAGGACCATACAGTCTTATTCCCCAACCTCACCCCCTGAAATCACAGAGACATAAAGTCCTTCCTCATTTTAGATCAGAGGGGAAGGCATCAAGGACATTTAAACCATTCTTCTCCATCCCTACACCCCAAAACTGGATCCCTGGAAAAATGAAGAGCCCCAGTTATCACCAACAAATACTGGCTAAGTATTCACAGTGTAAGAGGCACTTCACTCGCCTCTGGGAATTCACGATCCAAAAGCTATGTTCACTGGAGAGACAAGGTTTCCACACCCATGACAAAGAGCAGAACAAGAAAGGACTGAGAAACAAAACATAAGTGACAATAGTAAAAGATAGCTAACTTTATCTAGTCAAAGCCTGGGCTTTTAAATGGTCATTCATATGATATCATTATTTTCAAAACCATACCCAGAACGTTCAGTAATTCTGTTACACAACTTCATCAGAAAACAGGTCGAAACCCAGTGTGGGAAAAGATAATTTCCTGTGTGTCTTCAAACCCATTGTGGGGAAAAGATAATTTGCTGTATGTCATTATCTGCTAAATTTAGTAGTTAATGTTTACTTAGGTAGAATTTGTGCAAGGATGAATACTCCTCTCTCCAAAAAAATGCTCAATTTTTATGCAATGATTAGTTAATTACAAAAAATCAAGAGGTCGTTGTCAGGAGATTAATGATCTCAAGGTCAGCCATAAAGTCAACCTCCAATGACAAACATAGTTTACAACTTAAAATAATAAACGCTTCTCTCTATAATAAATATTCTAACAATGTAATTCCTTATAACAAACTATCTCAAGGTTATTATTAGTCAATAATCTTTCAGAGGTTTATATTAAGTAAACTTTTGACTACCACAAGAAGTTGCCTTTTAATAAAACTGACTTAACCCAAAAATCAACTTTATTAGACAAGATCCAGGTTAAAAATAATTTTAACCCCATTTTTTCCCACTAGTGTGTAAATACTTTCCAATCTTCCTAATCTATGTAAAGCAGTGTATTGCCTTCTCAAAAGCACTGGCATTGACAAAGTGCCACCTTTTCAAATTTACTGCTATGGAAATCAACTTTCATTTTAATCAAGGTTAATTCAAAGAATGTATGACTCATTATTTAATTCCTACACAAGAGACACAGAGCATCAGTGAAATTTTCCCATTTCATTGATACGATGTGGTGGGTAAATTCTTTAAAACACTTCTCCAGAAACAATATGGTATGTGGGCTTTAGCTTTCATCTGTGTCCTAGGAGAAATGGATTGCCTTAATCTGAAAAGTCAAGCAGCATTTAATCAAAAGGTCACACAGTAGATATGGCTACAACCAGTGCTACAGCTATCTTTATCTCCAACATTTTTTTAATTAGCCTAATGGCCATTGGAAATTGATTTTCTTTAGTGAAATCTATGACTTTCTAGATATGTGGATTTGCTAGATATATTAGAGAAACTCTCTATCATTGCACAAACAGGATATAAGTACTTGGCCAGCCCAGTGTACTTTAGAAATATTGCCTAAGACTTGATTCTCCAAGGTTCTGTGTCCATCCCCTGATTTGGAAGGATTTTTGGTCCCTTTGCTCTACCCGAATGGTGATCCAAATCTTATCCCTAGAACATTGTCTCATTGCCTTCTATCAAGTCTTTATTTCATGCAGGCAGGGAACTATCGGATCTCCTATAAGACAAAGAACTAACACTTTCTTGATCTTGCTGAACAAGTGATCTGTAAACTAACTCTAATTCTAATCCTACTCTGCCTGTTTGCGACTGCTTAAATGTAAGTATCTGGTTAAATTCAGTCTGAGACTTGCTTTGTTGTAACACGATATCAAAATTGTGAGCTAACAGATCTGAAGCTCCCTCTTCTAACTATTGGACACTACAGATACTAACCAAAAACTAAAATAAAATAAAAATAAAGAGCCTAATAATTATGAACAACCACATCAAGTCAAGCTGCAATACTGAATTATATATCTTTGTTTTATTGAGTGTTTCTCCCTGCTTATAAAATCCTGTTATAGTAGGAATTTAAACAGCTTATAATAAGACAGCACAATAATAGCCCAAATAAATAATAAACCCAAAACAAAAAGAGAGACCAAGCAAGAAGAAAGGAGGAAAAAATAAAAAACTGTTGGCTTAGGAAAGAAATAGCAATTAAGCATAGAACTTAGTTTTGAAAGACAATAAAGAGTCTAATAATTGTGAACAACTACATCAACTTAGGTCAGATTGCAATATCGAGTCATGTGTCTTTATTTTCTTGATTGTTTTTCCCCGCTTAGTTATAAGAGGTATTTAAATTGCTTATAGTAAGAAGGTACAATAATACCTCAAATAATGAACTCAAAACAAAAAGGGAGAGACCAAATAACAAAAAAGCAAGAAAGGGGGAAAATAACAACCAAGACAGAAACACAAGTTATGTAGTTGGTCCAGAATGGTGCCTAAAACAACCCTGGTCCACCCAGATACGGCCATTTCCAGACAGAATGAGACTGAACAGTCTGAACTGCTCACGTCAGCCTTTCTAGAGTAACACTTCTCAGTCTGTTGCTAGTCAGTTTGACTCTTGTCCCCCTGACTGGTTTCCTGTTTATTGCCTCAGTGATAAGGTTGCATGTGTGTCCCCTCCAAATCTCATATTGAAATGTGATCCCCAATGTTGCAAGTGGGACCTAGTGAGAGGTGTTTG
Organism: Piliocolobus tephrosceles; assembly: GCF_002776525.5. NCBI lineage: Eukaryota > Metazoa > Chordata > Mammalia > Primates > Cercopithecidae > Piliocolobus > Piliocolobus tephrosceles. Next base: position 152,712,750 of record NC_045435.1, on the reverse strand, counting down.
GGTCATGGGGGAGATTCTTCATGAGTGGTTTGGTGCCCTCCTCAGAGTAATGGGTGAGTTTTCACTCTGAGTTCATACAAGAGCTGGTTGTTTAAGAGTGTGCATAGGGGCCAGGCACAGTGATTCGTGCCTGTAATCCTAGCACTTGGGGAGGCCAAGGCAGGTGGATCACTTGAGCCCAAGAGTCTGAGACCAGCCTGGCCAACATGGCAAAACCCTGTCTATACAAAAAATACGAAAATTAGCCAGGCATGGTGGCTGATGCCTGTAGTCCCAGCTACTTGGGAGGCTGAGGCAGGAGGATTACTGGATCCTGGAAGGCAGAGGTTGCAGTGAGCCAAGATCGGGCCACTATACTCCAGCCTGGATGACAGTCTCAAATCAAAAAAAAAAAAAGGGAAGAAGAAGAAGCAGAAAAAGAAGAAGAGTGTGGCAACTCTCCCTAGCTCTCTCTTGCTTCCTCTCTCGCCACTCACTATGCAGGCTCTCCCTTTGCCCTCCACAGTGAGTGTAGACTTTCTGAAACCCTTACCAGAAGCTGGGCAGATGTTGGTGCTGTGCATGTACAGCTGCAGAACTGTGAGCCAAAGTAAACCTCCTTTCTTTATAAATTATCCAGCTTCAGGTAGTTCTTTATAGCAATGGGAAAAATTCACTAAGCTTACTCCTCAGACCTAAAAACACTTGGTATGCTTTCTGAAAGCATAATGTCCAGGTTATTCACACAAATAGATAAGCACATGGGAAAGTTTTACTCCACTCATTAATGAAGGAACTAGCAGAAAGACAAAGCCAGTTCCATGAGGATGAAAGAAACCTGGTTTATATGGTCAGTGGAAAAAGCATGCTGAAATAAGAGTTACAAGTCAGATATAACACTAATTAATTTCCTACAAGGCAACAAAATGAGAATCTTTGGGATTATCTTCTCTACTGGACAAAAAAAAGTCCCTTTTCAATTTAATGCAACTTAATCTTTAACTTTTCAGAGCTGTAAAACAAATGGGCGCTAATTAATTCTGAGTACTCAGTCAAAGAAAATTACATTCCGTAAGAGTCAGAATACCCTGAGGCAGACTTAGTAGAGAGTGCTCTAGCATGGTATTAAAATGTCAGGTAATGATCTTTTTGCTTCATTCCCAACTTTTAGATAATTTTCCTAAACCGTTTCTATTTTTTAACTTCAGTCACATGACCCGCTTTCCCTCTGACACCACCACCATGGGTAAAACACCAGAAACATCCTCCCACAAACACGCATTGCAACTGGGACATATCCATGAGGTTTTCTCTGGCCATCCTGAAGAACTCTCTCTTTGATGGCCTAGTTTTCTTTGATGAATAGTAGGATACCAGTTCATGGATGAAGCAGAAATGTTTGGATTCTGTAGACCAAAGGATAGCAAACCTTAGTATGCATAAAATCCCCTGGGGAATTCTGATTCCTTAAACTTGGAGTGGGATTCTGTCTGCAGAGTGCCTTCAAAACTCAGCTGTCCAGCTGGTGCCAACCTGTGAACTTTCCACCTTGTGCCAGAATCTGCTATTCCCCAAACCACTTCCCAGTTTTCTTTCAGTAATCTTTCTGAAGGAGCCAGGACAATGGGGCCTGCTGTTTTTATTTTCAGCCTTTAAAATATATTTTCCGGCCAGGCACGGTGGCTCACGCCTGTAATCCCAGCACTTTGGGAGGCCGAGGCGGGCAGATCACGAGATCAGGAGATTGAGACCATCCTGGCTAACACAGTGAAACCCTGTCTCTACTAAAAATGCAAAAAATTAGCTGGGCATGGTGGCGGGTGCCTGTAGTCCCAGCTACTCGGGAGGCTGAGACAGGAGAATGGCGTGAACCCGGGAAGCGGAGCTTGCAGTGAGCTGAGATCGCACCACTGCACTCCAGCCTGGGCGACAGAGCGTGACTCCATCTCAAAAAAAAAATATATATATATATATATATATATGTATATATGTATGTGTCTATATATATATACACACACACATACATTTATTTATTTATTTATTTATTTTTATTTGTTTTCCATCTGTTGCAATGAATTTGTTTCCCTTTTACTTTTTGCTTCATTTTGTTTAAATTTTCGGATATTTACCTCCCCTTTTATATTATTTTTAAATTTTTTATTACCTGTTTTAGGGTGTTCCTCCAGAAGTAAAGAGCAAAATTTTACTGTTGTGATGTACTGATTGTAACTAATTGTAATTTTTCATTTCATGCATTTAATAATTGTCTCTTCATTTTAAGACTTTTAATAAAAATGTCATTTTTAAAGAAAAAAAAAATCACCCCCAAGTGATTCTAAGTCTTGTCTTTTTTACTTTCTAGTCCATAAATTCCCCAACTTCTGCTTCCCTTCACTATTGATTCATTTCACATGTTGGTTCATGAGAATTGGCAATAGGATAATGGATTTATAAACACATACATGACATGAGTATGTTCTTCCCCAACCCCACCCTGCTAGGAGGGTTCAACACTAAGATGCCTTTACCTCCCTTCCAGTCAGCTCCAGGAACTAAGTACAAATCCTTCCTTCTGGCATAACAGAGAAGGATGCAGTTGGGGGTTCACAGGAAAAGGTGACAAAGCCTGATACTGGGGCTGGGAAGGGAGACGGAAATGTCCTGAGACTCTACCCCTGGTTTGGGGTCTACACATGGCACACAGTCAAGGCCCTACATGCCCACTGAGTCCCCAATGGATTGGGAGGCCTGGGGAGGGTGAGTCTGTCACACAATGCAGCTCCAAAGAGGGCATGCTTCTCTGGAGGGCTGGGAGCCAGCGGGGAGAAACAGCTCTGAGTGTGGCCACCATTATGGAACCAGGAAGCCACAGCCCAGGTGGGAACATCTTGGACTCAGAACCACCTCCTTGACCCAAGCTGAAAATTCTTATTTGACCCTGTGGAGATGAGGAAAGAACCTCAAAAATGCCTGGGGTGGAATATCCTACTGCCAGGTAGAGGAAATCTTAAAAGAAGTCATCACATGGAGAGAAAATATTTACAGAGAGGAAATTTAAAATATATATCATTGACAGCAGGGACTCTGGGGCTAGATAGCTCTGGGATGAAATCCTGGATTATTAGCTGTGTGACCTTGGGCCAGTTACTTGATCTAACTATACCTCAGTTTTCTCATCTCTAAAATGAGAATAGTAATAGTCCTGATCTCAGAAGGTTGCTGTGAAGTTTGAATAAGTTAACCTCAGCAAAGCATTAAAATCAGCCCTGGCACATATCAACTGCTACATAGGTTTTTGCTAATGTTATCATTCTAAAACTCAAATGATGATATAGGCTGGATGTGGTGACTCACATCCTGTAATCCTAGCACTTTGGGAGGCCAAGGCAGGAGGATTGCTTGAACTCAGGAGTTTGAGACCAACTTGGGTAACATGGCAACGCCCTGTCCCTGAAATTTAAAAAAAAAAAGAAGAAGAAGAAGAAGAAAAGAAAAGAAAATTATTGCTGACGTAGTTTGGATATTTATCCCACCCAGATACCATGTCAAATTGTAATCCCCAGTGTTGGAGGTAGGGTCTGGTGAGAGGAGATTGGATCATGGGAGCGGGTTTCTACCCTCCAGACAGTGAGTGAGTTCTCTCAAGATCCAGTTGTTTAAAAGCGTGTGGCGCCTGCCTCTAACTTGCTACTGCTTTCACCATGTGATGTGCTTGCTCCTCTTTGGCCTTCCACCATGGTGGTAAACTTCCTGAAGCCTCCCCAGAAGCCGAGCAGACATCGGCACATGCTTCCTAGAAAGCCTGCAGAACCGTGAGCCAATTAAACCTCTTTTCTTTATAAATTACCCAGCCTCAGGTATTTATTTACAGCCATGCAAGAATGGCCTAATACAAAAACTCAGCGGTAAAAGTCACAGCTGCTACATTTACAGGGTTCACCGATGAATGACTTCCTCAAGAACAATTTTACCCATCAGCAAAGGCATTTTACTTCCTGTTTTTGAATTTGTTCTTTGAAAGAAAGTTGAGATCCTAAGATTAAAGCTTGTTTCTGTAAAGTTGCTGTGGGGTCAGTGGTAGAGGTTGGGGTTGGCAGAGGGATTTAGACCAAGTATGCAGCGTCCTAGGAATTTAAGAACTGAGAAATGAAATAAGAATATGATGATATGCAATCATATATAATAAATATATGTCCCACTGTCTCTGTCATCATTGTATTGATGATTCATTTATTTATTTAAAGTACTTGTGCAGTTGAATTCATTTTTTAACGTTTTATATTGTGCAAAAAAAATACATGTTCCAGGGTATTAACAGAAAATGTAAAAAATTCAGAGAAGCCTGAAGGAGGTTGGGCACAGTGGCTCACACCTGTAATCCCAGCACTTTGGGAGGTCGAGGCAGGTGGATCACCTGAGGTCAGGAGTTCGAGACCAGCCTGACCAGCATGGTGAAACCCCGTCTCTACCAAAAATACAAAGAAAAATAGCCAGGCATGACGGTGCGTGCCTGTAGTCCCAGCTACTCGGGAGGCTGATGGAGGAGAATTGCTTGAACTTGGGAGGCAGAGGCTACAGTGAACCAAGATGAGGTCACTGTACTCTGGCGGACGGAGTGAGACTCTGTCTTAAAAAAGAGAGAGAGAGAGAGAAGCCTGAAGGAGAAAGAAATACCAACCACAACCCCACCACCTAGAAATAACCTCCAAAGTCCTTTTGTTTTGTTTTGCTTTGCTTTTTTTTTGAGATGGAGTCTCGCTCTGTCGCCCAGGCTGGAGTGCAGTGGCGCGATCTCGGCTCACTGCAAGCTCTGCCTCCTGGGTTCACACCATTCTCCTGCCTCAGCCTCCCGAGTAGCTGGGACTACAGGTGCCTGCCACCATGCCCAGCTAATTTTTTGTATTTTTAGTAGAGACGGGGTTTCACCATGTCAGCCAGGATGGTCTTGATCTCCTGACCACATGATCCACCCACCTCAGCCTCCCAAAGTGCTGGGATTACAGGCGTGAGCCACCATGCCCAGCCCAAAGTCCATTTTTACAAAGGAAGTATTCCTTCCTTTGCTCTTTGACGACTGTTTTCCTTCTTATTGTGTTCAGGAGTGGTGTGAGATAGGCGGGTGCTGCTGAGAGAAAGATAAAGGACTCCTGCCCAGTGGGCAGAGATGAAGAGATGAGGTGGCCACATGACCTGTCAGTAGCTGAGCTTATCTCTCTGATCTACATTGTGTGGGCCACAGACAGCATTTTCTGGACCTGTCTTTGCTGAATCTGAAGGATAAAGATTGAATTTCCAACGAATTTTAGCCTCTGGCCCAGGCTTCTGAACATAAAAACTGGAGATAGAGATATCAGGCCCTCTGCAAAGCTCATTCAAAACCTGGAATGGATGAGCTGATCACCAGAAGAAGGGGAAAAACACTCTTGAGTTTCCCTATCCAATTAGAGTTTGGATCAGAATTCAGACTTCTGGGCACAGTTACAGCCCAAGAACATGGATCCAGCTCACCCTCCATTGGCCCAGATATGCACCCTTGAGGCTGCATCCTTTCTAAGAAGTAACTTTTTTTCTAATTGGGAAAAAGATAAGTGTCTTACTTAAAGCCGTATCTTAGACACATGGCCTTGGAGGCAGGTAATTTATTTGGAAGATGATCCCAGGAAGCAGGAGTGAGGGTGTGTGGAATGTGAGACAAGAGGGAAAAAAGGCTAACTCGAGGCTGTGTTATGGAGATTATTGCTGCTGTAAGCAAGCAGGGCTTGATCCTATGATGACCTCCAGAGAAGTATACAAATGCCTCCTAGGACTATCCATCTGAAAGACTGAGGCTAGGATCTTTACTGCAGCTTCCTGTTCCTGTTAATTGAGGATGGTTCCTAAGGCTATCAACTTCAGGCCAAGCTTACAAGAAAGCCCAATGGACTCCCTGAGCATTAGAGAAAGCCCTGGATTATAAAGAGGGAAGACATAGGGGACACACTTGTAAATCAAAAGTAAAACTGTAAGCCTCAGCCGGGCACAATAGCTCATGTCTGTAATCCCAGCACTTTGGGAGGCCAAGGCAGGCAGATCACTTGAGGTCAGGAGTTCAAGACCAGCCTGGCCAACATGAAAAAAACCTGTCTCTACTAAAAATACAAAAAGTAGCCGGGTGTGTTGGCTTACACCTGTAGTCCCAGTTATTCTAGAGGCTGAGTCAGGAGAATTCCTCGAACCTAGGAGGCAGAGGTTGCAGTGAGCCCAGATTACACCACTGCACTCCAGCCTGGGTGACAAAGTGAGATTCAAAAAGAAAAATGTAAGCCCCTCAACCACCTGAATGGATCCCTCCTTTTGGTCAAGGGCATTCCAAAGTTAACCTGATACACTAGTTCAGGCTATGATGAGAAATAGGGGTCAGATATGCCTTATTATACCCTCCTCCTTTGGAATTCAGGCACAGCTGACTAGAATTAACATAAAAACGGAGACCTTAAGACTGATAGAACACACTCCTTAATTCTGATAAGAAATATTTACAATCTATTGTCTCTGAAGCCTGCTACATGAAGGCTTCAACTGCATAATAAGAGCCTTGGTGTCCACAGCCCCTTCTCTTAGCCCAGACACTCAATTTTATGGATTCCAGGTCTTGAGATAAACTCTTTCAACCAATTACCAATCAGAAAACCTTTGAATCTATCCATGACCTGGAAGCTCCCCCACCCAGCCTGCCCTGCTTCACATTGTCCCGCCTTTCTGGACTGAACCAATGTATATCTTACATGTACTGATTAATGTCTTATGTCTCCCTACAATGTATAAAATCAAGCTGTAGCCTGACTGCCTTGGGCATATGTTCTCAGGCCCTCCTGAGGCTGTCATAGGCATGTCCTTAACTTTGGCAAAATAAACTTCTAAATTGATTGAGACTTGTCTCGGATACTTTTTGGTTTACACTCTTAAAGTGACAAGGTGTCAGGGTGGAGGGTTCTGGGCCCTTTCAGAGCTCTCCATGGCAGATGCAGCTGAAGGTGGGGAGGGGCTGAGGGGATGTGATGTGGGACACCAACCATGCCTGCTTCGGGCTGACTGCAGCCCTGTCCTGTTCTGAAGTTTCTGACCCCAGCTTCAGGCTCATTTCACATATAAGGAAATCAGGTCCAGGGAGTTTGAAAGGCTTGCCAATTTTGTACCACCAGGAAGTGAGATAAAAGACTAAACCGTATCTTCTGCTGCCTGGCACAGTACAGCGAACCTTTGGCTCCAAGCCCTACTCATGACAGGAGTACACCAAGATCGTCCCCTCTTTTTCCTATAAAAACTTCTACTTTCTTGACAGCCTGGGGCAGCCTGACACTTCCACTGTGCATCCCTGGTGCTGCTGAGAGGCAGTGTGTGCAGTCTGGGTTAAGCACCTGAGCTCTAGTTCCTGGCTTCTTCACTGCCTAGACATGGGACCTTGGGCTAGTCTTTCTGTCTCAGGTTCTTCAACTATAAAATGAGGTAATCATAGTACCTAATTCATAGCACTGATTGAGGATTAAATGAGTCAATGCTTGTAAAGCACTTAAAATGCTGTCCTGTGTTTATAAAGCACTCAACAAATTCATTCAGTTCCCATTCAACACATATTTATTGAGCACCTACTTTATAACAGGCATTATTCTAAGTTCTCAAGATGCAGCAAATGAACAGACGAAGCCCTTTCTCATTCCTTTCTTAGACCAGTGTTTCTCCAACTTGAGTGTTCATCAGAATTACCTCAAGGGCTTATTAAAACACAGGTTAATAAGTCCTGCCTCCAGGGCTGAGCTTCTGATTCCATAGATATGTGAGACTGAGAATTTGCATTTCTTACAAGTTCCCAGGCAATGCTGATGCTGCTGGCCCAGCTACAACACTTCAAGAATCATTGTATAGATTTAGTTTCCAGAGTGGGGAGAGCAAAAATAAGCAAATATAGCACTTGTCAGATAGCAATTAGTGATGTGGAGGAAAACACAGCAGAAAAAAGGAGGGTGTGGGTTACTGCTTCTATGGGGTAAGGGAAGATTTCTCTGACAAGGTAGCATTTGAGGGGAGGCCAAAAGGAAGTTAATGAACAAGTCAGATACTCCGAAGGGAGGGAATCCAAGGCAAAGGAAAAGCAAGAGCAAAGGCCCTGAGGCAGGAGCCTGCATTGGGAAGTCAGGGCCACTGCCAGCCAAGAAGACACCTTGATGTCAACCATGCTAGCAGCACAACATGGTAAGGACAGCCCGGGAAGAATTTCAGCTCTCCCTGCTCCTTGTCCAGGCACTTCCTGCAGGGCACAATCTACACAACAGAGTGTAGTTGCTTTGGGAGGGCTCAGGGAACAGCAGAAGTCTAAGTGGCTGGGGCTGAGTCAGGTGAAGACTAATAGGACATGAGGTGAATCTGTAGGGTCTGTTAGAGTGGACGAAATGGGAGCCATGAGAGGGCTGTGAGCAGAGAAGGGACATGACCCAACTCCAAGTCATTCAGCCTGCTAGGTGGAAAACAGACTATTGGAAGGCAAAGGTGGGAGCAGACCAACCATTGAGGAGGCTGTAAATACTAGTTTGGTAGAAGTATTACTGCAAGGACTGGCTTTCCATAATAAGCCTAAAAGTGCCCAGCTTAGTAGGGTGGCAGTTGTAAGAAATTCTTGTTTCTCTTCCCTCAGCTAACTACTACGCATTGAGTCAACCACTATACATTGCATTTTTCCATTATATTATTTAAAGTTTCAAGAACACTATGAGCTAATTATCATCAATAAAGAGGAAGAAACTGAGGCCCAGAGAGATGAAGTACATTTCTCAAATTCTCACATCGAGGTCTCTTGGTCCCCAAAGATGGGCTTACAAGTCCTTGTACTGCCTCTTAGGTAATAGCTGAAGCATTGCAATTAATTAATAAATAATTTTTTTTTTTTTTTGGAGACAGAGCCTTGCTCTGTCACCCAGGCTGGAGTGCAGTGGCACAATCTTGGCTTACTGCAAGCTCTGCCTCCCAGGTTCACGCCATTCTCCTGCCTCAGCCTCCCGAGTAGCTGGGACTACAGGTGCCCGCCACCACGCCCAGCTAATTTTTTGTATTTTTAGTAGAGACGGGGTTTCACCATGTTAGTCAGGATGGTCTCGATCTCCTGACCTCGTGATCCGCCCGCCTTGGCCTCCCAAAGTGCTGGGATTACAGGCATGAGCCACCGCACCTGGCCTGAATAATTTTTATTAATATGAATTGGATACAATTCAAGGTTGTCCCTACAATAATGCCATTCTTACTCACTTTCTCGTATGTTTTGGGGAGCTAGAGAGGACTGGAGTTGAGTCAATGAGCTAGAAATTTCATCTACCCCTGGTAAACCGAGGGAAACTTCATTTGAGAGGTTTTCTGGGGACACTGAAAATGAAGTTTAAGAAGCACTGCAGAGAAGTGTCCAGGTTACTACTGATGAATAATAAACCACTCCAAAATGTAAGTGCTTAAAATAACCATTTTGTTTTGCTCATGACTCTGTGGATCCAAAATTCAGGAAGGGCTTAACTGTCAGTTTTCTCTCTCAAAATCTCTGATGCAATTTTAGTCAGATGTTAGGGGTGGTCACTGAAGGGCTCCACCAGGCTGGGCATCCAAAATGCCTCACTCCTCCCATGGCCAGCAGTGAATCTTCCTTGTTGCTGGGAGCTCGGCTCGGTGTTTAACGGAGTGCCTACACATGGTCTCTCCAGCTTGATGATCTCAGGATGGTGGAACTTTCACAGTAGCAGCTTTCCATAGAGTGAGCATCGGGAGAGAACCATCCAATGACCTTTTGTGATGTACCCTCAGAAATCATAGGGTATTACTTCTGCCACAATTATCTGTCCAACATGAGCCAACATTCTTAGAGTCACAGGGGACATAGACCCCATCTTCTACTGGAGGGTGTGTCAAAGAATTTGCAGATATGTCATAAAACCTCCACCAAGAAGCTGTCATCTGGCCTTATTCATCAAGCATCTGCCTAACTCATTCCCCTTACTAGCAAGAAGGTAAATTGCTACAATGCCCATAGGGGCCAATTGGAAATATTTATCAAAATTACAAATGTATATATTCTTAGACTGAGCAAGTCCACTTCTGGTAATTTATCCTACAGATATGATCAACTCAAATCACTACAGGTTATCTTCAACACTGTAGAAATGTTCAGATGTAGGGCCAATATTTTCACTAAAAAAAGATAGGGCCATTTTCACAATTTAGGGAGACCACAAAATTATTAAGTATATTATATAATGCTAATAATTATTACTCATCCAGAATTATTATAATGCACCCAGCATGCTCTCTGCTTTACATTGATTATGTCTAATCCTTCTACAGTTCTCTAGGAGTAATTGTTTCTGTTTCTCTGGAGGTTTGGTGACTTGCCCTAGGCCATACAGCTGACACATAGGAGGCCCAAAATTCAAATTCAGTTCTTCTTGATTCTTTGTCCTGCTGTAGCTCATAGTAGCATCATCAGTCTTTAACGTTATCTGCTTTTACTTGAGAATCTCTAATCTCTCTGCATTTCCAAACCACTACACAATATAAGAGACTACTTCATTTCAAGTTGTTTCCTGTCTGAAGTAACAGGTAAAGATGTAAAGATGATTCCACATACTTCTTTGAAGGAGAAAGACTATGAGATATTTGTACTGAACATTTCCTTAGAAATGGAAATTATCCTTGCGGTTTGTAAATAGAAAAAGCATCAGTTTATGTATCTTGTTAATAAATTCCCAGAAGTTGAATCTCAGCACAGATTTTCCTCATCACTACACTTGACAACATTGTTCAAGGACACCTGGAAGATTTGAGAAGAATAGAGGTTAGTATTTATCAGGAATTGCCCTTTCCTGTCCTAAAAAGGGGATGGGAGAGTGGACATAGATGATGAGCAGAAATATTTTGTCTTATCAAGTTAGCCAACATCCTAGCCACTCCCTGATTCTTCACATATGCCATTGGAGGGAGTTGTCCATGGAAGAGGCTGCTCCATCCCAGTACTTTACACACACGTATACACACACATGCACACATATGCATATACATACTCTTTGCATCTGAAAGTTACCTCTGCTTTTTTCACTGAAATATAAGTGCTCAGAAAATCCTCCATCTTAGCAAACTCTCTCCTTTTTTCTAAAGCTAAATGGATTGCTCACCTGCTCAGACCTTTATAATTACTCCACAGTGCTCATTGAAACAAATTCAAACTCCTTTCATGAATGAAAGAAATAAATAACTTCCTTATTTGGAAGTTCTTATTAGGAAGCATCACTCACTCTCGTCAACTTTCTTTCCCTCTGCCTCAGTCCAGTCTCTGATGCTTTTTCGTAAACCAGATCCACTCCTCTTACTGTGCTTTCTGTGTGCTGCTCCCCCCAGATTCTGTTCTCTTTACTTTCCTCCAGCTTTCCTAGGTCTACCTATCCTTCTGGGTCTAAATCTAAAGGTAGCTCTTCCAAGAGACTGCCTGTAACACTCTAGCCTATTATACCTCTCCCTTCCCCAGTGACCTGTAGCACTTAGGAGCTTTATGATCCAACTTCATATTTGATTGCCTAGGACCAACAGTTCTAAAATGTTAGTATGCATCAGAATCACTTGAAGCCCTTTAAACAGATTGTTTAGATCCTTGTCAGTGTTTCTGATTCAGTAGATCTGAGATGGGGCCCAAGAAATTGCATTTCTTTGTTTTTTTAATTATACTTTAAGTTCTAGGGTACATGTGCACAACGTGCAGGTTTACATTTCTTACAAGTTCCCAGGTGCCGCCGATGCTGCGGTCTGGGGTCTAGAGTGTGAGAAAGACTGGTGCAGCAGAACAAGCACACTGCTTACTAGCTCTTTGAAGTTCCTTAACTTCTCTGTGCCTTGGCTTATCCATCTGCAATAATATTGCTTCAAAGGACTGTTGTAAGAAACTGAAATAATGTATTTCAAAGCTTAGTACAGTTCTGAGTGCATAGTAGAAAACCAATAGATGGCAGTTTTTTGTTTTTTGTTTTTCTAGCAGAGAAAAAGCAAAACTTCCTGGGGGTTACATATAGAACAAAAGTAACACCCAGACTATGGCTTCACAAAGCTCTGGGCTGGGTTTATTGGCAGGACTGCCATATCTTTTACCAGGGAGGGCCAGGGAGAAAGCCACACAAATCTTTATTCACATATTTAAGGCTTAATCTGGGAGGGATGAATGAGAATAACATTTCCCATGCTTATAAGGCCCCTCCCAACCCTAAACAGGTGTGATTGATTCAACTTTCAGCGCAGAATAGCTAGATTTCCCAGCTGATTATTCTGTAGAAATACTATTTTTACTTTACTGTAAATTCTAATAACTATTACAAAAGACAAAATATCCTATAGTTTTTCCCAAATTGTCTTATCTTGGCTCTTCATAAGAAAAAAAATGGAAAACCAAAAAGAGAATCTTAATAAAACCTTAAAGAATAATTTATAATTGCAAAGCCAGTTCAGACTACCTTTGTTGGCAAGAATATGTGAAAAGAATGCCAGCGTTTGTAAAATTCTGACCTGTGAGGAGATGCAGCGTCTGTGCACCTAGTCCAATCAGAGGAAAGGGAGCAAGAAGGACAGAAGAGTTGGCATCCAGCTTGGTCAGACACTGCCTTACTTGCCCCCAGCATGCACAGAATTGAAGGCTGTCCTCTGGTTCCACAGAGCCAATGCTTGGTCAATATCCTAGCTTTGGCAGCTGCCATCCTGAGCCTCAACTTTTCCTGGGACCCCCTGGGAACCCAGGCGCCAACAGGAGCAAAACCAGAAAGTCTATTATGTCCTCCAAAGCCCTCTCTTCACTGCTTCCTCTGCCAATCCAGATCTGAGTCTCACACTTCTTTGTAGACTTAGTATCTCATACATGGCACCTGGGGCATGATAGGTGCTCAAGAAGTGCTGATGTGATTAATCAGGGCATTAAACAAAGTAATTGTTGAAAGCTCTTTCTATCTGATATGATGGTCATAGTAAATTCAGGCAACACTTTTAGTCATAAGAAATTAGTGTGTCAATACTGCAGAATGAACATTCTAATACAGTTGTATATTCAATGATTGCTTCTTTGTTGTGTAATGCATATTATAATTTCAAAATATATCTGAGATATTTGATTTTAATTGTATAGTATTAATTTATAGTCCGTGAATGCATTTGTCTAAGAATCTATGAATGAAAGGGGCTCATCTCAAGGAAAGAACAGAATATTTCATTCTTTAAATTCTATCTGAATCAAAATGGCAAAAATATGAAATTTTTAAATGCATACTTTTTACCCTGAATATATACAAAACATAAAAATATAAAGAGTGAAAATAATAATAAAAAAAAACAGTGTGTAAATAGGCATCAAATTTGCCTGGTTGTGTTGTTTTTCTTCACACCTGTATCAGTTAGGTGTGATGATCAGAGAAGCAGAACCACTAGGAAAAATACAAATAATAAAGACTTTAATAATAATAAAGGCGTTATTAAAGGCATTTGAATTTACACAATCATGAGAGCTGTTTACATATTTATGTGAGACTGTTGTATCTGCATCTCGTACTGCAGACCAAGTCAGCAGGGCTGGACGTGGTGAAGGAAAGATGGACGTGAGGTGGGAGAGAGAAGGACCAGCTGGAACATGTGAAGCTGAGCCAGAACCCAGGAGGATGGATGGAGCCAGGTCAGTTTCTTACCATCTCCCAGTCTTCAATGATGCAAGTGACCTGCAGGCGAAGCTGGTGCCCTCCATCACAGAGGCAAACACACACCTGACTCAGGAGTTGAAGAAGCCAAAGAAAGAGATCCAGTAGAATGAAGGAACCGTGGGCCCTGTTGCTGCCCAGCGAATGATCAACAGCAAACGTGAGCTGCCAGTGTCCCACAACAACCTTTCAAGTGTTAAAGACCTCAGTCACAGGCTCACTCCTGCTTGCCAATTCTCACGCAAAATGTCTCATTAGGCCCACACTGGAGGAAGAGCACGCAGGGAAGGGAATTCTGGAAAACATAGTTCCGACTTAGATGAGTTGACACCATGTGAATCCACCACAACATTAGGGTAGCTAAAACCCCTCTAGCTGTATGGCCAGAAGTCAGATTCTCCTGCACTGGGTGAGCTGCCTTGCTCTAGCTCAGAGAGGTTCTAGGCTTGCGAATCAGGCGGACAAGCTGGCAATCAACCCTGACTCTCAGTTCATTTTTCTCCGCTGAGGAGAAGAGGAGCGGAGTTCAAATGGCAGCCTTATATATTTTGGCACCCATAACTCAATTCAGAGGGTTTTAGTGTCAATTAGAAAAGTGAGATGACTAAGGATAGATTTCTGATGACTAGTGCTTCAGAGCAAATTGAGGAATACAACCTAGAGACGAAATTTAGAGATGGAAATAAGACTGCTTAAACACCCCCTGGTGTGTGTGAAAAAAATGTAGATTCCCCAGTGATCCTAGCATGAAGGGTCTAGGAAAAAATCCCAAAATTTTACATTTCAACTAATACCCAAAGTCATTCTCATGCAGGTGGGCCTTGGGTTCACACTCAAGAAAGACTTCTCTAGAGGCCTGTACGTAAGATAAATTCCCGAATCAACCCTGTCTGCAAAAGCTGGCAACTGTGGGCTATTTAATTCAGCTGAGGGAACTCAGAGACTATCTTTATAGGAAGACAGCAGTGGGAAATAAAAATCTGCTATTTATTTCATCATGATGTTCTACGGGTTATTTTCGAATTCTGTTTATTAAGGGTTCATAAATGTTGCTCTGTTAATAAAAATCTTGATGGTAGCCAAATCGCATCCTTCACTCCCTCAGCTCACACACCTGTGCCTCCTCAAAGCCGCCAAAAATGTGCTAGCGCCACCTAGAGGCCTCAGGAGCACAGGCTGGGTACAGAGCCGGGCGTCCCAAATCCGCACCTGTGGATGCCAGAACGTGACGAGAGCAGAGACAGTGGCAAGTAAGAAACTAAACTGGAAACAGACAGTGGTTTGAATTTCATTTTTTTTTAGTCATGACTAACTATCAGAACTTCCTGCGGTCCCTTCCCTGACTGCTTGCAAGAACAGACAGATCGTGGACTTTGGGACTTGGCCGACTTGGTCTAAAGCCCTGCTCTATCACCTAAAAGCTACATGGATTAGGCGCATTTTGTGCCTGACCTCACATCTTGTTGGCTCACCGGTTTCAGGCAGGGCTCATCTCAGCTGCGCTGTTTCCACCCCAAGGCTTCTCTTCTCTAAGGCGGGGAGGCTTGGGACAACTGTGGGAGCCTATGAGTCATTCACACCCAGGCACACACCCCCGTGGTAAGGTTAACCATGGGAACCCAGCCCCAGTCACTAATCCTTCACCCTCCTCTCCCAGGTGGACAATTCTGAGGAACATTCTACCCAGCTTCTCAGACGTTTCCAGGAGAAAGCAGAGGAAGCTCTTATTACCCACAGCAACGACCAATTCAAGACAGTCCCCCCCACCACCGTGTTAGTTTTTCCTCTCTCCATTTGCATTCCCTGAGATCACGTGCCAAAGTAAACCACCTGCACATAGCCCTTGTCTCAGGCTCTGCTTTCTCAGGGAACTCAGGCTGAGACAACGTATAACCTTAGGCAATTCATTTATCCTTGCAAGTCTGTTTTCTTAGTTGCAATATGTTTCTCACAGGGATATTGTTAAAATTAAGCTAAATCCTGTACATAAAGCGCTTTTCCTGGTGCCTGATCCATGACAGAATCCCCTTTTATGGGAGTCTGTCTTCTATCTGGTAGGGGCAATCTCTTTTTAAAGCTTAGCCATCATCACCAGCATCACCTTCCCCACCATCATCATTACTACCATCACAACCATCACCTCCTCCCCCCACGCCATGTCACCATTACCACTACCTCCAAGACTAACACTAACACTTCTTCACCACCACCACCATAACCATCACCATCACTACCACCCCACAACATTGTAACTTTACTGTCATCACAATCACTGCCATCACTACCACTATCACCTCCACCACCACCACTCCCATATTCACCACTGCTACCAACAGCATCCTTACCCACACCACTCCTCATGCCACCATTACCTCCATTACCACCATCACCGACCACCACTTCCATCACCATCACCACCTCCATCACCATGATCTCCACCACACCACAATTATCTTCGCCATCACTATCATCATCTAACTAACTAGTCATTGGACAGGACTGCTCTAGCCCAGGTTCAGTCAATTCTCTTTAGCTAGAGAAACTACTAGACATGTCTCACTCTGTTGCAACTGTATGTTAGGCCATTCTTGCATTGCTATAAAGTACCTGAAGCTGAGTAATTTATAAAGAAAAGAGGTTTAATTGGCTCACAGTTATGCAGGCTCTATAAGCATGATGCCAGCATCTTCTCAGCTTCTGGGAAGCCTCAGGGATCTTTTACTCAGAGCAGAAAGCGAACAAGGAGCAGGCACATCACATGGCCAGAGAAGAGCAAGAAAGAGAGAGAGTAGGAAGTGCCACACACTTTTAAACAATCAGATATCATGTGAACTCACTCATCACCAAGGCGATTGTGCTAAGCCATTCATGAGTGACCCGCTTCCATGATCTGCCTTTCACCAGGCCACACCTCTAACACTGGGGATTACAGTCCAACATGAGATTTGGCAGTGACACACATCCAAGCCATATCAATCTGCCTCAGCGAAATCTAAACAATAACTAATGTCAAATGTCTCCAGCTAAACTTAACATTGATCAGAATGCTTTGACTAATTAAAATCTTGCAACGAAGTTATCATTTTCTATAATATGTCTATATTACATTCCTGTACCTTTCTAGGAGTCAAAGTACAAGTATATGTTAAATAATGATAACAAATAACAAATAAAAATAAACATATAAGCTGTAGAAACCTTACAAATAAGTTTCTTTTTTCATTTAATGAATACTTTAGGACTACTATGTGGCAAGCATCTACTAGGCACTAAAAAATAATGACAAGGCCTTTCTCTTTGCAGGCCTTTCTCTCAGAGAATTTTCTGGCAAATAAAAAGAGAATTACAATGAAGTGTGGCCAGTTCCACCATCGGGGAGTGCAAGGAGACCCTCATGCAGTCAGAGATGAGGAGTGCTCTAGGAAGCTTCCTGAAGGAGCTGACTAAAGAAAGAGAAGTCAGCCAAGTGGAATTGGGAAGAGGCATTAACTAACACTCCAAGGAGCAGAAACAGCATAGGCAAAGTCCCCAGTATGAGAGAATGCACGGCTTCCTAGAACCACAAGTAACTGACTACAGCTGCACTATGGCACACAAGGGGGCAAGTCAGGAGAGATGGCAGAAGAGAAACAAGCTGCGAACAGATCCTGAAGGGAGTGTATGAAACATTAAGGAGTTTAGACTCAGTTTTTCTACATAAATAGGCTCCCTAAAAACATTTTTTTTTTCCTTGAGAAGACAGCCTTGGAACAAAGCCAACTCAAATCAAATAAATGTTTCACAAAGGGAGGAGATGTTTTCTGGAAGATTTTTATCCACAACAGAGTGTGGGGTTTGAAGGGTATTAATATATATTGTAGGGCTCCTTCCCACATATCTGGGGCTGAAACATGCTGAAGTCACCCTCCTATGTGGGCAGGCATGTGCGTGAATTCCTATAAATGTCTGACCACCGTGTCCAGGGCTTCCCGACAACCTCCTTCCTCCGCATGCCCCGAAGCAAAGGCAGCCAGACCTTTGGCCCTTACTGCCTCCTGGATAAATATCAAGGCTCATCAGCCCTGACTTTGAAATCATCTCCTAAGGAAAGCAGTACTGCTAAGACTAAACCCAACCAGTGTTTCCAGGCCACTAATGTGAAAGCTCCTTACACACAAGAGTAGCAACTCTTTTTTGGATCTGCCATGTTTAACCCAGTGTACAGCTGGTAGTAAACAGTCAATAAATGTATGTTCAATGACCGAATTTAACACTAAAATAGTGTGAAAGTCAGCATGGGTGTATTTGATAAATAAATGCTTCAGTATCTGTAAGCCAAAAGAAAGTCTCTATGATATTAACCTTTTCCACTCATCAGGAATTAGTAGCTCAAAAGAATAATTTTTTAAAATACTCTCCTAAATCTTCTCCTTCACCTTTTATCTTCTTTAGATAAACAGGTCATGATAGAGTAGAAATGTTCTTCTCAGTAAACAGAAAAAGAGAAACTAGGAAACACAAAGAGCCTGGGAGGACCGAGCCTTCCGAGGAGCCCTGGATGCCAATATATACTTTTTCCTTTTTATAAAAAGACTCCTTAGTACAAAACTAACACAAAATCAGTGCTTCATAGACTACATTTGTCATCCTTTCCTGGAATGAAGGCTCTGAACTGTTTTATTAGAAACTAATTTACAGGAAGATATTAGTCACCACAAAGATTAAAGAGAGAAAGAACTAAAATGTTGGTGTCTACCTGAAAGTTCTGAACTTTGCCCCCCCGTGAGAATGAATGATCATAACAACTTTGGTAGATGGTGTTTTCCAAAGATGGCTGCAGCAAAAAATCTCTCATTCCACCCGCTCTTTTACCTTGCCACACCCCCATCTAGATGGGGTGTCTATGTCCCCTTGCCTTTGAACTTACTTGTAACCAATAGAATGTGGTGGAACCAACATAATGTGACTTTCCAGGCTAGATCATAAAAGGCCATGTGTCTTCTACCTTGTTCTCTGGGACACTTCCACACTATCAAACCACAAGCCCAAGTCAGGCTGCCAGGCTGCCAGGCTCTGTCACAAAGCCAGACCACATGGAGAGACCGTGTGGCACTCTGGTCAGTGGTCTTGGTCTTTGAGTCTTCCCAGCCCCGGTACCACACACAGGAGAAAACGAGCTTCAGATGATTCTAGCTGCCAGCTGTTGTGCCACCCCCAGCCTTTGTTTAGTCTTCTAAGTTGAGGCTTCAGACTGTGTGGCGCGTGGATGCACTGTCTCTGCTATGCCCTTTCCAAAGTGCTAGCCCACAGAATCCATGAGCATAATGAAATGGTGGTTGTTTTATGCCACTAACTTTGGGGTGGTTTGTTTGTTTGTTTGTTTGGAGACAGGGTCTGATTCTGTAAAGGCTGGAGTGCAGTGGTACAATCTCAGTTCACTTCAACTCGACCTCCTGGGCTCAAGCAATCCTCCTACCTCAGCCTCCTGAGTAACCGGGGCTACAAGCAGACACCATTGTGCCTGGCTAATTTTTTGTACTTCTTTTAGAGACAGGGTTTCACCACATTGCACATTTTAGAGTAGAAAGTTTTTAACTGGCAGCTGGCTAAGAAGCCAGTGGGGGAATTCTGTCCTTGCATAAGCTGACCAAGCCTGAGGAGGAACACAATTTCAGTAGTGTCTTAATCAGCTCCGGCTGCCATAACAAAATACCAAAGACCAAGGGACCTAAACAACAAAATTCATTTCCTCATAGTTCTGGAGGCTGGAAATCTAAAATAAGAGTGCCGGCATTTCCAGGTTCTGGCGAGGGCTCTCTTCCTAGTTTGTGGATGACTGTCTTCTTACCATGCCCTCCCATGGCAGAGACCAGAGAGAGGAACCAAGCTTTCTGGTATCTCTTCTTAGAAGGGCACTAATCCCATCAATAAGGGCCCCACACCCACGGCCTCATCTGAATCTAATTACCTCCTATAGGCTTATCTCCAAATAGCATCACATTGGGGGTTAGGGCTTCAAAATATGAATTTTGGTGGGACACGATTCAGTAATCCATGAACAATCCATGAACACAGCAAGTAGTTCAAGGATTATTCATAAAATCTTGAAAGTCTAATTGAGGATGCTCAAGACAGGTGTCTCTGTGGAAGGTCTACCAGAGTATCCAGTAGCACCTTCCAACCTTAGGCCAGCTCTGTGACATTTACCACAACAGAATCTGTCCATTGTTAAGCACTCAGAGCTGCTTAGTCAACACGTCCTCTTTCTGCAGCCTGCGAACCCTCCCCTGCCAAGAGCTGAGACACACCAGGAGAGGGATGAGTTTGAGAAGGCACTGGTCTGTACACACCCCTGCTCAGGAATCCCCTTGCTGTTGATTGTGAAAATCCTTGGCCCTTCCTACAAATGGATTTATAGTTGGAAGCAGGAAGCATAGTTTGGAAATTCAGGTTTGGAGAAGACTTAATGGGAACAGCACTGTCTTGGTATCCTCCCTGGTAAGTGGGAGGGAGAGCTGCAGGCTTCTCTCCTCCTCAACTTCCTTAGAATTTCAGCCACTCAATCTCCATCAGACTGTGGGGTCCCCGAAGCATCTCCTACAAGTTTGTGAAAAAACAGTGATGTTCAAATTGATTGGGCACACAGATGATATATACACATATATATGTTTGTGTACTCACACACATATACACACACAGAAAGAGGCAACATTCATTCTGCAGAATGATGTGGAAGGACCAGGAAAGAAAACAAGCCTAGCCCCATGCCCAACTTCCCAGTATTTAGGTATCAGGGCCACACCCTGCACAACCCCAAGAAGCACAATTACTATCAGAGTTCAGGGCTTCTCAAACTCTAACAGGTCCACAAATCACCTGGAGATACTAATTGTAATTAAAGGCTGATTGTGATTCAGTAGGTCTGGGGTGGAGCCAGCAAGTCTGCAGTTCCAATAAGCTCCCAGGTGATGCTAAGGAGCCACACACAAGTAGCCAGGTCATAATGCGCATGCCTGGTGCCCCTGGGATTGGGCAGTGCACAGCCTCAGAGGCTGTGGTCAGCAGCCCTGGAAGGTATGTATATCTGCGCCTCCAATCTGTCTGCACCAGCTATGACTGCCTTGCCATCCTTTCCCTCTCTTCCCTACAAGCCGCAGCAATAAGACCTTCACTCCAGCTATCCAAAACATTAGGCCCAGGATTTTCATTCCATTGCATCAATCCCCAGGGAAGCTCTAAGCTGAGTCCTAGTCGTAAACAATCCATTGCAAACTAACCATGTAACTTGGACAAGTCACTAAACTTATTGGAGAGGTGTTCTCATCTTTCAATGAATAGGAATACATAGGTATATTTGTCCATCCATTCAACAAATATTTATTGAAACCCACATATGCCAGGCCCTTAACTGATAGATATCCCAGGTTTTGTAAAGCTGAGAGTATATGAAACTACCTAAAAAGCAGGAAGTACTTCCCACAAAAAGACTTGGTCATAAATGTTCATAGCAGCTTTATTCCTTTTTATTTGTTAAGTGACAAAAAATTATATGTGTAACGTACAACATGATATTTCAATATATGTATAAATTACAGAATGGCTAAGTCAAGGCAATGAATATATGCAGCTTTATTCTCAATAGCCAAAAACTGGAAAAAATCCGAATGTCCAAAGACAAGTGAATAGATAAATAAACTGTGGTATAGCCATACAATGAAAGACTTCTCAGCAAAAAGAGAATTCATGACTGATACACAAAACAACATGGCTAAATCGCCAAAATATTCTGAGCAAAAGAAGTCAGACACTAAAGAGTAAATACTGTGACTCTGCATTTCTAACTTTAGGAAATATAAAACTAACATACAGTGACAAAAAGCAGGTTCATGCTTACCTCGAGTTGAGAGGGCACAGACATTGATTTTGAAGGGGCACAGAGTTTTCAGAGTCATGGTGCTCACATGGGTGCATAAATTTGTCAAAACTCATTGAACTGCATGCTTAAAACGTATACGTTTCATTGTTTGTACATTTTCCTTTAACAAAATTGATATTTTAATATTAAAAAGTCACAGGAAGGACTGCATAAATGTTACTTATAATTCATATCATTATTCTTATTCTTTTTTAAATTGCTGCCCAAGCACTGGTAATTTATTATTTCATTCAACTATTCAAAATTTAATGGGCCAGGCACTGGGGATTAAAACAAAATGTCCAAGATGGGTCACACTGTGGTGAGCAAGACATTCAGCAGCCAACAGTTAAAAGCATCATTTGATGATTGCTAAGAGAGAGAAGGCAGAGGCTGGAAGGAGCACTATCTAAATCAGCTTGGGGAGTCTAACACAGTGTTCCAGAAGACAGGAGGCTTGAGTTGAGTCCCAAAGGCAGAATAAGAGCAAAGCAGGAGAGGAAGAGATGGACGTTTCAGACTCAACTAGAGGCAGGAGTGTTGAGGTCCGTGTATCAGGAGGATTGGGATTCACCGGGTGTGGCTGTGGGAAGAGATGGAAAACGAGACTTTAGAGCGGTGGTCCTCACATTTAGCTGCTTTAGAACTACCCAGGAATCTGGTCATACATAAGTTTCTGGGCTCCATCCCAGAGTGTCTGGGTCAGTAGGGTTGGGCAGGGCCTGGGAATCTGCATTTCTGAGGTTCTGACAGGTGATGCCGATGCTGCTGGTGCAGAGACCATTTTGAGAACTCCTGCACTAGATTTAGAAGGGGGTCACAGGAAGCTCAAGGCCCATTCACAGCCAAGTCTCTTCATGGCCTTGAAATCCAGCACTCAGGGGAAGAGTGGATCATGCTAATGACAGCAAGACAGGGGTGAGCTTAGTTCCCTCCCGTGGTTCCTATCTCTGCTGCACTGGGCCCCTGGCCTTGAAGCTTTCTTCCTTCTTAATCTCTCTTCTGTGACTCTTCAGGCCATTCTTTGGTCCAGCAATGTGTGTGAGCACTGCCTCTCCAGGCTTTGCCATTGCTCACAGCTTGGAAGGAGACAAGGCTTTTACGAGTTGTCTCATCCCAGGTGGATAATCCTTGAGGTCTCCCACGCTCCCTTCCAGACTCCATTCCTGACTTCTCATAAAAACTGTCAGCTCTCAGTGGCCTTTTTTCCTTCCCATACAACAAAACCATGAAACAATCTCCCCATCACAAACACCGCCCTATAACCCCCTACATGTGAAGAGGAAAAAATAACTGTTGGTCCTTGGTTTCTTGGTTATATTGGCTCACTTACTCTGATAAGGGACCAATTTTTTATGTCATTGACAGATTTGGGACATTAGAATTAGAAATGAGAGAGAATGGAGTCATAGGTTTTAGGAAAGAGAAAAAAATAAAGAGAAATGAGAGAGAAGATCCTAGTAAAAGAGAACACAAGATAAGCTTTGTTTCTAACAGATACAATAACCTTGGCCCATTTGAAATTTAAATTCAACCACATAAAACTGCCATTTTTGTAGATTAAAACCAGTGGAATATTTGCAAATTCATATGATTCAATGTAACTATATATTCTAATTATATTAAATATGTCCAATTTTACATGTATCTCAATTATTTAGAATATCTTAATTATATTTTGAATTACATATCTTAATTTTATATACTAATTGTATATTTTTATAGATATTGATTATATATATATATATATATATATATATATATTTTTTTTTTTTTTTTTTTTT
>NC_045435.1:152674635-152689263 GCF_002776525.5 Piliocolobus tephrosceles | reverse complement strand
GGTCATAGCTAAAGGCTCCATTTCCCAGCTTGCAGACTGTAACCCTTTTTATGAAATAAAACTCTTCTTTCCAAATTTATAGACTTCGTGATATATATATATGTATATATATATATATATATATATTTTTTTTTTTTTTTTGAGATGGAGTTTCACTCTTGTTGCCCAGGCTGGAATGCATGGTGTGATCTCGGCTCACCGCAACCTCTGCTTCGGGTTCAAGTGATTCTCCTCCCTCAGCCTCCTGAGCAATTGGGATTACAAGCATGCGCCACCACCCCGGCTAATTTTTGTATTTTTAGTTGAGACAGGTAAGATATATACGATTATATATCTTAATTGTATTATCTTCTGATTTTAAATACGTTTTGACTATATATTTTATTTTATATCCTATACAATCATATAGGATATACATATCATATATATTAGGATATATTAGCTATATTGGGGATTTTATATATACAAAATCTTCAAGTTATGTATCTCCTAATTAAATAAGCTAATTACATATATATATAAACCCAATGATAGATCTTCTTATTTGAAACCTATTTTAATTATACATGTATACCTCTGTATATGTACAGATAGATACACATCAGGATATATGTAAAATTACAGTATATTAGAAGATATGTGCACACATTTGTGTCCACTGAATTCAAACACTGGCCTGTAATAAAATCAGGATTATTATTGTTGGTCTTCTGTGGTTGCAATGCAGAAGTATGTGAATTTCTAACAGCATACCACCACCTTGTGTGTTTTTGTGGAAATACATGTGAGCATTATCGTATCTTGCCTTCGAAGGGATTTGCAGTCATTTATGTATTTATGTATATGTATGTACTTAAATTTTTTTCAGAGACAGTGTCTTGCTCTGTTACCCAGGCTGTAGTGCAGTGACACAGTCATAGTTCACTGCAGCTTCCAAGTCCTGGGCTCAAGTGATCCTCCTGCCTTAGTCTCTGAGTAGCTAGGACTACAGGTGCATGCCACCATGCCCAGCTAATTTTTTAAATTTTTTTTTTGAGAGATGGGATCTTGCTATGTTGCCCAGGCTAGTCTCAAACTCCTGGCCTCACAATTCTCCTACCTCAACCTCTGAAAGTGCTGGGACTATAGGTGCAAGCCACTGCATCCAGTCTACAGTCACTCATTTAATAAATATTTAGTTAAGATTTACTGTGATCCTTGCACTGGGATAGATGCAGGGCACAATGATTTCCAGTCTGGGAACTTTTCATGGCAAATTATCTCCACCCTCCAGGCAAAGAATGTAAACGTAAGAAGTAGGCTGGAGATAGGAAGTGAGTTGAAGAGTAAATCTCTCACATATCTGGGCCAACCACTGCTAAATTCTAGATAGTTGCTCCAAGAAGGGAGTATGGGCCCAGTACTTTTTTCCAAGAGAAACCAAAAATTCAAACGTTAATGTGAAAATCCTTGATTTTTAAATAACAACTTATTCTAATTATTTCTAAATGCCATGAGCCAATGTCATGCATCTGTGGGCTACATTTAGCTCACATCCTGCTCAATTTGAACCCATGGGCTGCATTTTTTATAGTCTGTACTATAGCCTGTACTGTACAAAGTTTTTATAGTTTGTACATATACAGACATATACACTTATAATTAAAACCCATGTATTCCCTTTCCATCATTTTAGTGTGGCTTCACAAATGAGAAGAGGTATATGCTGACCCCTGGATATCCAATGGTGAGCAAGAACTCAAAAACAGACAGTCTTCTCATAAGGTCAATTTGACCTACAAAAATGGCAATTTTCTAATGCATACATTCAACCTAATATTTAGAAAGAGAATGTTTTAGACACGTAATAAGTATGTCACTCTAGCATACCCACTCTGGAATACTTCTGAGAGTCTGCCAGTCTTGACTGACAGATTCTTGCAAACCATCTCTATTTTTGCAATTCATTGCAAGAATAGAGATTGGGTGATAAAGAGGAACTAAAACAAGTCAGGCAGTCATAATAATCCCCTTACCAAAGAGTTCAGCATCTCCTTAATCACATGTCAGCATTCAAGGTAGATGTTTAATTGGTAGAGGGAAAAAGTGCTCTAACATAGAGATCAACTACATTCCACACAGTGTTGATGGCTGGTTTACCTATTCACTATGACAGGATAATTTAGAACTAACAAAACTAAATTAGAACCCACAAGATGACTAAAATTAATAAGATTGACAGTATGAAGTGTTGGTGAGGATGTGGAGCACCTGGAATGCTCATACATTGCTGATGGGTGTGTAAACTAGTAAAACCACTTTGGAAAAATCGTTTGGTAGTATCTTATAAAGCTGAACATTCCCAAAGCTTCCTATTCAGCAATTCCACCCCAAGAGAAATGAGGACATATTTCCACTAAAAGACATGCATAAAAATGTTCTTAGCAACTTTATTCATAGTAGCATAAAACTGGAAACAATCAAATGTTCATCAAGAATAGAATAAATAGCTGGGCACAGTGGCTCACACCTGTAATCTCAGCACTTTGGGAGGCCGAGGCAGGCAGATCACCTGAAGTTGGGAGTACAAGACCAGCCTAGCCAATATGATGAAACTCCATCTCTACTAAAAAATACAAAAATTAGCTGGGGGTTGTGGCATACGCTTGTATTCCCAGCTACTTGGGAGGCTGAGGCAGGAGAATCACTTGAACCCAGGAGGCAGAGGTTGTGGTGAGCTGAGATCACACCACTGAACTCCAGCCTGGGCAACAGAGTGAGACTCTGTCTGTAAAAAAAAAAAAAAAAAAAAAAAAAAAAAAGAATACATTATGCCATACTTACATACAATGGAATATCATACAGCAATTTTTTAAAAGGAGTGAAACATTGACAGTTAATACATTCAAAGACATGGATAAATCTCAAAGATATGTTTTAAAAGTCAGACTAATATAGTACATATTATAACTGTGTGATTCCAACTGCATGAAATTTAAGACCAGGTAAAAGTAATCTACAGTGACAGAAGTTAGAATTGTGATTATTTCTGGTTAGAGGGTGGTATTGCATAGGAGGTGACCCAAAGGGGCCTTCTGGAATGTTGGAAATACTTTCTAATTTAGGTATGGTTAAATACATGTACACAAATGTAAAAATGTATTGAGATATACAAGTGAGACTTGTGTACTTTGCTGAATGATTACTATAACTAATTTTTTAAAGATTAAACAAATTAGAATCCTTAGGGACATAGGCAATTTGGAGCAGGATGTCTTAACAAAATAGTGTCTCTTAGTAAATCTTATATAAAATTGTTCAGGCTGTTAACCTTAAGAGAATGCCCCAGGACCTTAGAAAGTGATCTATAAACTTGTACCACCACTGGACACTTTGTACCATCACTGTAACCCTTTAGAGAGAAAATGTCCCATCATAGCTGATCTGCTAAATTAATAGGGGATCAGAACTCAGAGTGAAAAACTTTTGGCTCACCCTGGGGAGATCATTTCTCTCATCATCACTGAAGGAAACGGCATTAGTTTTCCATTGTTACTGTAACAAATTACCACAAACTTGGTAACTTAAAACAACAGACATTTATTATCTTACACATCTGGAGCCCAGAAATCCTAAAAACCAAGACAGTAGCAGGACTTCACTTCTCTGGAAACTCTAGAGAAGCATCTATTTTCTTTCTTTTTCCAGCTTCTAGAGGCCTGCGTTCCTCAGCTCATGGTTCTTCAAGTCACTCCAAACTCTGCTGCCGTCCCCACATCTCCTACTCTGTGTCTGATCCTCCTGGCTCCCTCCTGTCTGACCCTTGTGATTACATCAAGCCCACCTTGGATAATCCAGGATAATTTTCCCATCTCAGGATCCTTAATCACACCTGCAAAGTCTCCTTTGCTATATAAAGTAGCATATTCCGGGTTACAGGGATAAGGACGTAGGCATCTTGCAGGGGGCAGGTGATAGGGGACATTCATCTGTCTACCACAGAAACTTTCATGGGAAGTTGAGATTATTTACAGGTGAGGGTTTTTTGTTTTGTGTTTTTTAAGGTAATGTGGCAGATACAGAGATGTTCTGTCCCGATCCCCCCTCAAGAAAGAACTCACTACTCAGCTGAGAGTATGGGAAGCTGACAGCCTCCAGATACTACCTCTTCATGTTGGCTTCAGCTTTCAGGTGGAAGCCATGCTCTTCTTGGGACAGCCCCTGCTATAGTTTGAATGTGTCCCCTCCAAAATTCAGGTTGAAAATTAATCACCAATGGGGTAGTATTAAGAGGTGGAGCCTTTAGGAGGTGATTAAGTGATGAGGGTGGAACCCTTGTGAATAGGATCAAGGCCTTTTTTTTAATAAAGGAGGCTTCTCACAGTGTTTGGCCCTTTTTACCCTTCCACTTTCTGGCATATGAGAACGCAGCAACAAGGCAACATTTTGGAAGCAGAGAAAAGCCCTCACCAGATACCAATGCCAGGGCTTTGATCATGGACTTTCATCCTGAGAACTGTGATAAATAAACTTACATTGTTTATGAATTATCCAGTCTGTGGTATTTTGTGACAGCAGCACAAACAGACTAAGACAGCCCCCAACCGATAATTTATTAGAGCAGTGATACAAGGGCCTAGCCATTTCAGCTTCTGAAGAACGGCATGTGCTCCAGGGTTCCCCATTAGATTGGAAGAGACTTTGTCAGGTCCACACTGCAGGCCGGTGGCTCTCTTCCCTGTTTTTCTTCCTCCCACTCTCTTTTACAAGTCTTATTTCAAACGAGACTCCTTTTTGGACTCCTGACTCCATTTCATCTGTGATTCCCAATATGTGATATATGACTAGAGAATATCATCAGGATGTTGCTTGAAAAGCAAATGTTACAGCCTGAAATGCACTGCTGGAATGTCTTAGAATAATGCTGCCAACAGAAATACAATGTGAGAGACCTATTTAATTTTAAATTTTCAAGTAGGCACGTATTTAAAAATAAAACAAAAGTGAAACATTTTTAAAATATATTTTAACTCAATTTAACTAATATATTACCATTTCAACATATAACTAATATAAAAAATAATTAATGAGATATGTTTTCTCTTGTACTAAGATTTTGGGATCTGGTATAAATTTTATACAGTACTAGCAGCATTCCACAATTTGAATAGCCACATTTCAAGTGCTTCCAAAAAGGGGAGGTATGCTAAAAATAGAGAAATCCAGGAGTATTGTAGGCAAATAAAAAGGTATTTGTGTTTATAGCATGAATGAATACAATTATCTCTTTTGGAGTCTCTGATTAGGTAGTTGTGTCACCCTAGCCCTTTTTCATTTTGTATTGAAATGTAACACCCCTCTTTTTCATCACCATCATATACCAAACCTTAGTTTGTTTCCCCAAATTCATAAAGATCTGAACACGTGACACACAGCTGTCCCCTCCATTTCTACTTTACTCACCAACAGAATTACAGATCACTTTATTAGTTATGTGGATCACCCATTCAGTATTCTCTGAGTGCATCTTAATTTTGCCTGGCAGTGGGGAGAGAGTCATGAACCTCATTAGGGATCTTGAAAACTAGGGACCTTTTTGCAAGGGAAAATGTACATAAATAAAATGTTGCAGCTAATTTCATGGTGTTCATAATACTCCTGGAGCCATATATGTCCCCCAGATTAAGAATTTTAGTTTCTTAGTTTTTTATTTCTTCCATGAAACAAAGTAAAAATTCCCTTGCATATCACATGAGGCCATCCATGATCCAACCCCTACCATCCTCTCTCATCTCATCTCCTACTGCCTCATTTTTTTTTTTTTTTTTTTAAATAGGCGCTCTCTCTCTCTCCTAGGTTGGAGTGCAGTAGTGCAATCTCCTGCACTTTTCACAGGGGTTACATCTGTTCTTTTGAAATTACCTTAACTTGCTATGCTGTTCTGCACATTTGCACATGTTCTCTCTACTCACAATGCTTCCTCCCTACCCCAGTGAACTCCTCTGCAGTTCAAGCATCAATTAAGAGCAACTTTTCAGCAGGGCATCGTGGCTCACACATGTAATCCCAGCACTTTGGGAGGCTGAGGCAGGCAGATTCCTTGAGGCCAGGAGTTCAAGACCAGCCTGGGCAACACAGCGGGACCCCGTCTCTACTAAAAATACAAAAATTAGCCAGGCATGGTGGTGTGCACCTGTAGTCCCAGCTACTCAGGAGGCTGAGGCACTGGAATTGCTTGGTTCTCTCAAGCAAGAATTGCTTGAAGCCAGGAAGCAGAGGCTGCAATGAGCTGAGATCATGCCACTGCACTCCAACCTGGGCAACAGATCCCAGACTCTGTCTCAAAAAAGAGCAACCTTCTCTGAGTCACCCTCTCCTCCCAGTTCAGTAAGTCAATAATTTCTGTGTGCATTCACTCTCACTTCCATCCTAGCAGCTATTACGTTTTGATATAATTATTTGTTAAAATGTCTGACTTCCTCCACTAAACTGTGAGCACCTTAAAAGCAGAGATGGTGTTTTATACATTGTATCCCTCTCACCTTGCGTTGTATACAGAATATAATTGGTACTCAATTAATGTTGATAGAATAGTCTTAAAAACACTTACCTTGCCTTTGGATATAGCTTAAACAGTGAGAGCTGGCATGTATGTAAGGATTTTTTATATATTAATGTTTACATTAAGGATGCTTACTGGTTCTTGAAGTAAATTTTGTTTTCTGAAAATCTTAAATGAGTTTTCTCTAGAATATAAACCCCTCCTGAAAAAGTGTTTGTAAGTCCACAGTCATGATATGTGTAAGGACAGAGATATCATATACAACAGAAGAAATAGAAGTACTCAGGTAACCCCAGGGAGGTCGAAGCCACAGAGAACCATGATCATGCCACTGCACTTCAGCCTGGGCAACAGAGGGAGACCCTGAAAAAAGAGAAGTGGAGAAAAGAAAAGAGGATAAATGGAAAGGAAAGGAAAGGAAAAGAAAGGAAAGGAAAGGAAAGGAGAAAAAGAAAAGAAGTGCTCAGGTAAGTCAGAAATATTGATAATTTATGAATCACTGAAATGGGGCATTTTTAACATAAGAAAGGCAGGTAATTTTATTCTAATTAGGCAGTTGTATCATACTTAGACCTTTGTCATACTATACAGTATCATTATAGAATTAGAAATTATATTATCCTTTAGGCAAAACTTGAAATAAACTGTTAAAATGTATAACTTCTAATACTCTGTAGTATGCATTCCTTATGGACATCATAAGTGTTTCTGACAAACCTGGTATTCTGCAAAATTGAGCACTAAATACTTACGGAGAAAAATAAGACTATGAGCAGAACACTCATAACTTTTGCAACTTTGTACCCAGAAGTTTCACAAAAGCAATAAAGTAGTCTCCCTTCACCCTTAGGGAATACGTTCCATGAGTGAATGCCTGAAACTGTGGATGGGATCCTTCAAATACTATGCTTTTTCCTATATGCACATACCTATGATAAGGTTTAATTTATAAATTAGGCAGAGTAAGAGATTAATAATAACTAATAAAAACGAACAACTATAGCAATATACTTTTTTAAAATGTATGAATGTGTTCTCTCTCTCAGTCTCTCAGAAAAAAAAAGTTTATTGTATTGTTCTCACCCTTCTTCTGTGAGATGATACAATGCCTGTGTGATGAGATGTGGTGAGGTGAATGATGTGGGCATTGTGACTTAGTGTTAGGCTACTACTAACCTTCTGTATTCCTGACTCTATGTAACCACCCATAACTGGTAGTAAATGGCTTCATGTCTGTCATTCGTTTCAGGGGATCCCTCCCTGAAGTCTTCATATAAGCTCAATGCTTTCTGGTACAACAGGTTGCCATCATTTGGAATTCGTTTTTCTGTTCACGTTTTCCACCTACAAATTTAATGCCTTTTCCATCTTAACGAAGCATTTATCATGCACTGTAGCCATAACTTTTGCAGTTTGAAGTGTGACAGCAAAACTGGCATGAATTTCCTTTTTCCTTCTTCATAATTTCACAGACAGAAGATTCATCTTACCACAGATCTTAGCAATCTCAGCATATGATTTTTTCTTTCTCTAGTAAGTCAACAACTCTCACCTTTTCACTTAAAGGAAGCATTTTATGTCTTCCCCTTTGGCTTATCCAAATCACCAGCACCACTATTCTTGCACTTTGGGGCCATTATTAAATAAAATAAGGGTGACCAGAACACAAGCACTGCCAAACCGCAACAGTGGATCTGATCATCAAGACAGCTGCTAAGGGTAGCGTGCATAGCATGGATACACTGGACAAAGGGAGGATTCACATCCTGGTGGGATGGAGAGGAACGATGTAAGATTTAATCATGCTACTCAGAACAGCATGCAATTTAAAACTTCTAAATTGTTTATTTCTAGAATTTTCTATTTAATATTTCAGACCACAATTGACCATGAGTAACTGAAACAGTAGAAAATGAAATCGTTGGTAAGCGGGAAACTACTGCAATTATTGCCTTGCTATAATAATCTAGCCAGGACTTCCAGGATGTCTTCCTCAGAGAAATTTTAAGTCAAAAATTGAAAATGGGGACTGCTGGGCAAGATGGCCTAATAGGAACAGCTCCAGTCTGCAGCTCCCAGTGAGACCAACACAGAAGGTGGGTGATTTCTACATTTCCAACTGAGATATCCGATTCATCTCATGGGACTGGTTAGACAGTGGGTGCAGCCCACAGAGGGCGAGCAGAAGCCGGGGGTTGGGGGGCACTGCCTCACCCAGGAAGCACAAGAGATTGGGGAACTCCCTGCCCTAGCCAAGGGAAGCCGTGAGGGACTGTGCCATGAGGGACAGGGCTATCTAGCACAGATACTGTGCTTTTCCCATGGTTTTTGCAACCCACAGATCAGGAAATTCCCTCAGGTGCCTACATCACCAGGGCCCTGGGCTTCAAGCACAAAACTGGATGGCCATTTGAGCAGACACAGAGCTAGCTGCAGGAATTATTTTTCATACCCCAGTGGCGTCTGAAACCCCAGCAAGACAGAACCGTTCACTCTCCCTGGAAAGGGGGCTGAAGCCAAGGAGCCAAGTGGTCTTGCTCAGTGGGTCCCACCGCCATAGAGTCCAACAAGCTAAGATCCACTGGCTTGAAATTCTTGCTGCCAGCACAGCAGTCTGAAGTTGACCTGGGATGCTCAAGCTTGATGAGGAAGGGGTGTTTCCACCATTACTGAGGCTTGAGTTGGCAGTTTTCCCCTCACAGTGTAAACAAAGCTGCCAGGAAGTTTGAAACAAGCAGAGCCCACTGCAGGGCTGCAAAGCTGCTGTAGCTAGACTGCCTCTCTAGATTCCTCCTCTCTGGGCAGGGCATCTCTGAAAGAAAGGCAGCAGCCCCAGTCAGGCGCTTATAGATAAAACTCCCATCTCCCTGGGACAGAGCACCTGGAGGAAGGGGCAGCTATGGGTGCAAATTCAGCAGACTTAAATGTTCCTGCCTGCCAGCTCTGAAGAGAGCAGCAGATCTCCCAGCACAGCACTTGAGCTCTGCTAAGGGACAGACTGCCTCCTCAAGTGGGTCCCTGCCCCCATGCCTCCTGACTGGGACACACCTCCCAGCAGGGGTCAACAGACACCTCATACAGGAGAGCCCCAGCGGGTATCTGGCAGGTGCCCCTCTGGGACAAAGCTTCCAGAGGAAGGAACAGGCAGCAGTCTTTGCTATACTTCAGCCTCCGCTGGTGATACCCAGGCAAACAGGGTCTGGAGTGGACCTCCAGCATACTCCAGCAGAACTGCAACAGAGGTTCCTGACTGTTAGAAGGAAAACTAACAAACAGAAAGCAATAACATCAACATCAACAAAAAGGACGCCCATGCAAAAACCCCATCCAAAGGTCCTTGGCGTCAAAGAACAAAGGTAGATAAATCAACGAAGATGAGGAAAAACCAACACAAAAATCCTGAAAATTCCAAACACCAGAATGCCTCTTCTCCTCCAAAGGATCACAACTCCTCACCAACAAGGGAACAAAACTGGATAGAGAATGAGTTTGACAAACTGACCAAAGTAGGCTTCAGAAGGTGAGTAATAATAAACTCCTCTGAAATAAAGGAGTACGTTCTAACTCAATGCAAGGAAGCTAAGAACCTTGATAAAAGGTTACAGGTACTACTAACTAGAATAACCAGTTTAGAGAAGAACGTAAATGACCTGATGGAGCTGAAAAACACAGCACAAGAACTTCGTGAAGCGTACACAAGTATCAGTAGCCAAATTGATCAAGCAGAAGAAAGAATATCAGAGATTGAAGATCAACTTAATGAAATAAAGTGTGAAGACAAGATTAGAGAAAAAATAATGAAAAGTAATGAATAAAGCCTTCAAGAAAGATGGGACTATGTGAAAAGACCAAACCTACAATTGATTGGTGTACCTGAAAATGACAGGGAGAATGGAACCAAATAGGAAAACACACTTCAGGGTATTATCCAGGAGATCTTGCCCAACCTAATAAGACAGGCCAACATTCAAATTCAGCAACTATGAAGAACCCCACTAAGATACTCCTTGAGAAAAGTAGCCCCAAGACACATAATTTTCAGATTCACCAAGGTTGAAATGAAGGAAAAAATGTTAAGGGCAGCCAGAGACAAAGGTCAGGTTACCCAAAAAGGGAAGCCCATCAGACTAACAGAGGATCTCTCTGCAGAAGCCCCACAAGCCAGAAAAGAGTGGGGGCCAATATTCAACTTTCTTAAAGAAAAGAATTTTCAACCCAGAATTTCATATCCAGTCCAACTAAGCTTCATAAGTGAAGAAGAAATAAAATCCTTTACAGAAAAGCAAATGCTGAGGGATTTTGTCACCACCAGGCCTGCCTTACAAGAGCTCCTGAAGGAAGCAGTAAATATGGAAAGGAAAATCTGGTACCAGCCTCTGCAAAAACATACCAAAATATAAAAATCAACAACACTATGAAAAAACTGCATCAACTAATTTCCAAAATAACCAGCTAGGATCATGATGACAGGATCAAATTCACACATAACAATATTACCCTTAAATGTAAATGAGCTAAATGCCCCAATTAAAAGACACAGACTAGTAAATTGGATAGAGTCGAGACCCATTGGTGTGCTGTATTCAAGAGACCCACCACACATGCAAAGACACACATGAGCTCAAAATAAAGGGATGGAGGAATATTTACTAAGCAAATAGAAAGGAAAAAAAAGCAAGGTTGCAATCCTAGTCTCTGATAAAACAGACTTTAAACCAACAAAGATCAAAAAAGGCAAAGAAGGGCATTACATAATGGTAAATGGTCAACGCAACAAGAACAGCTAACTATCCTAAATATATATGCATCCAACACAGAGCACCTAGATTCATAAAGCAAGTTCTTTCAGACCTACAAAGAGACTTAGACTCCCAGACAATAATAGTGAGAGACTTTAACACCCACTGTCAATATTAGTCAGATCAACGAGACAGAAAATTAAAAAGGATATTCAGGACTTGAACTCAGCTCTGCCAAGCAGACCTAATAGACATCTACAGAACTCTCCACCCCAAATCAACAAAATATACATTCTTCTCAGCACCACATACATAACTGGAAGTAAAACACTCTTCAGTAAATGTAAAAGAATAGAAATCATAACAAACAGTCTCTCAGACCACAGTGCAATCAAATTAGAACTCAGGATTAAGAAACTCATTCAAAACTGTACAACTACGTGGAAACTGAACAACCTGCTCCTGGATGACTACTGGGAAATAATGAAAGTAAGGTAGAAATAAATAAGTTCTTTGAAACTAATGAGAATAAAGACACAAAGTACCAGAATCTCTGAGACACTGCTAAAGCAGTGTTTAGAGGGAAATTTATAGCACTAAATGCCCACAGGAGAAAGCAGGAAAAATCTAAACTCAACACCCTAACATCACAATTAAAAGAACTAGAGAAGTAAGAGCAAACAAATTCAAAAGCTAGCAGAAGACAAAAAATAACTAAAATCAGAGCAGAACTGAAGGAGATAGAGAAACAAAAAACCCTTCAAAAAATCAATGAATCCAGGAGTTGGTTTTTTGAAAAGATTAACAAAATAGATAGACCACTAGCCAGACTAATAATGAAGAAAAGACAAAAGAATCAAATAGTCACAATAAAAAATAATAAAGGGGTATTACCACTGATCCCACAGAAATACAAACTACCATCAGAGAATTCTATCAGCATCTCTACACAAATAAACTAGAAAATCCAGAAGAAATGGATAAATTCCTGGACACATACGCCCTCCCAAGACTAAATCAGGAAGAAGTCAAATTCCTGGATAGACCAATCAGGTCTCTACGAATTTGAGGCAGTAATTAATAGCCTACCAACCAAAAAAGCCAGAGGGATTCACAGCTGAATTCTACCAGAGATACAAAGAGGAGCTGGCAGCCTTCCTTGTGAAATTATTCCAAACAATAGAAAAAGAGGGACTCCTCCCTAACTCATTTGATGAGGCCAGCATCATCCTGATACAAAACCTGGCAGAGACACAACAAAAAAAAGAAAATTTCAGGCCAATATCCCCAATGAACGTAGATGCGAAAATCCTCAATAAAATACTGGCAAACCGAATCCAGCAGCACCTCAAAAAGCTTATCCACCATGATCAAGTCAGCTTCATCCCTAGGATACAAGGCTGGTTCAACATATGCAAATCAATAAACGTAATCCATCACATAAACAGAACCAATGACAAAAACCACATAATTATCTCAATAGACACAGGAAAGGCCTTCAATAAAATTCAACACCCCTTCATGCTAAAAACACTCAAGCTACATATCAATGGAACATATCTCAAAATAATAACAGCTATTTTTGACAAACCCACAACCAATATCACACTGAATGAGCAAAAGCTGGAAGCATTCCCTTTGAAAACTGGCACAAGACAAGGATGCCCTCTCACACAACTCCTACTCAACACAGTATTGGACGTTCTGGTCAGGGAAATCAGGCAAAAGAAAGAACTAAAGGGTATTCAAATAGGAAGAGAGAAAGTCAAATTGTCTCTGTTTGTAGATGACATGATTGTATATTTAGAAAACCCCATCATCTCAGCCCAAAAACTCCTTAAGCAGATAAGCAGCTTCAGCAAATTCTCAGGATACAAAATAAATGTGCAAAACTCACAAGCATTCCTATACACCAATAATAGACAAACAGAGGCAAATCATGAGTGAACTCTCATTCACAATTACTACAAAGAGAATAATATACCTAGAAACACAACTTACAGGGGATGTGAAGGACCTCTTCAAGGACAACTACAAACCACCGCTCAAGGAAATAAGAGAGGACACAAACAAATGGGAAAACAGTCCATGCTCATGGATAGAAAGAATCAATATCATGAAAATGGCCATACTGCCCAAAGTAATATATAGATTCAATGCTATTCCCATCAAGCTACCATTGACTTTCTTCACAGAATTTGAAAAAACTACTTTAAATTTCATATGGAACCAAAAAAGAGCCCATATAGCCAAGACAATCCTAAGCAAAAAGAAGAAAGCTGGAGGCATCACGCTACCTGACTTCAAACTATACTACAAGGCTATAGTAACCAAAACAGCATGGTACTGATACCAAAACAGATATCTAGACCAATGGAACAGAACAGAGTCCTCAGAAATAATACCACACATCTACAGCCATCTGATCTTTGACAAACCTGAGAAAAACAAGAAATTGGGAAAGGATTCCCTATTTAATAAATGGTGCTGGGAAAATTGGCTAGCCATAAGTAGAAAGCTGAAACTGGATCCTTTCCTTACTCCTTATACAAAAATTAATTCAAGATGGATTAGAGACTTAAATGTTAGACCTAATACCATAAAAACCCTAGAAGAAAACCTAGGCAATACCATTCAGGACACAGGCATAGGCAAAGACTTCATGACTAAAACACAAAAAGCAAAGGCAACAAAACCCAAAATTGACAAGTAGGATCTAATTAAACTAATGAGCTTCTGCACAGCAAAAGAAACTGTCATCAGAATGAACAGGCAACCTAAGGAATGGAAGAAAATTTTTGCAATCTTTCCATCTGACAAAGGGCTACTATCCAGAATCTACAAGGAACTTAAACAAATATACAAGAAAAAAACAAACAACCCCATCAAAAAGTGGGCAAGGGATATGAACAGACATTTCTCAAAAGAAGACATTCATACAGCCAACATAATTAATGAAACATGAAAAAATGCTCATCATCACTGGCCATCAGAGAAATGCAAATCAAAACCACAATGATATACCATTTCACGCCAGTTAGAATGGCAATCATTAAAAAGTCAGGAAACAACAGATGTGGAGAAATAGGGATGTTTTTACACTGTTGGTGGGAGTGTAAATTAGTTCAACCACTGTGAAAAACAGTGTGGCAATTCCTCAAGTATCTAGAACCAGAAATACCATTTGACCCAGCAATCCCATTACTGGGTATATACCCAAAGGATTATAAATCATTCTACTATAAAGACACATGCACATGTATGTTTATTGCAGCACTATTCACAATAGCAAAGACTTGGAACCAACCCAAATGCCCATCAATGATAGATTGGATAAAGAAACTGTGG
>NC_045435.1:152658977-152669635 GCF_002776525.5 Piliocolobus tephrosceles | reverse complement strand
ACCAACCCAAATGCCCATCAATGATAGATTGGATAAAGAAACTGTGGCACATATACCCTATGGAATACTATGCAGCTATAAAAAGGATAAGTTCATGTCCTTTGCAGGGACATGGATGAAGCTGGAAACCACCATTCTCAGCAAACTAACACAGGAACAGAAAACACTGCATGTTCTCATTCATAAGGGGGAGTTGAACAACGTGAACACATGGACACAGGGAGGGGAACATCACACACCAGGGCCTGTTGGGGGGTAGGAGGCTAGAGGAGGCATAGCATTAGGAGAAATACCTAATGTAGACAATCATGGCACATGTATACCTATGGAACAAACCTGCACATTCTGCACATGTCTCCCAGAACTTAAAGTATAATGAAATCAATCAATCAATAAATAATAAAACACCAAAAATCATAATGGATGGTTACTATGCTCACTACCTGGCTCCAATATACCCATGTAACAATCCTATACATGCATCCCTTGTATCTGAAATAAAAGCTGAACTTTTTTTTTAAAGTACAAATATAAAAAATGTAAAAAGCTTAAGAACAACAACAACCAAAAAAAAAAAACATAATGTGGAAATTCGGGATTGCATCCAGAGACTGTGTAGATGGAATGGAAGTCTGAGCTGGTGGAACTGCTCTCAAGACAGGCCTAGTTTTATTTTGAGCTGAAAAGGTTCCTGCCTGAGTAGTAGCCATCCTGTTGATGTTTTAAATTCTACTCATACTAATATGGTTCCGTGCCTGGGAAAAATTGTGTATAAACCAACACAATTTCCACTTGTGTAACAGGAATATCTGCTGCAGCAAAATTTCTTTTGAAAAGGGAGAAAATAATCTTATTTTCTATTTCTGCTGAATAAACCAGCTTGCAATCATCTGAAAAGAATAAACTTCCTTAATTTGATGTCATTATACATTGAACCTTTGGGAATTTGTGAAGTGGAAGCACTTTCAAGTTGCAGCTCTGGAAGAGGACTATGAGTACTATTTTAGCCATCAGCCATGCAAAATACATTCAAATCACACCCCTAGAATTCCCAAGTCTCAAACTATTAAAGCATCAGCTTGAAGTCCAGGAGCTTGTCATCTAAATCAGATTCAGGTGAAGATGAGATGCCTTGGTGTAGTTCATTCGGGTGCAGCTCCTTAAATATCACTCCTTTCAATTAGAGCACTGTTAAAGAGACAATCTGCACCTTCCCCCGCCCACACACACACACACACACCCCTAACACACAGTGATAAGACGCATAAGATGATCCCTATAGGAAAATCGTACTCAAAAGGTGGGAAGAAGCAAGCACACTGCAATAATTTAGAAAAATTCTGAAATAGTTTGGTATATGCTTCCAGTTCCTTATCAAGAGTCAGTCCTACTGTCTGGGAGTTGTTCTCTGTTAATTTCAAATTCCAAAACACATCTGGCTTAAGGATGCAGTAAAGGATTGTGAAGCTGCACTCAGAGACTGTAAGAAAAAGATGTGATAAACACTCCCATTGCCTATCAATGACTGAGCTCTTCAGAGGATGCTATTATTGCTTCTGTTTCCCAAGATGATCAGAGTTCAGGAAGTGGAATTCCAAGCAGCTCAGAGGTAAATGAGATAAAGGCTAAATGGTTCTGTAACCATTTCTTCTGTCCCTGCCCTGACAGATTATCCCAAAAGAGCACAGTCATGAAGAGTAAAGAGCACAGCTAAGTGTTGTAGGACATAACTTTGTCAAATACTTCGTATGTGCCAGGTGTTGTGCTAAAGGCTTTACTGGCATTATCTCATTCAATCCTTCTAAAACCGTATGAGGTAGTTACTAATCTACCTGTTTTACAGATGAGAAAATTGAGGCTTAGAGAAGTTAATCAGTGTGCTGAACGTTTGCAAAGTTAGAAAATGGTAACAAAATTGTGAAATGACTTTCTCCATCAATTTGCTTGTTTTCACCATTATAGTGGACACGAAAAAATTTTAATCTCTATGTCAGCAGTCCCCAACCTTTTTGGCATCAGGGACCAGTTCCATGAAAGACCATTTTTCCACAGACTGTGGGGATGGGGAGGGGATGATTCGAGCACATTACATTCATTGTGCACTTTGTTACTACTATTATTACATTGTAATATGTGATGAAATAATTATACAATTCACATAATGCAGAATATGTGGGAGCCCTGAGCTTGTTTTCCTGCAACTAGATGGTCCCATCTGGAGGTGATGGAAGACAGTAACACCCGAAGTGTGTTATTTATGTCCAGACTTCTCCATAATCTCATCATGGTTTCTGTCACTACAAAAAATCCTGCTTCACAAAGATAGGACGTTGGAAATGGAAGCAGGCTTTTCAGTGCTTTTGTGGCAATCTCAGGCTACCACTTTGACTTTAATGCAGAACATATGAAGATTTGAAGTTGTCTCAAACATACTTTTAAGGCCACCATCATTTGCAATCTCAAGCAGTTGATCCTCTTCTAGCACAAAGTTGATTTACCTGGCTTATTCACAAATGGGTTGCAGATCCATTCCTCCCTAGTTCGGGGCTCTTTTGTGGTTGGGAAGTAATGCTCAAACTCTTTTGAAAACTGAAATGGGTGATCACACACCAGCTGGGAGAAAGAAGACCCTGGCTCATTCTCTTTCAAAATCTCTGCTAATGTTTGAAACATGTCAAAAATCCCAGTGTTCACTTGTCACCCCCATAATTCCAGCTTGGCTTTGAATGCAGCCACTTTATCTGCTGACTTGAACACAGTTGTTGTTCTCTCCCAAAGTGCTAGGATTACAGGCGTGAACCACCATGCCCAGCCATGGTAGATATCTTAAATAAATGTTTGCTGAAAGGATAAAGTTGTGAACACAGGCCCCTATGAGGTAACACCTAGCTGCAGTGCCACATACGAACACAAGGTGACAGTGTGCTCTCAGGAATCTGCAGAAACCCAGCACAGCTGGTGATGATCTGTAGTAAAAAGGATGACTTGTCCCACCCAACTGCAAGAGAGGGCAACTACCAAAGACCAAAAGCAACATAGCATGTGTCCTAGAGGGTCGCAGGGGAAAAACTAAGAAGATAGGAAGCTTCAAGGCCAGGGACCCAGCACAGCAGAGATGGGACTGCCGGGAGGGAACTAAATTCACCCTGGTCTTTGCTGTTTTAGCATGATCCACTCTTCCCCTGAGCGCTGAATTTCAAGGCCATGAAGCCATGGTCAAGAGACTTGACTGGGAATGGGCCTTGAGCTTTCAGTGACTCCCTTCTAAATCTAGAGCAGTGGTTCTCAAAGTGTGGTCTCTGCACCAGCAGCATCAGCATCACTTGTCAGATTCCCAGGCCCCGCCCAACCCTACTGACCCGGACACTCTGGGATGGAGCCCAGAAACTTATGTATGACCAGATCCCTGGGTGGTTCTAAAGCAGCTAAATGTGAGGACCACCGCTCTAAAGTCTCATTTTCCATCTCTTCCCACAGCCACACCTGGTGAATCCCAATCCTCCCCATACACGGACCTCAACACTCCTGCCTCTAGTTGAGTCTGAAATGTCCATCTCTTCCTCTGCTGCTTTGCTCTTATTCTGCCTTTGGGACTCAACTCAAGCCTCCCTTCTTCTGGAACACTGTGTTAGACTCCCCAAGCTGATTTAGATAGTGCCCCTCCCAGCCTTTGCCTTCTCTCTCTTAGCAATTATCAAATGATGCTTTTAACTGTTGGCTGCTGAATGTCTTGCTCGCCACAGTGTGACCTGTCTTGAACATTCCAGTGCCTGGCCAACAGAATTTTGCATATTTATTTAATGA
This sequence comes from Piliocolobus tephrosceles, assembly GCF_002776525.5. NCBI lineage: Eukaryota > Metazoa > Chordata > Mammalia > Primates > Cercopithecidae > Piliocolobus > Piliocolobus tephrosceles. The sequence goes on along the minus strand of NC_045435.1, from coordinate 152,665,831 downwards.
AATAATAAACTACCATCACTTGGTTGGCAGCTTAAAAAGGGTAACAACATCTTTTTCACCTACAGTAGAATTTTATATACACACATATCCTAACTTAATTTTATGTACATATTTAAATATATGGAATTAAATAGAATATTAATAGGTTCTATATATAATGACATGCAGATTATAAGCTCCCTGCAAGTCTAAATTTCAAAACTATGCTCTGCTGTTTCTGACACTTGTAGGACAGGCCAAGGAATTCAACAATCAACAGCAAGGGCCATTTAACCGAATGGGAAAAAAAAAAAAAACCAACAAGGAGCTTCCTGAGCAGGGGTGTGTACAGACCAGTGCCCTCTCAATGTCTGTCTCCAGGTCCCATCCCTCTTTATGTCTGTCTCAGCTCTCGGTGGGGGAGGGCTCCCAAGCTGCCGGATGATGACATGTTGACTATGCAGCTCTGAGTGCTTAACACTGGATAAATTCCACTGTCACAGAGCTGGCCTAAGGCGGAGGTGGTACTGGACATTCTGGCAGGCATTCCACAAAGGCACCTGTAGTGAGTCTCCACCACCAAGTTCTCAGAGTCTTTTGGATAATTCATGATTACAGAATACAAGGTCAATATATAAATGTCAATGCTATTTGCATATACCAGCAACAGTTGGAAATTAAATAAGCTATACCATTTACAACAGCATCAAAAATATCAACTGCTTAGAAATAAATCTGTCCAAAGATATGCAAGGCCCGTGCATGTGAAAACTACAAAACTGCTGAGAGAAATTAAAGAAGTTCTGAAGACATGGAGAAATTGACTGTGCTCATGGATTGGAAGACTCAATTTCGTTGAGACTGCAAATATTAATACTTTGAAGTTTCAATTTGCTTTACCCCTGCCTTGTCTGTCTTCTATTTGTCTTTGTATCATCAATGTCTAGCTCTGTGCCAGGCACAAAGTAGTCTGGTGTTCACTGAATACATGAACAAGGAATAAGGATTCAATTCCTTATACAGAATATATTAATAAATATAGGAAGAGATCTCAAGTACCTGGGAGTGCAATAAAAGGCTTCCTTCAAGATACATTAGGAATTCTATAAGCTGTGATGGGAGCAGGAACAGAAGACCTGTGATGAGTAAAACCGTATTTATCTGCTGTAGCTTGGGGGTCAGTTTGTGCAAAACAGTGATTGAAACACAGACGGTCTGAACTCATGTACTGAAGGACTTTCTCACATTAGATATATTTAAGTAGCGGAGTTGACTTATTCAACGTTTTAAAATATTTGTTGAAGACCTGCTCTAGAACAAGGCTTGCGCTCAACGCTGGGATCAAAGTGGTAAAGACAGGAACCATCCCTGCTTCAGCTGTAAAACTGTAGTTGCTAACTTTGAGAACCATCTTTGTTCTAGGCACAAAATCAAATTCTGTGTGTCTTTATAACAGCCTGATGAGATCGTTGTTATTAAGAAATTCACTAAATGTGAAGAAACAGACCTAAAGAAACTAAGAAATTAGAGTGCCATTTTAAATGCAGGGCAAACGACTGAAAAAATATAGTATAATTAACAAAAAATTAAAAGTACACACTTAAAATGTAGTTTGATGAGTTTTGACAAACATACATTTTGACACCACCATTGAGATATAAAACATTCTCATCATCCGAAAAGATTCCTTTAATTCCCTTCCCAACCACTGATCTGCTTTCTAACATCGTAGTGTTTTCTAGTGTTTCTTATAGATGGAATTATACATTATGTACTCAATTCTTACTTCTTTGACTCAGCATGAATTTGGTGGTGCCCATCACTAATTCATTTTTATTACTGCTGAATTCAGACCTTTAAGGGAGAGAAGACATAAATCAAATAATCACCTAATTAAGTAATTACAACAGCACCAAGTTCACCTAAGGATAAGTACAACTGAAAATGCATTACCTTGTTTGTTAACAATTCAATCAATATGACCTTGGTGTACAGTGGGGGGCTATAGGGTCATGATTGAGCTTGTGGGAAATAAATGAAAATAAATGTAAGCGAAGAATGACTCGAAAGAACCTCTGTCCTCACGGTCATTTTTTTAATGTGTCAGATGCTGGTGGGAGGCACTCTTCCTTAGCTCTTTACGCCCATCCCTGACACTTAACAGAGGAAAGGATCTGAGGCTGGTACCCCTCTCTTGCCGACTGTCGACGGCAACAGCCTCGCCCTGCACTGCCACCGCCACACAGACGGCAGTGTGTGGGCAGCTCGGACGTGGCACCTGCCCTCAGCCGCCCAATCCCGGGCGCCACGACGGTCACGTACACAGCAGCAGGTCTTTTTGCCCCGCCTCCGCGGCTCCGCTCCTGCGTGGGCCCAGCCCCGCCCACAGCCCGCGCAGTCCCGCGAGCCTGGCCTCGGCCGCCCCAGCTTTTAAGGAGCTCGCGAGGGCCAGGCTGCGCCTGCGTGGGGCGGCTGGTGGGCGGGGCGAGGGCCGCTGGGGCCGCGAAGTGGGGCTGCCCCGTGGGCTGCTAGTCGGGTCTGCACTGAGGGGCGCGGCGTCGCGGTGGGCCCCAGCCCGGCAACGGGAAGGCGAGCTGTCCTCTCTCCACCGCCCAAAGTAAACTTTGCCGCTCCTTCCGCGGCGCTCCCGAGTCCTCGCCGCCGCCGGGCCGCAGCAGTCCGCGAAGAACCGTCCTGCGTCAGGGCCTCGTTCTCGGCCCCGGCGCGGGGCCTGTGCGCCATGGACGCCACGGCGCTGGAGCGGGACGCCGTGCAGTTCGCCCGTCTGGCGGTGCAGCGCGACCACGAAGGCCGCTACTCCGAGGCGGTGTTTTACTACAAGGTAGGGCCGGGCCCGCAGCTTTGGTCGGAGTTGCTGAGTCGGAGTCCGGCTTGGGCCTGCGGCCGAGGGGCGGGGTCCAGGTGCCGAGGGAGCGGTCCCGGCTTTCCTTTTCCCTCATTCGCTTCCCGGCCCTCCTCTTGTTGGGAACGGCGAGCCGGACTGCAGAGGCCCACGCTGAGGCTGCGGGGTGGGGGAGCTGGGTCGCGTCTTGCAGACACTGCTTCTCCAGCTGTAGCCCTTACTGGCAGATGCCCACGGTTGAACCGCTTTGGGGGGCAGGTGTTAGATGTGGGTCGTTAGTAGCCAATTCTTGCTGTCACGTGGCTTTGATTTACAGCTAGCGGGAAATGGCCTGTGATATATATCAAAATAATGCATGCTCGTTAAATAAACTTAAAAAGAATAAAAACCATCTATCATAGCATTTGATATACAGTCTTGCGTCCTTAGCGATCTGATGTTTTCTGACAAATGTGTTCTTAGGCCGTTTTGTTCAGTGCGAACACGATAGAATGCGCTTACACCATCCTGAATGGTACAGCCTTCTCCATACCTAGGCTGTATGGCATAGCCTGTTGCTCCTAGGTTACAGGCCTGCGCAATATGTTGCTGTACTCAATGGTGTGTGCAGTTACACGCAATGGTAAGTATTTGTGCATCTAAACATAGAAAAGGCACAGTAAACATGCAGCATAAAAGATAAAAATACTACACCAGTTGTGGGGCACTTACCCACGAAAGGAGCTTGCAGGACTGGAAGTTGCTCTGAGTTGGTGAGTAGTGGTGAATGAATATGAAGGCCTAGGGCACTCACTGCTCCACTTTGTAAGCAGTGTACCTTTAGGCTACGCTAAATTTTTTTAATTTTCTTTCTTCAATAAAAAATTAACCTTAGTTTACTGTAACCCTTTTACTTCATAAACTTTTGAATTTTCTTTTTAACTCTTGTAATAGCTTAAAACGAACTTATTGTACAGCTACAGAAACATATTTTCTTTATATCTTTGGTAAGTTTTTTGTTTCATTTTTTTTTTTTTAACTCTTTAGTTAAAAACTAAGGTACACATTAGCCTAGGCATACACCGGGTCACGATCATCAATATTACTACTGTCTTCCATCTCCAATCTTGTCCCACTGTGAGATCTTCAGGGACAATAACAGGAATGAAACTGTCATCTCCTGTGATAACAGTGTCTCCTGAAATATCTCCTGAAGGACATGCCAGAGACTGTTTTATAGTTAACTTTTTTAATAATAGGAGTACACTAACAATACATAATATAGCATAGTAAATACGTAAACCAGTAACATAATTGTTGATTATCAAGTATTATGTACTCTACATAATTGTATGTGGTAGACTTTTACACTACTGGCACCCCAGTAGGTTTGTTTATACCAGCATCACCACAAACATCTGAGTAAAGTGTTGTGCTATGACGTTATGACCGCTATGACATGACCAGGCAGTGGGAGTTTTTCAACTCCATTATAATATTATGGGACCACTATCGTATATTCAGTCTGTTGTTGACTGAAATGTTATTTGGTGTGTGACTGTATATTTTTGTGTGTGTTTTTTTTTTTTTTGCATATGTGTATATACTTTTTTTTTACAAACTGGTTTATACTGTTTTTAGTAATAACTACACAGTAGTTCATTATATGGGTGTACCATATTTTATTTTTTTAAGAAACAGGGTCTTGCCCTGTCGCCAAGGCTGGAGGGCAGTGGCCCAGTAATCATAGCTCTTTGCAGCCTCAAACTGCAAAGCTCAACAAATCTCCTGCCTCGGTCTCCCAATTAGTGGGACTACAGGTGGACACAACCACATGTGGCTAATTTTTTTTTTTTTTTTTTTTGTAGAAATGGAGTCTCGCTGTGTTGCCCAGGCTGGTTTCGAACTCCTGGGTCAAGTGATCTTCCCGCCTTAGTCTCCCAAAATGCTGGGATTACAGGCGTGAGCCTCCGTGCCTGTCCAGTTTACTATAATTCATTTACAGACTCTTGGGCATTCAGTTCATTGTGTTTTTTCAACATCATAAGTAATGATGTAGTTCATATCCTTATGATTAATTCTTATGACTAGTGCAAATTTTTGCCTGAATTTTCTTTTGGATAAATTACCGGGGACAACAGAATTGCTACATCAAAGGGTATGAGCTTCTACAGTCCACTCTTTTCTCTCCAATTCTGAGGATTTGCAAGTGTACCCCTCCAGCTCTAGCTAGATTTGGAGGGAGCTGTGTCCTCATGATATTGTCACCTTTTCTTTTAGAAAGCATATCAGACTTTGATAATACTGTACAATACTAGTAACTTTTTTCCACAAGTGTATGTGCTATCAATAAAGTATGCTTTGTTTCAGATTAATATTTTGTTGCTTTCATTTTATAATCTATTTTTTCCTTTTTTTTGAGACAGAGTTTTGCTCTTGTTACTCAGGCAGGAGTGCAATAGCACGATCTTGACTCACTGCAACCTCCACCTACCAGGTTCAAGCGATTCTCCTGCCTCAGCGTCCTGAGTAACTGGGATTAAAGGCATGCACCACCATGCCCGGCTAAATTTGTGTTTTTAGTAGAGACCGAGTTTCTCCATGTTGGTCAGGCTGATCTGGAACTCCTGACCTCAGGTGATCCGCTGGCCTCGGCCTCCCAAAGTGCTGGGATTATAGGCGTGAGCCACTGCCCCTAGCCTATTTTTTTCTTTTTTTATTGATATGTAATGTACATAGTTTCAGGGTACATGTGGTAATTTAATACATTAATATAATTTTTAAGATAAATCAGCATACTTGGGATAGCCATCACCTTAACTACTTCACAGCTGAACTGTGCAGTAATTATTACTGAATATTATACTTTAATATTTATGCTAGGAACATTTGAATTAATCTAGCTATTTTGAAATGTACAAATTTTGTGAACTCTGGTCACTCTCTGATGTATCTAACAGTAGGTCTCTATTATAATCTGCTTTATATTTAGAGAGTTTTGGTGCATTTCAGAATTTGGTGCATTTTAGACTTTTTTGACAATTTCAGAAGGCATTGTTTAAGAGAAAAATTGTGTGTGTTTTGTGAAATAGCTTTGACAAATAACAGGTTAAAATAGTGCTATATAAGAACAGATCTTAATAAGGCAAAAGAAACTACTGTGCACTGCCCCTTGTTTTCCTATAGGCTTACATATATGTCACTTAGGAAGAAGTTTTCATCCTTGAGAAAGCCAAAAAAAGTGTTTGTACTTCTAGAAATTATTTATATAAGCTTCATCAGTTTAGTATTTAGTGTTTTCTGCCCAGTCCTTTGTATAAGCTATTTCTTTCTTGTCACTTTTGAATATAAATGAAATGAGTAAAATAAAATTGGCACCAGCTATTTTTTAAATTGGCTTTATTTTTTTTTTTTTTAGAGACAGGGTCTCATTCTGTCACCCACGCTGGCGGGCAGTGGTGAGATCATAGCTCACTTTAGCCCATTCCTGGCCTGGGCTATAGCAATCCTCCATGCTTAGCCTCCTGAGGAGCTGGGACCACAGGTGTGCACCACCATACCAGGCTCGTTTTTTTTTTTTTTTTTTCCCCCAGAAATGGAGATTTCACTATGTTGCCCAGTTAGTCTTGAACTCCTGGACTCAAGCAGTCCTCCCGCCTCAGACTCCTAAGTAAAAAAGCTTTTTTTTTTTTAAAGCAAAATAATTATTTGGAAATTAATCACATACAAGGTAACTGAAGGGGCAATATATGTGTATTATATACTTATATAATTTACGTGTATCAAAAACATTCCATTTATTGGATTTAAGTATAGCTATAATGTATTTAGATAATGATAGTATTTAAGATATATTTAATGTTTACATGTAAAGTTATACTTCCATCCTCTGAAATATCTGAGTTACAGAATCTGAGGAAGTCATATCTTTTCTACCCTACTGCCTTTAGGCTGAATTTTCGTTGTGGTTAAAACTGTACTTTTTTCTTCCTTCCTTCCTTCCTTCCTTCCTTCCTTCCTTCCTTCCTTCCTT
>NC_045435.1:152654912-152658967 GCF_002776525.5 Piliocolobus tephrosceles | reverse complement strand
CTTCCTTCCTTCCTTCCTTCCTTCCTTCCTTCCTTCCTTCCTTCCTTCCTTCTTTCCTTCTTTCCTTCCTTCCTTCTTTCCTTCCTTCCTTCCTTTCTTCCTTTCTCTTTTTTTTATTTTTATTTTTTTGACAGTGTCTTACTCTGTCAACCAGGCTGGAGTGCATTGGCCCGATCACAGCTCACTGCAGCCTCCACCTCCCGCCTCAACTCCCTGAGTAGCTGGGACTACTTTGTAGAGACAGGGTTTCACCATGTTACCCAGGCTGAAAACTGCACTTTTCTTAATTTTGTTAGGTTCAGTTAAACAACTCCTGCTCAAATAACTGTATTCAAAAAGTGATGCTCAGTAGATGACATCTTTGGAAACAGGCATGATGACCCATGAAGTGTACATGCTTGGGTTACTGCAGAGAAGGTGCTGTTACTTGTAGAAATTTCTCTTCGCTTTTTTAGGTGGTAGCATTGGTAACCTTCCTGGAATGGTGATGAGGAGAATGGAAACACCTCCTTCTAGCCGTAGTGTAACTGGCTATGGAAGTTATGGAATAACTGGAAGAAGAATCCATATTTTCTTAATTAAAATAAGTTTAATTTACACAACTAAAATCTGCTTTAAAATGTGTCATCCTTTGTCAGTATTTTCTGTGGAGAAAACTGTTTTACTGTGAGATATTTAACTTTTATAATCTCTTGTAATGTTTTCTTGGTAATTTTGTTTTAGCAGTTACTACTCGTTTTAGTGCTTTGAATGCTCAATTCACATTTTTTTTGAGTGTGAATTACTTGCAATCAGTTCACATTTTCAAGGTATATGGTTTTAAATCTGATCTATTACATAAGGAAAAAGGAAAACAAAACATGTAAACTACAGCTATTCTAAAGAAGTGTTTATAATCAGTTCCTCATGCGTGAATTCATAAATTTTCAATGACAGCTTAAAATTGAGAGAGAGCCTGGATAGCTCCTTCGGTAGAGCATCAGACTTTTAATGTGAGGGTCCAGGGTTCAGGTTCCTGTTTGGACGTGCCCTGTGACTTTTAGCACCTAATTTTGACTCCATCTTTGAAAAAGCAAAAAAAAAAAAAAGGTATCATTTGGACCAGGTGTGGTGGCTTATGCCTGTAATCCCAGCACTTTGGGAGGCCGAGTTGGGCAGATCACTTGAGGCCAGGAGTTCAAGACCAGCCTGTCCAACATGGCAGAACCCAATCTCTGCTAAAAATACAAAAATTAGCCAGATGTAGTGGTGTACACCTATAGTCCCAGCCACTCGGGAGGCTGAGGCACAAAAATCACTTGAACCTGGGAGGCGGAGGTTGCAGTGAGCCGAGATTGCGCCACTGCACTCCAGCCTGGGTGACAGAGCGAAACTCTGTCTCAAAAAAGAAAAGAGAAAGAAAATTGAGAACATTGAATACTGAAGAAAACATTGGAAGATTGTATAACTACTTTATGAAAAAAATTACTGTTAATATTTTAAAGACATTGTTTTGTCATTCATGGAAACCAATATTGAATGAGAATGTGGTAAAGAAAATTCAAGTTATACATCTATTGCATTCCTTTGAATTCTTTCATTTTTAGGAAGCTGCACAAGCCTTAATTTATGCTGAGATGGCAGGATCAAGCCTAGAAAATATTCAAGAAAAAATAACTGAGTATCTGGAAAGAGTTCAAGCTCTACATTCTGCAGGTTAGTAAAGGACTACTAAAATTGTCACTTTTTTTTTCTTTTCTCCCATCATGTCTTTCCCCCATGTTTGTTTCTCTTCATTTTTACCTTTGAATCTTGATGCTCACTCTGTTGCTGCTTACTCCACTTTTGGTAATCACCTCTTTAAAAATCATTTAGAAGTAAGTTATAGATCTTTGAAGAGGAACCTTATAGATAATATAGTCCAGTTTCCTAATTTCCCAGAGTGCAGAGATGGTGAATTACCTATGTTCAAGCAATTTATTATTGGCAAAGTTAGGATTAGAATTCAGTTAAAGTCTGCTTTTAAAATGTCTGTCATCTGTCTCTTCCTTATAAAATTAAGTGACCGTTCCTCTTCAGTGTTTACAGACTTCAGCAGTAGGTTCACCGTGTCTTCTCTGTCGGTGTCTTCTACTTTCAAACCTTTGCTAAACTCTTTTAAACCATATTTTGGAAAAGTCACATGTAAGCAGAGACTTGGAACTACTTGTATTTATTTTTGTAAACAGCACAACAGGTACAATAATAGAAATATACATAGTCTTAATGGTCACAGTTTTGTTAGAGGTAACTGATGTTGACATTGTATTTACAAATACATTGATTTCTCTAAGGACTCTTTTTAACCCTCTTTTTCTGTTGCTGCATGATAAAGCCACAAGCAGAAGAATATTTATTCTTATGGACTTTGTGCTACTTTTTACCTCTCATTCTGAGTAGATGTGAGCAATTACAACAATATCATTGGGATAAAGTAGATTTAATCACTGGATTCCTTGTTACGACAGTTCCCTTAAAAACAAGGTAGTTTACTTTAATACAGTGCCCAGAAATTGCATGTATTGAAAACTATACTGCCTGTGTTATTGGAACATCACTGGAAACAAAGTATTGATTCATGTATTCAAACTATCATACAAAATTCAAAGGAACTTTCTTTTCCCAGCCAAGTAAATGAAGTGCTTAAATTTAACTGCCCAATAATTAGGAACTTTGTTTCATAACCAGTGTTTCTTTCTTTTTTTTTTGGTTTATTTTATTTTATTTTATTTATTTATTTATTCTTTTTATTATACTTTAAGTTCCAGGGTACATGTGCATAACGTGCAGGTTTGTTACATATGTATACATGTGCCATGTTGGTGTGCTGCACCCATCAACTCGTCAGCACCCATCAATTCATCATTTATATCAGGTATAACTCCCCAATGCAATCCCTCCCCCCTTCCCCCTCCCCATGATAGGCCCCAGTGTGTGATGTTCCCCTTCCCGAGTCCAAGTGAACTCATTGTTCAGTTCCCACCTATGAGTGAGAACATGCAGTGTTTGGTTTTCTGTTCTTGTGATAGTTTGCTAAGAATGATGGTTTCCAGCTGCATCCATGTCCCTACAAAGGACGCAAACTCATCCTTTTTTATGGCTGCATAGTATTCCATGGTGTATATGTGCCACATTTTCTTAATCCAGTCTGTCACTGATGGACATTTGGGTTGATTCCAAGTCTTTGCTATTGTGAATAGTGCCGCAATAAACATACGTGTGCATGTGTCTTTGTAGTAGAATAATTTATAATCCTTTGGGTATATACCCAGTAGTGGGATGGCTGGGTCATATGGTACATCTAGATCTAGATCCTTGAGGAATTGCCATACTGTTTTCCATAATGGTTGAACTAGTTTACAATCCCACCAACAGTGTAAAAGTGTTCCTATTTCTCCACATCCTCTCCAACACCTGTTGTTTCCTGATTTTTTAATGATTGCCATTCTAACTGGTGTGAGATGGTATCTCATTGTGGTTTTGATTTGCATTTCTCTGATGGCGAGTGATGATGAGCATTTTTTCATGTGTCTGTTGGCTGTATGAATGTCTTCTTTTGAGAAATGTCTGTTCATATCCTTTCCCCACTTTTTGATGGGGTTGTTTGTTTTTTTCTTGTATATTTGTTTGAGTTCTTTGTAGATTCTGGAAATTAGCCCTTTGTCAGATGAGTAGATTGCAAAAGTTTTCTCCCATTCTGTAGGTTGCCTGTTCACTCTGATGCTAGTTTCTTTTGCTGTGCAGAAGCTCTTTAGTTTAATGAGATCCCATTTGTCAATTTTGGCTTTTGCTGCCGTTGCTTTTGGTGTTTTAGACATGAAGTCCTTGCCCATGCCTATGTCCTGAATGGTACTACCTAGATTTTCTTCTAGGGTTTTTATGGTATTAGGTCTAACATTTAAGTCTCTAATCCATCTTGAATTAATCTTCGTATAAGGAGTAAGGAAAGGATCCAGTTTCAGCTTTCTACTTATGGCTAGCCAATTTTCCCAGCACCATTTATTAAATAGGGAATCCTTTCCCCATTTCTTGTTTTT
>NC_045435.1:152484009-152654512 GCF_002776525.5 Piliocolobus tephrosceles | reverse complement strand
GAGCGGTTTTGATTGAGTTTCTTAGTCCTGAGTTCTAGTTTGATTGCGCTGTGGTCTGAGAGACAGTTTGTTATAATTTCTGTTCTTTTACATTTGCTGAGGAGTGCTTCCAATTATGTGGTCAATTTTGGAGTAAGTGTGATGTGGTGCTGAGAAGAATGTATATTCTGTTGACTTGTTGTGGATGAGTTCTGTAGATGTCTATTAGGTCTGCTTGGTGCAGAGATGAGTTCAATTCCTGGATATCCTTGTTAACTTTCTGTCTTGTTGATCTGTCTAATGTTGACAGTGGAGTGTTGAAGTCTCCCATTATTATTGTATGGGAGTCTAAGTCTCTTTGTAAGTCTCTAAGGACTTGCTTTATGAATCTGGGTGCTCCTGTATTGGGTGCATACATATTTAGGATAGTTAGCTCTTCCTGTTGAATTGATCCCTTTACCATTATGTAGTGGCCTTCTTTGTCTCATAACCAGTGTTTTCAAATAAAATTATCTTTGAAGTAGGGAAGGTAGTCTTTCATGTTTACTTCCACGATCTCCCTGTTTTTTCATAGATAGTTTTCTTCATTTCAGCAACTATGTATTGAATACATGTTTTGGCTATATGGTAAGTACAGGGTAATAGATGAGTGACAGTCCATGCCCTCAGGAGGACCTTCGTCAGGTGTGGAAAGAGAACAGTGTCAACATTGCACTATCATGGAAACCCCTTTCTGAAGCATGCTAGACTAAATGTTAAAGCAAAATGCTCTACAAAGGGGAGATCGTATGGTGATATTATTCCAGGAGTAGAATCTCTGGCAGCTAAAGATGTATTTCCATCTTTCTCTTCCGTGTGTACACACAGTCAACCGCATTTATGCCATAGGCTCTTGATTCCAGTAAGATTGCTCTTTAAACCCTTGAAATCCTTGTGACAATTGGAAAAAATAAATATGAATCATTTTTTTCTAAGGAATTTTAAAAGTTATTCTTACTTTGTATTAAATACAGCTAAGCCTAAAACCTTACGTGTGATTTTTGGGAAATAAATTCTAAACATTGATATATATGTGATATTCAGGCATCAAATAAGACACCCCAATCTTTTGAAGGATAAAGACTTGCCAGTGAAATAAAGTTCAAAAAGGAGTTTTTTTTGTTGGTTTTTTTTTTGAGATTGAATGTTGCTCTGTCACCCAGGCTGGAGTGCAGTGGTGCGATCTCAGCTCACTGCCAAGTTCCGCCTCCAGGGTTCATGCTGCTCTCCTGCCTCAGCCTCCCCAGTAGCTGGGACTACAGGTGCCTGCCACCATACCCAGCTAATTTTTTGTATTTTTAGTGAAGATAGGGTTTCACCATGTTAGCCAGGATGGTCTCGATCTGACCTCATGAGCCACCCGCCTCAGCCTCCCAAAGGGCTGGGATTACTGGCGTGAGCCACTGTGCCTGGCCTTATAAAGGACTTTTAAAACATAACATAGCTTGTTTTACTAACTTCTTTCTGCTTTTGTTGAAGAAATGGAGTATAATCTCTAGACAATTAAAGGATTTTCTTATTTAATTATTATTTTAAGCAGAAAAGTCCTTTTTCAAATAAAAATCCTGTTAGGAGCCCTAAGTTTTAAAACAAGGTAGTCTGCTGACATTTAAGAGACTCCTGAGAGAGAGTTGATTTTGGGGTGGGGAAAGGTAATTTCCCCGTAATTTTAAACATAATTTAAAATTAACCAGTGTAGGCCGACACAGTGGCTCATGCCTGTAATCCCAACAGTTTGGGAAGCTGAGGCAGGAGAATCACTTGAATCTAGGAGTTCAAGATCAGCCTAGGCAACATAGACCTCATCCCTACAAAAAATCAAAAATTAGCTGGGCTTGGTGGTGTGTGCCCGTAGTCCCAGCTCCTCAAAGGGTGAGGCAGGAAGACTGCTTGAGCCCAGGAGGTCAAGGCTGCACTGACCCGTGATTGCACCACTGCACTCAGCCTGGATGCCAGAGTAAGACCCTGTCTCGAAAAATAAAAAGTAAAATTAACCATCGTAGTACAGAGTTCAAGAGTTGGAATTAAAAGATCCATGTTGAGTCTCTACCCTTTCAGTTGTAGCTGTGAAATCTTAGACCAGATCAGTGTTTCTCAGTAGGAAGCGATTTGCCCCCCAGGGGACATTTGGCAATTTCTGGAGAAGTTTTTGGTTTTCACGCTGCTGGTTGGCAAGGAATATGCTTCTGGGATTTAGCTGGGTAGAGGCCGGGGATGTTGCTAAAAAGTCTCCCACAACAAAGAGTTATCCAGCCCAAAATGTCAGTAATGCCAGGCTGAGAAACACTGGGATAGATATTTCAACATTTTTGAGCTTTGGTATCTTTTTCATGAATGGAATTAGTATATGCTTCAGAGAGGCATTTAAGAAGGCTAAAATTTTGAAAACATCAGCACAAACTGGGCACAGTGGTGAGTGCCTGTAGTTCCAGCTACTTGGGAGGCTAAGGCAGAAGGGTCACTTGAGCCCAGGAGTTTAAGAGTTTAAGGCCAGCCTGGGCAACCTAGTAAGACCGTGTATCTTAACAAAAAAAAAAAAAAACAACAGTATGTACCTTTAAAGAACTAACAAAATCTCAAACTTTTCTTAAATAGCAAGTTTAGCAAGATATAATTTCCATACCATAAAATTCACCCTCTTAAAGTATATAATTCAGGTGTTTTTAGCCTATTCCCAGAGTTGTGCAGTTGTGAGATATTCCCCACTATCTCATTTTAGTATGTTTTCATCACCCCAAGAGAAACCTCTTAACCGTTAGCAGTCAATCCGCATTCCTCCCTCCCCCTAGTCACCACTAATCTTGCTGTTTCTATGGATTTGCTTATTCTGGATATTTCATACAAGTGGAATCATCCAATGTATGGCCCTTTTGCAATCTGGCTTCTTTCACTGAATTTAATGTTTGCCAGATTTATCTCTCTTGTAGGTTGTATCAATACTTCATTGCTTTTTATGGCTGAGAAATATTTCATTGTATTGATATGCTGCATTTATTTATCCATTCATTAGTTCTTGGAGACATTTGGGTTGTTAACACCTTTTGGCTATTGTAAATAGTGCAGTTAAGAACATTCATGTGCATGCAGTGGCTCATGCCTGTAATCCCAGCACTTTGGGAGGCCGAGGCAGACAGATCAGGTGAGGCCAGCAGTTTGAGACTAGCCTGACCAGGGTGAAACCCCATATCTGCTAAAAATAGAAAAATTAGCCGGGCGTGGTGGTGCACGCATGTAGTCCCAACTACTTGGGAGGCTGAGGCACAAGAATTGCTTGAAAATCCAGGAAGTGGAGGTTGCGGTGAGCCAAGATGGCACCACTGCACTCCAGTCTGGGTGACAGAGTGAAATTCTGCCTCAAAAAAAAAAAACAAATAAATAAATTCATGTACAGATTTTTGCATAGACATGTTTTCTCAATTATCTTGGAATTCCACCCAGAAGTGGAACTGCTGTGTCATAGGATGTACCTCCATGTTTAACTTTTTTAAGAACTGCCAAATTGTTATTTCAGAGTGGCTACACCATTTTACAGTTCCACCAGCAGTGTATCTGGGTTCCAAGTCCTTCACATTCTCACTGACACTTGTTATTGTCTTTTTTATTTCAGCCATCCTAGTGGGCATAAGGTGTCATCTCAGTGTAGTTGTGTTTTGCGTTTTTTGATGACTAACGTTCAGCAATTTCTTATGTGCCATTTGAGCTTTTGAATGCCGTCTTTGAAGAAATGTCTGTTCAGATCCTTTGCCCATTTTTTAACTGGGTTGTCTTTATTGTTGAGTTGTAAGAGATCTTTATATATTCTGGATGCATGTTTTTTATAGATACGGTTTTTTTTATTAAAAACAAAAAATATTATTGCAAAGAGCAGTGAAAATATATAACTTATTCTAGGCTCAGGGTAAATAGAAAAACCAGGAACTTTATCATCAGAGCCTAGTGTATTACACAGTTTTGTCTGTACAGAAAACAAGTTTTAATTGCCTTAAAATAGGTTTCTTAATGTTTAACAATTTCCAAATTTTTGTTTTGTTTTTTGAGGTAGAGGAGCATATGAGGAGAACTCTTATGTTTTAATTTTTAAGTGAAGAGAGTGCCAGTGGGAGAGAGAAATTCAAGGAAAGAATTTTTTAAATAAGTAGTGTATTTTTTAATATTCTTTGTCTCTGATGTCTATTGTGTGATAAACAATTGCAGATTTTTTTTCTTAGACCTTAAGATTAAAAAGAGAAGGGAGGAAGGCTGGGCACTGTGTCTCACACCTGTGATCCCATCACTTTGGGAGGCCAAAACTAGCAGATTGCTTGAACTTAGGAGTTCAAGACCAGTCTGGGCAATATGGCAAAACTCTGTCTCTACAAAAAAAAAAAAAAAAAGAGGGAAAAATTAGCCAGGCATGGTGGTATGCACCTGTAGTCCCAGCTACTCAAGAGGCTGAGGTGGGAGAATCTCTTGAGCCCGAGGAGATAGAGGCTGCAGTAAGCTGTGGATTGTGCCACTGCATTCTAGCCTGGGCAACAGAGCAAGATCCTGTCTCAAAAAAAAAAAAAAAGAAGGAAGGAAATTTGTCCTTTTTTAAGGATTTTTTTTAACCTTGCTAAGTTTTTTAAATGAAGAATTACAGAGTTTTGTAAAAAATATCTTAAATAGTGAAAATAGTGTGTTTTCTGGCTGTATTTAGATAATATTCCTTCTGTGTATGCTTTTTTTCTATTTTAGTTCAGTCAAAGAGTGCTGATCCTTTGAAGTCAAAGCATCAGTTGGACTTAGAGCGTGCTCATTTCCTTGTTACGCAAGCTTTTGATGAAGATGAAAAAGAGAATGTTGAAGATGCTATAGAATTGTACACAGAAGCTGTGGATCTCTGTCTGAAAACAGTATGTATAGCTACAGATTACTTTTGATGAGTTATGTGAAGACATTTCTTCTCTTGCTAGTGAATTTTACATAACACCTTGAATAAAACAATTTTAACAGAATAAAAAAATTTATTATAAATGTAACTAAACTACTCCTCAATAAAAGATGATGAGTAGAAAGTTAATAATGGGTTTTTACATCTTATTAAAATTTTGACAGTATTGAGTCTTAAATTACAAGAACTATTTTTAACCTTTCTAACAACTAAGATAAACTTACAGAAAGAGTTCACTATCACAAATCTATTAATTTAGAATAAACTTCCCCTTTTTTCAGTTTGATGCACTTTTTGAAAAATAAGCTAGTGGTTTGGATGAGCCTTATTTATTTGCAGTGTAAAATCTGTATGCTGAGTGGTTTTTACTGCTCCCTGCTAAGCCTTGGTTGGGACTTTTAGCTTCAAGGGACATCTAGTGCATAAAAGAGCAGTGCATTTGACAGGAGGAGGAGGTAAAGTAGTTGAGACTGGTGTCCCCAATGTCTTTCAGAGGACTGGCTTTTTGGCAGAGTCTTTTGCTCAGAGAAACCATCTGGCCTGATTTCTGTAGGTGCCTTGAGACTGTAAATAAGTGCTAGTCTTTGAGGTTCCTGCCACTCAGCCTTCCACAGCACTATGGTCGAACAGTTCTGGTCCAGTTAGCACTTGTCCACATTAAGTGGTTTTAAAGTTCACCTCAGTGACAGATTTTCAACACATTTTTAAATGATACCTTTAAGGATGAAAATTAATGTCATCTTTGTTTATTCTCAATTTCAACAAGTGTAATATGTCTTGTAAATTTTTTGCTTAGAAATATAGATAAAGCAAATTGAAGAATATGCTTTCAAATGTCTGTCTCTTTCTCTTAAGTCTTATGAAACTGCTGATAAAGCCCTGCAAAATAAACTGAAACAGTTGGCTCGACAGGCACTAGACAGGTGGGTTTGATCACTCAAGTTCTAATCCATGGATGGCACTTAGTGTTATTTAAACAGATTTATCTAAATGTGTTGTAAAGATTACAGTAACAAACTTCCATCTTTTAACTGTCATCTGAAACAAATCTTTCTACTTCTTAGTGAATTTACCTCCTCTCTCTAGTTCCCTGCTTTAAACTCAAGAAATAAATCAATAAATGTTTTTACTTTTAGTTTAAAAGAGAAATAACTGTGACATTTGAAATGGAGGACCTCCTTTCTGTTGTGTAATATCAGACTTTCAAAGAGAACTTCCAGAGAGCCTTCCATGTCTGCTAAAAATAGAAAACATGAGCATGAACTTGCTTTCAGCCGTGTACATACCTCAGATTATACAATGTCTGTGGCTCTTTTCACCTCTTAGCTGAGAGGTCAACTTTTAAATGAAGTCTGCCCTAACTGTTGTTTAAAATTGAATCTCCACCAGCAGTTGCAACCTGACTGTTCTAGTATTTTTCCCATAGCTCTAATTTTCTAAGGTCTGTGAGATTTACTAGCTTATTATATTTGTTGTTAATGTGTGTGTCCCCTCCAACCTTCATCCCCCAATTGTTAAGCTCTATGAGGGCAGAGATTTTTGTCTATTTTAAACAGGTGTCTATTGTAACCAAGTACCTAGCAGAGTGCCTGATAATGTAATATGTGCTCAGTAGATATTTGCTAAAAAATGAATGAGTTTGCGTAAGCAAATTATATATCTTGAAAGAGTGTTGTAGACACACAAAAAATAAAAGGGTGGAAATTGCTTTTATACCTGTAGCATGAATTGTCTCCTTTTGAGGCTCTGACCTGATAGATAACTGTACCACCCCAAGCCCTTCTTTTTTTAACTGAAGTAAAATAGTCATCCCTCCTTTTCATTGTCATCTACTAACCTTGAGTTTGTTTCCTCAGATTCATGAAGATATGAGCACTTGACACACAATTGTCTTCTCTATCTTGACTTCTTTCACCTGTCAGAATCATAAGTGACTTTATTACCTGTGTGGCTAACCCATCCAATATTCTCGAGTGCACCCTAAGCAAAGGGTGGGTGAGATAGCCATGGGCTCCTATGAGGATCTTTTGAAACTTACGGATCCACTTTCTAGGAAAATGCATATGAAATTTTTTTGCATATAATTTCAGAGTGTTCTCAAGAATCCTGAAGCTCATATATGCACCTCAGGTTAAGAACTTCTATTTTTTAGCTTGTCCTTTGACAGAACAAAGTCGAAATTCTGTTGCATATCATGTGAGGCTGTCTGTGATCCAGCCCCTGGTTTCCTCTCTTGTCTCATCTCCTGCTGCCTCTCATTTGCACTTCTCACAGGGGCAACATTCATTCTTTTGAAATTACCTGGCTGGGCACGGTGGCTCACGTATGTAATCCCAGCACTTTGGGAGGCCAAGGTGGGCAAATCACCTGAGGTCAGGTGTTCAAGACCAGCCTGGCCAACATGGCGAAACCGTGTCTCTATTAAAAATACAAAAATTAGCCAGGCGTGGTGGTGGGCACCTATAATCCCAGCTACTCAGAAGGCTGAGGCAGGAGAATCACTTGACTTGGGAGGCAGAGGTTGCAGTGAGCCAAGATGGTGCCACTACACTCCAGCCTGGGCAACAGAGTGAGACTCCATCTCAAAAAAAAAATTAAAAATTTAAAAAAGAAATTACTTTAACTCATTATGCTGTTTCATACTTCTGCACATTTGTACATGTTCTTCTGTCTACTTAGAATGCTTCCTCACTGTCCAGGTGAACAACTCTGCAGCTCAAGCATCAGTTCAGAGCACCCTTCTCCAACTCATCCCCACTTGGCCATTCATTAAGTGAATAACTTCTGTTGTACTTTGATTTGCATGTAATACTTTCATCCTTGCATCTTTTATTTTTGATGCAATTGTCTGTCTTTCCCTACAAAACTATGAGTACCTTAAGGGTAGGGATTGTTTTATACATTCTTTTATACCACTTACCTTGTATAGTGTCTGATTATATAATAAGTGCTCAATTAATGTTGTCAGTAGAATATTGTTTGTAAAAAATGCTTCTCTTTGGAAGTAGCTGAAGTGGTGAAATGTTGATTAGTATGTAAGAATTTTATGTACTAATTTTACGTTAGGGATGCTTGACTGGTTCTTCAAGTAAATGTTGTGTCCTGAAAAGCTTAAATGTGAGTAGAAAAGCTAGAACAGTTGTTTGTTCCTCTCTATTATAGAGCAGAAGCACTGAGTGAGCCTTTGACCAAGCCAGTTTGCAAAATCAGATCAACAAATGTTAAGCCAAAGCCACCTCCAGTGAGAGCACATTTTCCCCTGGGAGCTAATCCCTTCCTCGAAAGACCTCAGTCATTCATAACTCCACAGTCATGTGATGCACAAGGACAGAGATACACAGCAGAAGAAATAGAAGTACTCAGGTAAATAAGTTTACAATTATTTGTAATGAAGAATTTTATTAACGTCAGTGCAGAATTTTATTTTCATTAGGTTTGCTGAATTGTATTCAGATTTTTCCTATAGTGTATTGTGCTATTATTATGTAATTATACCATCATGTAGTCACAACTTGAAATAGTTAAAATTTTAATTCTGATATATTTTATTATTTCATTTATATTTTTTGAGACGAAGTCTCACTCTGTTGTTCAGGCTGGAGTGCAGTGGTGTGATCTCGGCTCACTGCAACCTCTGCCTCCTGGGCTCAAGCGATTCTCCTGCCTTAGCCTCCCAAGTAGCTGGGACTACAGGTGTGTGCCACCACACCTGACTAATTTTTTTTTTTTTTTTTTTTTTTTTTTTTTTTTTTTTTAGTAGAGACAGGGTTTTATCATGTTGACCAGGCTGGTGTCGAACTCCTGACCTCATATGATTCGCCTCCCTCAGCCTCCCAAAGTGCTGGGATTACAGGCGTGAGCCATGTGCCCAACTTTAGTTCCAATATATTTTCATATTAGCGTTTTTGCTAGACGTAATACACTTTGCTGAAAATCCTAGCATTCTGTGAAATTGAGCCACTAGAGGTTAAGGAGCAAAATGTGCTGTAGCAGACCACTCTTAATCTAAGGAACTTTGTAACCAGAGCCCTAATGGGGGAAAGATGTTACTTTGAAATAGGAGTCTAGGTGGTGTGCTGGCAGCTTACTCCTGCAATCCCAGCATTTTGGGAGGCAGAGGGAGCAGATCACTTGAGCTCAGGGGTTCGAGACCAGCCTGGGCAACATACCGAAACCCCATCTCTACTAAACATACAAAAAATAGCTGGGTATGATGGTGTGCGCCTGTAATCCCAGCTACTTCGGAGGATCACTTGAGCCCAGGGGGTGGAGATTGCAAAGCTGAGATCACACCACTGCACTCCAGCCTGGGCAACAGAGGGAGATCCTGTCTCAAAGAAAGAAAAAAATACATATATGTGTGTGTGTGTGTGTGTGTGTGTGTGTGTGTGTGTGTGTGTATAAAGTTTTGCTTTAAAAGGTTTTACATGCACCAAAAAAAAAAAAAAAAAAGAATCTATGACAGAAACCTCATTGCAAAGCCTAAACTATGTACCATATGGCTCTTTATAGAAAACATTTGCCAACCCCTCGTCTAGGCAGCCAGCTTAGTATGTCTGAAAGCAGTCTCAGAGGATATTAAAAATGTAAAACACGGCTACTCTGGGCACACTGCCTATGGAGTAGCCCTGCTCCACAAGGAGCAGTACAAAAAAAAATGAAATGTAAAACACAATAATGTGGAAATTCTTGATTGCTCTCTGAACCAGTGTAGATAGGGTAAGTCCCTGAGCCAAGGTGGCTTTTTTAAAGTGAGCACTGCAGAAAGTTCAGTCTGCTTAGAGCTGTGTAAGTCACGTAGGTGTTCATCTTTTTATTTTCTAACATTGAGCTGAAAGGGCTTCTGCCTAGGTAGCAGCCATCTGAGAGCATTCTTCTTTCCTTTCCTGCTGAAGATTTTAATTGTACTCCTGTTAATCTGTCCCTTTGTCTAGGAAAAATTGCCTGTGCACCAACACAACAATGCAGGACAAAGCAGCATAGTTTTGAAGCTAAAAACTAAATTAATAACAGTCCAACACTTTTCCATATGCTACCTTCACATGTTTGAAATTCCGTACTACACCAAAACAGCTCTGTATTCCACCTAACAAAATGCAGCTAGCCTTCATGCGAGTGAAAAGTTTTCATCATCTTTCCAAAATAAGGCTGTACATAGTCCCAACAATCGTTTAATCTATTCCTGACTATGTTAAGTAGTCCTCAGATTTCCTGACTATTGTTACCTAAAGACTAAATTCTGAAGTTACTCTCTGCAACTTCTTGTAAATAGAATAAGGGAGAGAAATAAATACAAGAAGGAAATAGTTAATATAGATAAACAAGCATATACACAAAACAAGGAGAATGCAAAGCTACTACAAACCTTATTTCTTTAATTTGTCAGTAGACCATAGCTGATATCTGTGACACTTCCTTCCTCCACTACCCATTTCATATTCTCATAACCAGAAAATGTGAAGAGCATCTATTTCAGAATTATAAATGTCTTTTTTTTTTTATTCCAAAATAACTTAAGCCATTTATTTCTCCCTTTAGGCTTAGGATAGAATTGGTTTTGTGTCTTGGTGTCAAGCACACTTTCATTACCTCTTGAATAGTCTTGTCTTCTTGTGGGTGTTAGCCTTAAAAGAATATTCTTATTGGTTTGAATTGATTATTTTCCGATATTCAATTGTTTTATGAAAATATTGTCCAAAGATATATCAACAACATGAGGTTGTCAGTTTGATTTTAATATAGTAGCATACCTTGTCATTTAAATTTTAAAGAGTTGAAATAAGATTGGCAATTAAGGTAAACTTGAACATTTAGGTTTTTTTTCCTCGTGTTTGATAGGACAACATCAAAAATAAATGGTATAGAATATGTTCCTTTCATGAATGTTGACCTGAGAGAACGTTTTGCCTATCCAATGCCTTTCTGGTAAGTAAGCACTGTTGCAATTTTTAATTCCAATATTTTAACTTTTCAGTACTTTGACGTTCAATTTAATAGCCTTGAAATTAAAATTTTTAATAAAAAAACAAATTTGTTGGAATAGAGGGGTGGCTGTGGGAAAGGGGTAGGGCAACATAGCAAGAGCAGTTTTGTTAATTATCCAGTCATGAGGACATGAGGATCTCTTTTTGCCTATTATTATTTCTGTAGTGTCTAGCACAGTACCTGCTGTAAAGTAAGTACTCAGTAAATATTTGTCCAAGCAGTGGTTGAATCACAACAGAAATTCTAACACTCAGTAAAGAAACTGAATGGAAAAGGGAAATGGAATGACGTCATTGTTTACTAAGAAGACCAATTCAAGCAAAGGCTATTTATGAGAGGATTAGTTACCACAGCCTTCCAGGACAATGGCAGCTTATGTCTACAACCTTAAAAATATTATTTGGTTCAGGACTCCGAGCTTGTAGTCATCATAAGGAAATCAACAGTCAAAGACGTACATAATAAGGACACTCATCAAAGCATCTGTTATAGCAAAAAATTATTGAAACCGACTAGCAATATGGGAATGATTAAATAATGGTACATCTATACAGTCAAATATTATACTACTCAAAATAAGTCTGTAGGAAAAAAGTTCCCATTACAGAAATTAAAAAGAAAATTATATATATAATGTCCCAATTTTTTTTCTTTTTTTTTTCTTTTCTTTTTTTTTTTGAGATAGGGTCTCTCTCCCGTTGCCTAGGCTGGAGTTCTAAGATGTGATCATGACTCACTGCAGCCTTGACTTCTCAGGCTCAGATGATTCTCCCACCTCATCCTCCTAAATAGCTGGGACTGCAGGTGCACACCACCACGCCCTGCTAATTTTTGTATTTTTGGTAGAAACAAGATTTCACCATTTTGGCCAGGCTGGTCTTGAACTCTTGATTCAAGTGATCCATCTGCGTTGGCCTCCCAAGTGCTGGGATTACAGATGTGAGCCACTGTGCCTGACCCTTATTTTTATTTTCATGTATTTATAGATGCATAGAAAAAAATGATATGGAGAAATACACCCAAATATTTACAGTGGTTATGTCTAGGTAACAAAATTGTATGATTTAACTTCTTTTAGTACTTTTTTATTTTTCAAAATTTCTCCAATGAGCGTGTTTATTATTAGAAAAAAAAAAAAAGCTGGATGCTTACTATATAGAATATGAAGGCTCTGTAAAGAACAAAAGGGCTGCTGTTCATTTTCTACTGTTTTGCTGTTCTTGAATGACCAAGGGTTAGGTATCACAAAGCCAGTTAACGTTTTTTTTTCACTCAGGCAGCTGTGTGATGCTAGTAACTGATTGGGATCAAAGGAATGTTTATATCTGAGAAACTTTACAGCATTAATGTTCAAGGCAAGATTCTAGAGCCAGACTTTCTAGTCTCAAATCTTGTGTAACACTGGGCAATTTGTTAAGTCTGTCTCAGTTTCTTGCCTGTAAAATGGGGATAATAATAGAAACTACCTCATAATGGTACTGTGAGTTAATAAAATGTAAAACCCTGAAAATGGTGCTGTTATGTAGCAAGCACTATATAATAAAGGTTAACTGCTAGAAAAATCATTTTGTTACTTAGTTATATAAGAATTTGGCTATATATTTCAAATACTTTAATGATTTTTATACCTCTTTGACCAGTAATTTTACTTCAGGAATCCAGTTGTAAGGAACTATTTAGAGATATACTCAAAAATTCGTATGAAAGTGATTTATCATTGTTGTTACAATTGTGAAGATGAATCAGTTATTCTAGTGTCTCCTTGACAGTATTCAAATAGAGATGTAAACGTATCATTTCTTGTTGCAACAAATTAAGGTAAATCATATTTGTAATGCTTATACAACGCAGTGTCCGTAAGAAAAATGTTATGTAGCCATAAACAATCAAGTTTTCAAGGAATGTAATAATATAGGAAAATGGTCATAATATAATTGGAAAAGTAAAATATGTAGCCATACAGACTGCCTTAATTTAGGTAGAGCACTTGTCACAGTTGGAATTTTTCTTTTTTTTTTTCTTTAAGGTGATTACTTGCTTAATGCTTGTCTACTATTCTGGCATATAAACTTCATAAGAACAGAGACCATGTCTGTTTTAATTAAGTTGCATCCCAGTGCCTACCACAGTATCTGGTGTATAGTAGATACTCAATAAATAGTTATTGAAGTAGTTAAATTGGGAGAAAAACAAGAATAAATACTAAAATTACTGTTCTAAGTGGCAAGATATTTTCTTATTTTTTAGATTATTTTACTGTAGGAATAATCAGAAGAAAAAGCAACAGTAAATGTTTTTAAGTTGGGATAACAGATTGTCAGGAAAAGGCTCCAGAATTTTGAATGGTTATCTTTCACTAGAGAGATTGAATTATTTTTTAAAATTGTTTCTATTCTGGTCATGTATTTTAAACTCATAAAATAATCATCGAATAAATATTATAATTGTAAAATTTTTTTATTTTTTGAGATGGAGTCTCATTCTGTCACTCAGGCTAGAGTGCAGTGGTGCGATCTCAGCTCACTGCAACCTCTGCCTCCCAGGTTCAAGAGATTCTCCTGCCTCGGCCTCCCAAGGAACTGGGATTACAGGCGCCCACCACACACCTGACTAATTTTGTATTTATGGTAGAGAGTGGTTTCACCATGTTGTCTAGACTGGTCTCGAACTCCTCACCTCAAGTGATCTGCCCACCTCAGCCTCCCTAAGTGCTGGGATTACAGGCATGAGCCACCGCACCTGGCTGTAAAATATTTTAATATCTTTAAGTTCTAAGGAAAAAAACCTTGAATTTAATAGTCCTCTGGTGACTTGAGAGAACAAATATTATGGAATCTTGGATTTATGCTGAAATATGATTCATATGACAGGTTGATAATAGATTATGAATTTGAATTTGCCTTAATTTTTTCTCCTCAAAATTTTTGACAACTGTCTTTAAACTCTTGTGAATTCAGTTAGCTCACTTTCTGTTTATAGTTAGCGCCTGATATATAGGTACCAAAATGTTACCTGGAATACTAGTGGTTCTGTGAGATGATAATAAAAAATGTTTGAGATATGTTATATGCCATATTCTACTCAAAAGATTACAGTAAACATTGGCTTATTAAAAGTCTAGAGGTGCCCTTCAATGAAAAAACTAATACTTTAACCAGGAGTTTGTAGGTCATACTTGACCACAAAATCCTCTTTTCTCCCAGTATCTGTCAGCATTCTTTGAAGGAAAAAAAAGTTATGTCTATGCCAGTTTGCGTATTATATACTTTTAATTACTAAGAAATCCTTTGAAAACCAAGGATTTGTTGCTCCTGCTCTAGAAAGGGTTTGGGGATGGTTGGGCCTGGTGACTCATGTCTGTAATACCAGCACTCTGGTATTTACTTCAGAAAGGCTGGTATCAGCTTTGGCTGGAGGATCGTTTAAGCACAGAAGTTCTAGACCAGACTGGGCAACATATGGAGACCTCAACTATTAAAAAAAAAAGAAGAAGATTTAGGGAAGGGGGGAAAGGTAGATGTTTCCGCTTGGTGTACACATCAGTTTTAGAGAAATACTGTAACACACAGTGAGTAGAGGGGAATGGGTAAGAATGGTGGATTTGGCACCAGAGACCTGGATTCAGATGCCAGTTCTGCTATTTCTTAGGTGTCTGACCTTGGTAAGTCATTAATCACTTTAAGCTATTTCCAAAAATAATTCCTTTAATAGAATTGTTTTAAGAATTAAGTAGATTATGTACGTAAAGCACTTTAGCATGATATCTGGCACGTGGTTAGTATTCATTCACTAAATTAGCTGCACTCATTATTAGCCTTGCCAAGTGGAGTTTGTAAAGAACCAGCTTTGAATCTTTAGCTTCCTAGGTCCTTTTGAATGAATCAGCTTGTACTGTTGTTAATGGTTTCATTTTATTGCTGAATTTCTTAAATACAGTTATGCTAAATTTAAAAAATTACATTCTTAAATATAAATGAATTTAAGATGTTCTTCTGTTTTCAATTATTTAGGTATATTTTTTGATTGAAGGAGATGATCAGGTTGACTGGACTCTATAAAGAGCCAGATTTCACCAGAAGGTTATTTTAGGATGATATAGTACTGCTATAATCACTAGACCAACAAAAAAAAAAAAAATAGGAAATTTAGTTTTGGCCTTGAGTCATATTTTAAGATTAATTTTTTTATTTTAATTTTTATTATTACCTCAGTGATAGATGGGGCAAGCTACCATTATCACCTAAACAGAAAACTACATTTTCCAAGTGGGTACGACCAGAAGACCTCACCAACAATCCTACAATGATATATACTGTGTCCAGTTTTAGCATAAAGCAGGTGAGCATTTATTTTGTTTGATTTTATAGAAAAGTCAGCATTTTAAAGTAATTTGTGTATAGATTTGAGTTTTTTCTTAGATTTTTATTATATATTCAGGCACACAAGTGTAATTGGAAAAAATTGTTCATTCTGCATATTTTGACTGAAACATACTGAGATAATATAAGTATAAATCACTGTTTTGAGTGATTACAGATTTTTATGTGGACCCTTTTATCATTGTGTACCTGTAGATGCAAAACTTGAGAATCTGAATTTCACCTTTGATAAAGAATAGATAGCAATAAAAGGATATTTAATTATCTGAGTAATTATTCAAAATCAATTTTTTTGAAATACATTATTTAATTTTTTGTAGGATTTATTAGAATAAAATGTATGAGTCAGCAGTATCGTGTTTCTATTTGTTACTTTCCTATTCAAATAATAGCCAAGAAAATGTTTAGTACACATTGTAACACTATTCAAAATAACAAAAACATGGAATCAACCTAAATGCCCATCAGTGACAGATTGGATGAAGAAAATGTGGTACATATACATATACACCATGGAATACTATGCAGCCATAAGACAACGAGATGTCTTTTGTGGGAACATGGATGGAGCTGGAGGCCATTATCCTTAGCACACTAACACAGAACAGAAAACCAAATGCTGAATGTTCTTGCTTACAAGTGGGAGCTAAATTATGAGAACAGCTTAAAAGAAAGGAACAGCAGACACTGGATTCTACTTGAACATGGAGGATAGGAGGAGGGAGAGGAGCAGAAAAAATAACTATTGGGTACTGGGCTACTAGCTGGGTGTTGAAATAATATGTACAACAAACACCTGTGACACAAGTTCACCTATGTTACCTTCCACGTGTACCCTGAACCTAAAGTAAAAGTTTTAAAAAAGGATATTTAGTATAAAAAGTAGGTACTTAGGGCAATGTACATATATTGCGGTAATGTTGAAATCACATGAATGAATATGAATATGTTAATTATTATTAACAGACAATAGTATCGGATTGCTCCTTTGTGGCATCACTGGCCATCAGTGCAGCTTATGAAAGACGTTTTAATAAGAAGTTAATTACCAGGTAAAAATGTGTTTCTCTTTACCTCTTTTTGTGTAATTGTCCCTTAACTAGAAATTTAAAACTTAAGCCTTATCTGTATAGAAAGGGGAGAGGGCATATTATTCAGAATATGGCCCTTCTGTAGAAATTAAGCAGATGATTTATGAATGTGGAAAGATAGGCTAAAACAGTCTATAAACCTATACACATGTAGTTAATATATATGGAATTAATATATTTTGAAATAAATGAAATTGATCAGAGTAAAATCATGTCATATTGATAATACTTTATAGTTGGACTGTTAAGTAGTCACTAGCCACATGTGGCTATAGACACTTGAAATGGATTAGTCTGAATTAAGATGAGATGTACTACAAGTGTAAAATGCATGCGATTTTGAAAACTTAGAACAAAAATATGCAAAATTGCAAAATATCTCAAATTTTTGTATTGATTATATGTTAAAATCATATTTTGATTTGTGATTAAATAAAACATTAAAATTGGTTTTACTTTTTTTTTTTTCTTTTTCTTTTTTTTTTTTGAGACGGAGTTTCGCTCTTGTTGCCCAGGCTGGAGTGCAATGGCACGATCTCGGCTCACCACAACCTCCGCCTACTGGGTTCAAGCGATTCTCCTACCTCTGCCTCCTGAGTAGCTGGGACTACAGGCGGTTTTACCTTTTTAACTTTTAATGTGGTTACTGGAAAATATAACATATTTCTGTTGGCTTGAACTGCTTTAGAATGTATTAAAATGTTTCAGAAATACTTTTTCAGTTTTTAAAAGATACATTAACTTAAAATCGTTCATTGCAAAAATTAAGCATTATAATTTTTTCATTCAACTTTTCCTGAGTGGTTTTTGTGTGTTAAGTGCTAAGAGTACAAAGATGAATTAGATGCAGTCCTTAGTTTCAACTATTTGCCATATAAGTGGTCCAAATGTATTTTAAAAGAAAATTGATACTGATAGTTGTTGAAGTATGTTATTGTATAATTTTATGTAACTTTATGTCAAGTTGTATCTACTTGTCTTAGTTGTGGTTAATTGAAGCAGTCTTCTTAGGGCCAGTGATAAAAGATTATTTTAACTGGCTTAAATATATACACCTAATAGATGATTTATTAGGGTATATAAGTTAACATTGAGCAGTTTTAAGAATATTTTGAAATTTATGTCCACTTTGTGATCTCAGAAAATTATTTACTAATAGTAAAGAAGCACTTTGATTAGAGTGTAGTTCATTTTCTAGGCCTATTGTAGGAAAATATCCTCCTGTTTGTTTTTATGAAATTGCCAAGATGGTAGTATATGCCTGAATGAAATGTCCTGTATAGTAGTTGATATTGAATGCTAATGTTGGTATTTTAATATTTATTTTTCTTACAAAAGCATAATTTACCCTCAAAACAAGGATGGCGAACCAGAGTACAATCCATGTGGGAAGTACATGGTAAAACTTCACCTCAATGGTGTCCCAAGAAAGGTGAATAATTTCTCTCCCCACTCCCATCCCTTGTCTCTATCCCTTCCCTACCTTTTAATCTTGAGTGAAATCATTAAGAAATGTCATCTGTTTAAACACTTTAAAAGTTAGAGTCTGTCATATTATATATTACTACCAGTAGCATCATGTGTTAATAATTAAAAATTAATTAAAACCATGGCAAGTATAAACTTGTTTTTTAAATGGTTTCGAGAAAATGTATACAGTTTCAAAAAGTAACATTGAACTAAGGATTGCTAATGCTTAAATTTTCATCTGATAGTTCATCTGATTGTTTTGATTAAAAGGAAATCAGACAAACTAAATCTGTTAGGTCAGAAGAGTGTATATGTAGTCATAACTTGAGATGTAACAAGCCTTTGAAATTATTTCCTTTTAAATATATATGCATAATTTTAATTTACACTAATTTCTTTAAGGAAGGACTCTGAACTCTGTTATAAGGGCCTTGCATTGTTAAGGTTCTCCACCACCTGTCCATGCTGAGATCCGTGCAGCAACATCAGCATCACCTGGGAGCTTTTTTCAGAATTTCAGGCTTCACCCCAGACCTACTGAATCAGAATCTGCATTTCACCTAGATCCCCTGGTGATCCAGTCTGAAAATCATTGCTCTGTAGTTCAGTAATACTCAAATTTTAGTATGCACAGAATCACCTGGCAGGTGATTATCTGTTATTAAAACACAGGTTTCTGGACCTCATGCCCAGAGTTTCTGATTCAGGAGGTCTGAGATGAGATCAAAATTTGCATTTCTAACAAGATCCCAGGTGATGCTGATGTTGTTGACTAGAACACTCTTTGAGAGCCATTTTACCTGATTACTTAAAAAGTAAAATTATTGAGAATAATTTTACTGAACTATAATTCTTGAACTCTAGTTTAAAGAATCTTTAAAGATGTATTCCATAATCTTCCTATTGGTATTAAAATTCTTCTTATCCTCATATCTCACAGATCACTTTTTTTTTTTTTTTTGAGACAGGGTCTCACTTTGTCACCCAGGCTGGAGTGCAGTGGCACAATCTTAGCTCACTGCAGCCTCTGCCTCCTGGGTTCAAGTGATTCTCCTGCCTCAGCCTCCCGAGTAACTGGGATTACAGGCACCCACCACCACGCCCAGCTAATTTTTTGTATTTTTAGTAGAGATGGGGTTTCACCATGTTAGGCAGGATGATCTTGATCTCCTGGCCTTGTGATCCAACCACCTCGGCCTCCCAAAGTGCTGGGATTACAGGCATAAGCCACCACGCCCAGCCTCAGATCACTTTTTAATATGAATTAGATACTGTATCCGTGATTACTTCTTCTGTTACTTATATGTATTTTCTAGCCATAATGTTCTACTTTTACAACTATACATGAGTCTTTTTACAGGTTTAGGATAAAATGATAATAATAGTTATTTAATAGTGAGGCCCTTTTGTAATTTATTTTAAATGTACATTTCTAGAATATCTCATATAGGTTGAGTATCCCTTATCTGAAATGCTTGGGACCAGAAGTGTTTTGCATTTTGGATTTTAATAGATTTTTGAATATTTGCAGAATACCTACAGGTTGAACATCTCTAATCTGAAAATCCAAAACACTCCAGTAAATATTTCCCTTGAGCATCATGTCAGCGATCAAGAAGTTTTGGATTTTGGAGCATTTCAAATTTTAGATTTTTTATTTCAGATGCTCAACCTTTTAATTTCAGTGATAGTTACATGACATTTAATCATTTGATTCAAGGTTATCTGACAGATTAGCTTGTAAAATTGAAGAAAGACATCATATTAAAAAGAACATTTTATAATTGGTATGATTCTAGAAACATTACCTTAATAGCCGTCGGCATATTGTGCCTTATATTTTATCAGTATGAAAGATGTGTTCTTGTTTCTTGCTAGAAAGGATTTTAAGATATTTTGTGCACCTAACAAGGTTAATGTTCTTTTTCTCCAGGTGATAATTGATGACCAGTTACCTGTTGATCACAAGGGAGAATTGCTCTGTTCTTATTCCAACAACAAAAGTGAATTATGGGTTTCTCTCATAGAAAAAGCATACATGAAAGTCATGGGAGGATATGATTTTCCAGGATCCAACTCTGTAAGTAATAGACAAGACAATCCAGACACAGATTTATGCTGTCTAATGTAACTATTTTAAATTTGAAAAATTCTAGATGGTCTTTTTGTTTATAGGGAAAGAGATCAGATTATCAACCCCTGAAAAAGGATGACCAGTCCCCATATTATGGGGCTATATGTATATTTTCTTGTGTATCTGGGAAAGCCTAAACCGTGTCTCCTTTTACGTTGGGATACAAGGCCAATTATAGATACAGTGTACCTTTCCATAGCAGTCTGTTTAGATCAGATGGATGTGTCATATCATATTGTCATGTATATTTTTATTTGTAATTCAGGTTCAAAGAGTTACTTGTTTTATCCAATCTTAACAGAACCTATAAGATTGAGATGTCTGCCAGTGACCTTTTGTTGCATGAGGTCAACTAGACTTGAGCCAGAAGGAAATTAGTCAGATTGGCATGGCTTTAAATTCTTACAATAACCAGTCTGTGGCCTTAGAAAATGTGTTTAACCCTTCTTAGCCTCTTCATGTATCCATAATATAAGGATAATGTCCACCTCTTAAAGTCGTAAAGATGAAAATTGCATCTTTATTCCAACAGTAAAATGAAGTAACGTATGCAAATCACCCATCATTTGTACGTGATTAGTTCCCCTGCCAAACCAGGTGTCCTTGACTTTTCCAGTTCTTTTTTTATGCCCAGTTCTAATGCTAGGCAAAGAATATATAGGTCATAATTAAATGCAATAGGATGTTACAGTTTTTCTCTTCCCAGCCTATACTTTCAATTGCTCTATCCTTCACATACTTTTAGTTTAGCTTTCTAATTGTTGCTTACTCAGTGAAGTTTAGATAGAGAAAGAATAAGGAGTTTTTTCTGTTACGTGTCTTTTTATCATATTCACCTGTAAAATAGTTTTTTATGCAGGAAGAGCAACAAAGATTGTAGGGAAAAATACGCATGTTCAAATTCAGGTAGGAATTTGAGTTAAATAAGAAATATATTACTGGTCAAAAACAACTACCTTCTGATTTTTTTCTACCAAAATCATTATGCCAAATCAGCGAGATACAATAGCTGCTCTGGGGATTTAAGAACTTGAAAATGACACTGGCAGTCCTGAAATGTGTTTCTGTTGCAGAATATTGATCTTCATGCACTGACTGGCTGGATACCAGAAAGAATTGCTATGCATTCAGATAGCCAAACTTTCAGTAAGGATAATTCTTTCAGAATGCTTTATCAAAGGTGAACATTTTTCTTTGTTTTATGTGTGTGGTAAATGTGGCCATTTAAAAACATCATGCCAGCTGGGCGTGGTGGGTGACGCCTGTAATCCCAGCACTTTGAGAGGCCTAGGCAGGCGGATCACCTGAAGTTGGGAGTTTGTGACCAGCCTGACCAACATGGAGAAACCCAATCTCTACTAAAAATACGAAATTAGCCAGGTGTGGTGGTAGCACCTGTAATCCCAGCTACTCAAGAGGCTGAGGCAGGAGAATTGCTTGAACCCAGGAGGCGGAGGTTGTGGTAAGCCGAGATCATGCCATTGCACTCCAGCCTGGACAATAAGAGCAAAATTCCATCTGAAAAATAAATAAAAATTTAAAAAATAAAAACATCACGCCTTATTTAGAATAGAGATTGCAGAAGCTGATGTTTTTAGTTATTAAGGCAATTGTTTTTAAAATAGAGTTCACATTGTGTACTTCCTATAGTCAGTCTTCAGTTATCTTCCCTTAATAGTTACAGTTAATCCAAATTGTAGATAGTCCAAAATATTTGAATATGTAATATGGAAAAATTATTTTAGATTTACTAATTAGTTACCAAGTTGAGGGAAAGTGGGAAAAGAGAAGTCTGAGACGTTAAGCCTTAAATGGATAATCCATATCCATTTAAGGGACTGGAAATTTGTCTAAACAGTGATACACATTCGGTTGCAAAACTAGAAAGTTCAGTGATTTGATAAAATGATGTACCTTTTTGGGAAATGCCTTTGGTATTTCACGTCTTTATTTTTATTTGTAAACCACTTGAAATTTAGCATTTGTTTTCCTTCTTTGGTAGGTTTCTACTTTGGAATTAAGTTGCCAGAAACTTTAAAAAAAAAAGGAGAGAGAAATGTGATAATTTATTTTACATACTGTGCATTAGAAATGTACTTCTTTTTGAAAATTCTTCGGGGTAGGAACAGCCCATTTTCATGTAAGCCATTAGACTAAAAGATAAAATGGTGTGATCTTAGATTACAAATGTGTTTTACTTTAATTAATTGTCTTTGGGGTTCTTTCCAGATTTCACAAAGGAGATGTCCTCATCACTGCGTCAACTGGAATGATGACAGAAGCTGAAGGAGAGAAGTGGGGTCTGGTTCCCACACATGCATATGCTGTTTTGGATATTAGAGAGTTCAAGGTTTTGCCTTAAATTTTTTTCTTTTATTTTTCCTGTTGAATAAGACATTGCAGGGATCCCAGATAATTTATCAGACTTTTGAATACTGACAAATCAAGGTTAAAGTGGTGTTTATAAAGCATTTCAACTACTACATTAAACAACTTGATCTCTACCATTGGAAATTATGAAATTAAAAGGTGGGAAAGGAAATCAGAGGGATGGCACAGATACTGATGACAGAACAGAAATGCTGTTACACCTCTTTGTCTGTTCCATAAAACCAGCAGTTTTGAGGTGGAATATATAGCTCCCAAGATTCCACGCTGAGTCTTGGTGTTTGGATCAATCACATTGTTAAGCTCTAAAGCAGTGGTCGCCAACCTCTTTGACATCAGGGATCCGTTTTGTGGAAGACAGTTTTTCCACAGACGGCGGGGTGGGTGGGAGCATGGTTTTAGGATAAAACTGTTTACCTCAGATCATCAGGCATTAGATTCTCATAAGGAGAACACAACCTAGATCCCTCACATGCACAGTTCACAATAGGGTTCACACTCCTGTGAGAATCTAATGCCACACTGATCCGACAGGAGGCAGAGCTCAGGCTGTAATGCTCACTTGCCCATTGCTCACCTCCTGCTGTGCAGCCCAGTTCCTAAGAGGCCATGGACCAGTACCTATAGTAGACACTGAATAAATACTTATGAAAGTGGGCCAGGCATGGTGGCTCATATTTGTAATCCCGATACTTTGGTAAGCTGATACAGAAGGATTTCTTGAGGCCAGGAGTTGAAGACCGGCCTGGGCAACATAGTAAGACCCCATCTCTACAAAAAATTAAAAATTAGCTGGGCATGGTGGCATATGTCTATAATTCCAGCTGCTCAAGAGACTGAGGTGGGAAGATTGCTTGAGCACAGAAGATCAAGGCAGCATTGAGCCTTGATCATACCACTGCTCTTCAGCCTGAGTAATAGAGACTCTGTCTGAAAAAAATAAAAAATTGTGAAAGAGGAAGAAAATAGGAAGAAAGCTGGGCATAAGATACATGCCAGTGTGTTTGTGTGAGCAAGTATTTTTCTTCCTAGAAGCCCTTGCATGCTGTCAGGCCTTTCAGACAGACCCTATTTCTGCAATATCTGGTTAGAATATTTGACTTTATTACTTCTGAGGTTGTTGTTATTTTTAACAGAAAAATGGATTGGTTGGTTCTATGGATTAGAAAATACAAAGATTATTAAAGAAGTACTATTTCTTAATGAAGGACCGTTAATACCAGAACGAATAGAAGTAGTGATCAGTCAGCAATAACAGAATACTACTATTTGTTAATTAGAGTTGTTTGCTTATGTATGGCACATGGAATTACAGTCACGTGTTGCTTAATGATGAGTATACATTCTAAGAAATGCATCGTTAGGTGATTTTGTTGTGGCATGAACATCATAAAATGTACTTACACAAATCTAGATGGTACAGCCTGCTATACACCCAAGCTCTATGGTATAGCCTAGTGCTCCTAGACTACAAACCTGTACAGCATGTTATTGTATTGAATAGTGTAGGCAGTTGTAACAGCTTGGTATTTGTATATCTAAACATAGAAAAATCACAGTAAAAAGATAGTATATAAGATTTTGTTAAATGGTGCACCTGTATAGGGCACTTACATGAATGGAGCTTGCAGGACTGGAAGTTGCTTTGGGTGAGTGAGTGAGTGGTGAGTGAATGGGAAAGCCTAGGACATTGCTGTACACTCCTCTAGACTTCATGAACACTGGACATGTAGACTTTATAAAAATATTTTTTTCTTCAATAATGAATTGTTCTAAGCCAGTCAAAGTCATCAGTGGTGGCTGTATACCAACTTTAGTGATACGAATGTTATTATTAAGTTCTGATTAACCCACTACCATCGGAGCAGCCCAATAAATTAACCTTGGCTTATTGTAATTTTTTACTTTATAAACTTGAAATTTTTTTTTTAACTTTCTGGCTCTGTAATAACAACTAGCTGAAAACACAATCACATTGTAGAGCTGTACACAAATACTTTACATGAGATTTTTTCTGTTAATTTTTTTTAAGGCTGTTTTGTTAAAATCTGAAACACAAACACACACATTAGCCTAGGCCCACATCATCATGATGTCACTTGGCAATAGAAGTTTTTCAGCTCCATTATAATCTTATGGAACCACTATGATATATGTAGTTCATCATTGTCTAACATTTCATTATATGGTGCATGACTGTATATGAATTATGAGGACAGTAGGGACGTATTGCACTATTATAAAGTTTATAGTCTTGGAACTTTACAAATTGGCTGGTCAGTGTTGGACCCCCCCAGCCATACTCTGTAGAATTGTTTCCTTAAAAGTGGCATAAAAATTGACCACTTAAAGCAAAAAATATAAACATTATGTGAAATTAGGTACACCAGTAAGGTTGGGTTTTTTTAGAATTGTCATTTGCCACAAATACCAGTCAAAACATTTTAAGTGGCTGGGCACCATGTCTCACACCTGTAATCCTAGCACTTTGGGAGGCTGAGGCAGGAGGATTGCTTGAGGCCACAAGTTCAAGACCAGCCTGAGCAACAGTAAGACCCCATCTCTGTAATAAATAATTTTTTTAAAAAATTGGCTGGGCACGGTGGCATGTGCCTGTGTAGTCCCAGCTACTTGGGAGGCTGAGGTAGGAGGATCACTTGAGCCAAAGGCTGCAGTGAGCCAAGATCACACCATTGCACTCCAGCCTGGTTGGCACAGTGACACCCTGCCTCAAAAAATGTATATTTAAAGGTTTTCTCCAGTACTGTTTTATTGGGTATGTATTTGAGGAGTTTCCTAGGTGCATTATTTTGGTTTTTTATTTTTTGCTACTTATCTTTTGAAGTGTTTATTTAATTCTGACTTTTTTTTGTTTGTTTTTTTTAAGACAGAGTCTCGCTCTGTTGCCCAGGGGAGTGCAGTGGCGTGGTCTCGGCTCATTGCAAGCTCCGCCTCCCAGGTTCATGCCATTCTCCTGCCTCAGCCTCCCGAGTAGCTGGGACTACAGGCACCCGCCACCATGCCCGGCCAATTTTTTGTATTTTTAGTAGAGACAGGGTTTCACTGTGTTAGCCAGGATAGTCTCGATCTCCTGACCTCATGATCCTCCCGCCTCAGCCTCCCAAAGTGCTGGGATTACAGATGGGAGCCACCGCGCCCGGCCAGTTCTGACTTCTGACTTCTGTTTTGAAATATTTCCGTATTTGATTCAAGCATTTATCTCTAGAACGTCTTTTTTGCAGAAAGACCTAATCTTGGACTATGACAGCTTTGCTTAGTATTATATCATTGGTGACTTTCTTCACTTAAGAGATTTTCAATATTTATTAATATTTGCATAAAAGTGCTATCATTTTTGTTTGACTACCTCTAACCTGCTTGTGTATTCCAAGGTCTTCATTTTAGCCTCAGCGATTCTCTCTTTGGGTCATTTTTGTGTCTTTGAGGTGATGTTTCATAAATAGTCTACTATGGAAGTACATCTCCACATCAGGGTGCCCACTTCAGTTCAGACAAGTGTTATAGAATTTCTGAAGCTGTCCAAGGCTTTTCCTTTGCTGCCACTTGGAAATAACTTTAGAAATTGGGGCCGGGCGCGGTGGCTCAAGCCTGTAATCCCGGCACTTTGGGAGGCCAAGACGGGCGGATCACGAGGTCGGGAGATTGAGACCATCCTGGCTAACACGGTGAAACCCCGTCTCTACTAAAAAATACATAAAAAACTAGCCGGGCGAGGTGGTGGGCGCCTATAGTCCCCCCATCTGCGTGGGAGGCTGAGGCAGGAGAATGGCGTAAACCTGGGAGGCGGAGCTTGCAGTGAGCTGAGATCCGGCCACTGCACTCCAGCCCGGGCGACAGAGCGAGACTCCGTCTCAAAAAAAAAAAAAAGCTTTAGAAATTGGATGTTTCAGCAAAATCAAATTCTTTTTTTCTTTTCTGTTTTTTTTTTTTTTTTTTTTTTTTTTTTTTTTTTTTTTTTTTTTTTTGTTCTCTAGCATTCCTTCTTTTTAGGGCTGGTTCTCTACTGATCCCAACAAAATCTACAGCCATATCTTGGTGTCCTTGAATATCACTGATGCTGGAGGTCTGTCTCTGAAAAGCTTAGCAGCAATTTGCTCTCCTTTGTGCTCCTCTTTTAGGAAGTGTTAAAAGTCCTGAAATGAGGCGGATTACCTGCTTATGGAGAATTAAATTTTTTGAAAAGAAAGGAATTAGAGTTAAATGTCGGTTGACTTATGTGTGGTGAGACACATATGGTGTAGAAGATATTGATGAAAGAAATTGTATTAATGAAGCTTCTAGGGAATATAGCCTAAGAGGAATGAGTCTTATGTCCAGAAATCATGTACATCTACCCCCAGCCACAATTTATCACCATTTAAAATAGCAAAAGAATGTGTTGTGGTTGTTTAGATGTCTCCCAAACAGTTTGATTTATGGTATCATTAGAAAAAGTACACAATTTCCTAAGGTGACTGCTTGCAGTAAGACAGATATTATTTTTGATTTACCACCTCTTTTGTTTTCCTGGATCAGTGTATTCAATTCTGTAGACATGCCTGGTATTGACTGAGCATTTACCTTTACACTCTGTTCCATAAATCAGTGGAAAATCTGAAGAGGGATGATAGTGTTAACATTTCAAGGAGTTAATTATTTCATTGGGGAGACAAGATGACTACATTTGTAGGAAACAATATAAGATAGGATACTATTTGTCTTAAGCTAACGTAATACAGATTGTTAGCACTATGAAGTTTGGAGAAGAGAAAAAAGAAATAAATTACTAAATGCTAGGTACTTTATGTTAATTCCATTTGATCTTCACAGCCATCTTCTAGGAACACATCATAATCTTCATTTTACATATGAGTCAATCAATGTTCAGAGAAGGTAAATGACCCACCCAAATAACTGAAATTTGGTCCCATTTTATTCTGACCCCAAAGTCCATGTTCTTTTCTCTTTTCTTCACCATATCTGTCTGCACTGAGAAGAAAGGATAGCTAAAGGGATCAAAGAGGGCCTTTCAGAAAAAGGGAACAGCATGAGGAATGCCTTTAGAGGCAAAATTGAATAAAGATTTTATTGCATTCTGAAAGGAAAAACTAGATTAGAGCCAAAGATACATGGAGTATAAATACTAGAAAATAAAGTCGGGCCAGAGTAGAGTGAGCTTTGAAAAGGCGGAAAATACTTCATGCTCTAAGGCAGTACTGTCTATTAGAACTCCTGCAATGATGGAAATGTTCTTTATCTGGGCTGCCCAATGAATTTGCTACTAGCTACCTGTGGTCATTTAACATTTGAAATGTGGCTGTTGTGACTAAGAAACTGATTTTTGAATTTTATATAATTTTAACTACATGCAGTGAAAGACTACACTATTAGCTCTAGGGAGTCGGTAGCCATTTACAGTTTTTGATTGACGTGTGACTTGGTGAAAGTGTTAAAAATATTAATTTCAAGTTGATTTGAAGGGAAAAGAATTGATAAGTACTCAGTTCATCCTCTAATAAGAGAACTAATACAGTAAAAACTGTTTTGCAACTTAATGTTATCTCCTGTTTCTTTTGTATATAGGGGCTGCGATTTATCCAGTTGAAAAATCCTTGGAGTCATTTACGTTGGAAAGGAAGATACAGTGAAAATGATATAAAAAACTGGACTCCAGAGTTGCAAAAGTATTTAAACTTTGACCCCCGAACAGCTCAGAAAATAGACAATGGTAAATATATGTTTTTAATTTTAATACCATTTATTCTTCAAAAAACAAAAAAAAACATGTTTCAACAAGGCGAAAGTTATGTAACTGACTTAAAATCATTTAGCATTAAGTTTTTTTAGAATAACAAAGATATTAATTTTCAGGAATATTTTGGATTTCCTGGGATGATCTGTGCCAGTATTATGATGTGATTTATTTGAGTTGGAATCCAGGTCTTTTTAAAGAATCAACGTGTATTCACAGGTAACTTTTTGCACATTGCAGAGTATGCTTTATAATAGCATCCACTTTCTTCACATAAAAACATAATGGTGCCAGGCGCGGTGGCTCATGCCTGTAATCCCAGCACTTTGGGAGGCCAAGATGGGTGGATTGGTTGAGCTCAGGAGTTCTAGACCAGGTTGGGCAATGTGGCAAAACCTCGTCTCTACAGAAAAATACAAAAACTAGCCGGACATTGTGGTGCACACCTGTAGTCCCAGCTATTCGGGAGGCTGAGGTCAGCAGGTCGCTCAAGCCTGGGAGGTGGAGGTTGCAGTGAGCCAAGATCACGCCCCTGCACTCCAGCCTGGACAACAGAGCAAGACTCTATCTCAAAAAAATAAATAAAAAACGGAATAGTTAATTTAGGAAGACTAGCATTCCATCTCTTTTTGTCATGCCCACAGGGACTATCTTGTTAATAGTTGTTTTTTTTCCATGCTTCCTGGTTGTGCCAAAAAATTTAAAAACAGTAAAACAAAACCAAAAACTCAGATAGCTTAGTTCACTTTTTGAAATAGTGTTATATTTTAGCTCTATGAGAAATTTAATTACAACCTTCTTTGTTGACTTTATCTTTTAGTACTTGGGATGCTAAGCAAGGACCTGTGAAAGATGCCTATAGCCTGGCCAACAACCCCCAGTACAAACTGGAGGTGCAGTGTCCACAGGGGGGCGCTGCAGTTTGGGTTTTGCTTAGTAGACACATAACAGACAAGGTACTGATACCCTTCTAATGATATCCCATACAGAAATTTTTTTAATATAGTTAGAACATTGTGAAAGACATATGTAAACACCAGCCTGTTTAATTTACATAGGTGCCCAGAGAATAGTGTTTTCTCTGACAAATGAATATTTTCCTCTAAGGAAATTTGTATTTTATAATTATACACTTAAATCTTGTTCAAAAGTCATCTCTGAAGAAAACTATGAGGGAGTTTATGCTTTTAAAAGTGAGGGGTTTGGGGGTTGATCATGTATAGTTTAGATCTTAATATTAACATTGAAATATGCTGAAGGGAGTTTGGAAATGTTGAATCATTAGTCTTGATTCTGTAAAGGTTAACCATAATCTTAATAGCCTCCGAATCTTATTTAATATATTACTTCATACATTGTGGTCATCTGTTAAAATGACAATTTAATTCAGAAAAACAATGTTTCTTATAGCACTAAATAGCTGAGAAAAATGCACTTAAAATTAGAGATATTTTAACTTTAAAGAGCATTTTTTGTGGAGAGATTTAAAAAGAAAATAAATAGCATTTTGTACCCATTTTCTAACCACATTGGATTCTTTGTGATTTTAGGATGATTTTGCGAATAATCGAGAATTTATCACAATGGTTGTATACAAGACTGATGGGAAAAAAGTTTATTACCCAGGTATGTTTAGTAGCCCAGCAAACATTAAAATAAACATACATAAGATTTTATTTATATGATTAAGTTGAAAAATGACACATTTTATGTAGATAATATAGAGAAATAATTATGTTGATAGACTCATAGAAACCACTCAAGCAGATGGGTATTTATACTGTTCTGTTTTGTTTTGATTTGTTTTAATTTAGAGACTCCAAGGGAGGGATTTCCATATTCTCACACATGGCTGTCAGAATTTTATTTCTGAAACTTAAAGGATGTCTTTTACTCTAATCAAAAGTATTCTGTAGTTTTTCCTGAACTCCTGGATAAAATCTAAGCTCTTTAGCAAGATATATAAGGCTTTTTATATTCCAGCTTTAATCTACCTGCCCATCTTTATTTCATGCCCCAGCTTCTCACAGTTGAGATAGTTGCTACTACAGAATACACCGTGTCCTTCTTGCCTTTTTTCACATGGTTTCTTCTCTCAAGAATCTCTCCTCCCACCTTTTACCCACATATTCCTGTCTCCCTATTCTGCTTCACGCACATAGTTAAGATCCAGCCCAAATACCATTCCTTCCACTGGGCACCTGAGATATTTAACACATTGTATTGAAACCACTTTGCTTTCACATTTTTAAAAAATGTGTATCACTTAGTGAGATAAACTGCCCCTAAGGCTGTGGAGAATAGTGATGAACAAAACAGGATTGTTTTCATAGAGCTTATGTTGTAGTTGGGGAGACAGTTAATAAGCAAAACATCAAGTATTGATACACGTGTAAAAAAGGGTTATGTGAGTGAGTGGGTTGGTTGCTTTTGGTGGGTGGTCATAGAAGACCTCTTTGAGCAGGGGTGAGAAGAGCTATGAATAACAAAAAAAGGAACCAGTCGTGCAAAGAAATCAAGGGAAAAGCACTACAGGCAGAGGGAACAGCAAGTACAAGGACCTTACAGTGAGAAAAGATGGTGTCTTTTTGGAACAGAGAACAGGCCAATTGCCTGGGTAGGTTTGGTATCAAAAGAGGTCAGAAAGATTTGCAGAGGTCAAATCACATGAGGGTCTGTACACCACCGGAAGGGGTTCGGAGGGTCTTTGGCTTGTCATCATCAGGAAAATGGCGTGTCCTGGCTCCAAATGGAGATGCCAGTTAGGCTGTTGGATTTTTGAGTTCTGGGGTAAGGGTAGAGATACAGATAGGGGAGTCAGGAGCATACAGATGGAATTGGAAGATGGGACTGTATAAATCACCTGTGAAGAGAGTGGTGGGTACAGAGATGAACACGCAAGATCTGACCTTGGGCTCTCAGACACCTTGAGATTGGGCAGAGGAAAAGGTACCACAAAAGAATTCGAACAGAGGGCCTGATGAAACAGTGAGGTTTCACATAACCAAAGCAGAGAACATTTTTCAAGAGAGAAAGAAAGGACAACTGCATCTATTGATGTTTGAGAAATCAAATGAGATTAGGTGAGAGAAGAAACTGTTGTGGGAACCAAATGATAAGAACTTAGGAACACAAAGAAGGAAACAACAGACACTGAGGTCTACCTGAAGTAGGGGGAGGGTGGGAGAAGGGAGAAGAATAGAAAGGATAACTATTGGGTCCTGGCTTTTAATACCCAGGTGATGAAATAAAATGTACAACAAACCCCCATGACACGTGTTTACCTTTGTAACAAACATTCACGTGTACCCCCAAACCTAAAATAAAAATTAAAAGAAGAAACTATTGGACTTAGCATTGTGGCAGTCATTGTTGACCTTGATAAGAACAGGCTTAGTGGAGAGGTGGGGATAGAAGCCCAATTGGATTGGTTTTAAAGGAGACTATGATGTAAGGAAGCAATTGTTGACAGTTCTTGCAAGAAAGTTGTGCAGAGAAATGGGCAGTGATGGGAAGATGTGATCAGAAGTGGTTTAAGCCTTACTTTGTTTAATCATAGGGAAGTATGGCATTCTTCCCTATTACACTGTGTTGGTGGCAGGCACTGAGTCATACAAGTCAGTATCCCTAGATACTGGAATGGGCATGACACATAGTAGGTCCAGTGACAACTGTCAAGTTAAACTAGCCAAGCTTTCCTTTGTTTAAAATAATGCTCCATCTTATATAGAGTGATTGTGCCTTTTCAGAATACTTTTATGTTTATCATTTTATTTTAATTACAACACTCTGCAGTAAATAGGACAGGCCTTGTTCCCCATTTGACAGAAGAGTAAACTGAAACATGAAAAGGTTAAAAACCTTGTTCAAGATCCACAGATGTGCCAGTTCTTTACTCTTCTCACTAGATCACACCACCGCTAATCATTAGAGACTTATGACTTATTTGAGATACTAAAATGTTTAGTTTTTCTGATAGGTTCCATTATAAATATTCAGCGTTCCTAAATAAGCTGAGACCATCGATCTTAACATACAGTCATTGACATGCATAAAATTTTATTGTATCAGGCTTGACTGATGGGACTATCAAAGAAAACTAGGCAGCATTCTTTGTAATAACAAAATATTGAAAACAATCTGAATATCCAGATTTTCTAAACCAGTTGGGGGTGTAGATAAAATGTCATATTCATGTGATGGAATATTACACAGGCAGTTATAAGAAATAAACTATCTGTGTAGAACAACATAGCTCTTTTTAAAATGTTGAGTGAAAAATGAAAGATATAAGACATACACTATTTTTTTATATATACACTTATACCAGGAACAGTTATTTGTTCATTCACTTTTAGGAGTGGGTACATTTGTATTCAAGTCTAAAAAGATGTTCACCAAATCCATCAGTAGAAGGGAATAAGATAAAGGTCATGGTTAAAAGAGACATTGTTTTATGAAAAAGCTAGAATGACCAAAAAAAAAAAGTTAATTTAAACCTGAGTAGTGGGCAATATATATTTTTATATACTTCTTTGTGTTATTTTTAATTTCATCTCAAAAGAAAAAAAAAATCCTGACTTTAAAATCCTCTATGGGAGAAAAATGCAACACAGAACAAATAGTAGGAATTACTGAAATGCAACACAGAGCAAATAGCAAGTACTGTTATATCTTACTGAAAGTATTCAAAAAGATTTTTTTTGCTTATTAGGAACTTTAATTTTAAGGGTTTCAAGTGAAATTATAATTCACTAATATCATTATGTTTTAAGGAGATGTCCATCCAAGTAATTATTTTTCCTACATCAACCATAAAACTTCAAAAACTAAAGAAAGAAAAGTCTCCTTTTCTCTAAGCCTACTTGTTTGTTTGCAGCTGACCCACCTCCATACATTGATGGAATTCGAATTAACAGCCCTCATTATTTGACTAAGATAAAGCTGACCACACCTGGCACCCATACCTTTACGTTAGTGGTTTCTCAATATGAAAAACAGAACACAATCCATTACACAGTTCGGGTAAGTAAAACCAACACACAGTGACAAAACACAATAATATAAAGACGTAATGTGCTCTGCTTTGTAAGTGGGATTATCTGGAGAAAGTTTATTTCTGAAAATGTATTGCTCTTTATTTTTGTGCTTATTTTAATAGTAAATTACACTTTCTGTAGAAAATAATACATTTGAAAAGAAATGTTTTTATTCTGAAAGAACATTTTTATTTTCATAGTAATAGTTTAGCCCCATGGTAATATAGTATGT
This sequence comes from Piliocolobus tephrosceles, assembly GCF_002776525.5. Classification (NCBI taxonomy): domain Eukaryota; kingdom Metazoa; phylum Chordata; class Mammalia; order Primates; family Cercopithecidae; genus Piliocolobus; species Piliocolobus tephrosceles. The sequence goes on along the minus strand of NC_045435.1, from coordinate 152,621,112 downwards.
TGGACTAATACATTTCTTTTTGTTTCTTTCTTTCTTTTTTCTTTTCTTTTTTTTTTTTTTTTTTGAGACAGAGTCTTGCTCTGTCACCCAGGCTGGAGTGAGTGCATTAGTGCAATCCAGCTCACTGCAGCCTCCACCCTCCGGGCTCAAGTAATTCTCTTGCCTCAGCCTCCTGGGTAGCTGGGACTACAGGTGCTGCCACCACGCCCAACTATTGTATTTTTTGTAGAGATGGGATGTCACCATGTTGGCCAGGCTGGTCTCGAACTCCTAACCTCAAGTGATTCACCCACCTTGGCCTCCCAAAGTGCTGGGATTACTGGTGTCAGCCACTGCACCCAGCCAATACATATCATTTTAAAGCAAGCAATAAAAACTTATTTAGCCTGTTTAATATTTTTATTGACTTAAAGAAGACTTTGAACTTAGTGAAAGAGAATCAGTCACTAGAAACATACTGCTCTGATCTAGTTTGGAAGGTCATTGTAATTTTCTTCTATATAGATTTGTTTGCTCTAGATAAGCAGCTCAATTTGAGTAGATTTTTAGTGATGAAAGGGACATTGGGAGCTGCTGCCACTGCTTCATTTTTCAGATGCAGAAGCCAGGGCCTGGAAAAATTGTGATTTGTCCTGAGTCATACATAGTTAGTAGCAGAGAAAGCCAAGACCAGACCCCTAGCTTCTCGGTTCCCAGCTCATTAAACCTGACGTGATACTAGGCTGCCTGTAGAATCATGACTTGTATATGCCAACTGATTTTTTTAGTCTTCCAGTATATTCATGTATCACTTTGATGTTCTTGTAAGTGTAAAATTTATCAATACAGTCTTTTTTTTAATCTAGGTATATTCAGCATGCAGTTTTACTTTTTCAAAGATTCCTTCACCATACACCTTATCAAAACGGGTAAGAAGATTCATTTGGTTGTAATCTCAGCATTCTTTTAGAATTTTTAAATTCGCTTTCCCATTTCTCTCGTTTTATTCTTTATATTTAGCAATTTATTATGAAATAAAGACATTCTGAGGCTTCACAGGAATATATGGGAAACGTAAGTGGCCTTCAATTTGGGTTGGAATACAAGATCTTCAGTGAGCAACGTCTGTGAAAAGAAAATTCAGAGAAAGAAGATGAATGCAAACTTTGGTTGTTAGAGAAGGCTGTGTGGATGAACCTTAAAAGTAGAATTTGAGATTAACTGCGGGGTAGGCTAGATGTGTAGAGGAAGATTCTATGGAAAATGCCTTGTAGAAAGAACAACTTGATTAGCGGCTAAGAGATGAAAATAGGGGTTAGTGTAGCAAAGCAGCCTGGCTGTCACCAGCAAATAAAGATGGGAGAGAGGAGTTGGAGCCACAGAGTAGAAAATTGCCTTTTTTTTTTTTTTTTTGGAGATGGAGTTTTGTCTTCAAGTGGAATTGAAGAATGAAATTTTGTTAACACTGAAACTTTGTTTTTATTAGATTAATGGAAAGTGGAGTGGTCAGAGTGCTGGAGGATGTGGAAATTTCCAAGAGACTCACAAAAATAACCCCATCTACCAATTCCATATAGAAAAGACTGGGCCATTACTGATTGAGCTACGAGGACCAAGGTTTGTGATGAGTAACTTTCTTAAATTAATGATGTTCTATTAAAAATGAACATAGTGTAACAAGTTTAAAGACAAACCTAAGCATATATGGACATTGGATTTATAACAATGGCATTATAGTGGAGTGAGGAAAGGACAGTCTTTTCAATAAATGGTATGGAATAATTGAGTATCCATGTGTAAAAAGGGTAGTTAGAACCCTGTTTCACATAAAATTCCAGGTGGATTACAAACCTAAATGTGAAAGGCAAAACAATACAGCATCTAGACGATAATGCAGGAAATGTTTTAACCTCAAGAAAGGAAAGATTTCTTAAGACAAAGAGCATATTAAAATATTTGTAAATATGCTACTTTGATAAGAAAAAAATCTGCAGTTTTAAAAAAATAAACAAAAACATGTCATAAAGGGGGCAATCCAGATGGCCAGTAAACCATTGTAATAGCCGGAAATTGGAAACAAATGTTCATTGACATTTACGATTATAATATAGTCATATAATAGAGTCCTGATATAACAATGAAAATAAATGACAGCTATACACGACATAATGGATAAGTCATAATGGATACGTCTTAAAAGCCACATGTACAGAATATATACCATGTGATTCTACTTCCGTGAAGTCAAGAACAGACAAAACTAAAAGACTGTCATTTAAGGATGCACACTAAGGTTGTAAAACTATAAAGCAGAGCGAGAGAGTTACTACTATAAAAGCTCTGTGAGGGGACAGGAGTTGCAATTAGGAATATACAGGGAATTCTGTGGTGCTGAGAGGATTTGTTGATCTGGGTGGTGGTTACCCAGGAAAGGACAGTCTTTTCAATAAATGGTATGGAATAATTGAGTATCCATGTGTAAAAAGGGTAATTAGAACCCTGTTTCACATCAGTTTGCAGGGAGGAGACAGATGGGGAAGCTGAGGCATTTATTCACTTTGCAAATGATTTATTAAGCTGTATATATGTTTAACTTAAGTGTTATATTTCATAGCTTTAAAAGGTTTAAAAAACATAGAGAATACAGCCTGGGCATGGTGGCTCACACCTGTAATCCCAGCACTTTGGAAGGCCAAGACAGGAGGATTGAGTTCAGGAGTTCAAGACCAGCCTGAGCAACATGGCAAGACCTCATTTCTGCAAAAATTTTTTGAAAAATTTAGCCAGGCATGGTGGCATGTGCTTGTATAATCCCAGCTACTTGAGAGGCTGAGGTGGGAGGATGGCTTGAGCCCAGGAGGCAGAGGTTGCAGTGATCCCAGATGATGCCACTACACTCCAGCCTGGTCGACAGAGCAAGACCCTGTTTCATATAACAACCACCAAAAAAAAAAAAAAACCAATACAAATAAAAACAGAACTACCTTCTAAATAGGATTAGGCTTAATTTTGCTTTTCTTACAAACTAATCCAGCAGCAGTTAATAACCCATTAAATACGAAGATAGGATTAAACTATTTTTCCACAAGAAAGTCGTTTTAAAAACCCCTACCAGTTTGATAGGTGAAATAGGTAAATAAACCTACTTGCTCTTTTGTACTTAATTTCTAGATGGATTGAACATATAAGAATGTTTGTTACAATATTGTTTATTTATTGCCTATTCATGTTTCTTGCCCATAGAGTTATCTTTTTTTTTTAATTGTAAGCAGGAATAAGATAAGGGTATTAACTCCTTCACATATTTGCAGATATTTTTCTCAGATTATCATTTTTCTCCCACATAGAAAAGCATTTCATTTTAAAATGATGAAATCTGTCTTCTGGTTTCATTTTGCTGTGGACAGGAACTTTCACCACATTATCAAAATAATTTTCACCATATTCTGATTATTTTATGGTTTAATTTTTTTGCATTTAAAAAATTCATATGAATATATTTTTATATTTGGTATAAAATACAGTTTAACAGTTTTTTTCTAAATTTTTTGTTACCTCATCACCATCTAAATGAATCTTTCTTTACTGATTTGGGATGCCATGTTTATCATATGCTAAGTACTTCTGTAAATTCAGATTTTGTTTCAGGGCTTCCTTTCCCATAGGCCTTTCCATTTGTTACAACAACAATTTTTTTCTTTTTTTTTTTTTGAGACAGAGTCTCACTCTGTCACCAGGCTAGAGTGCAGTGGTGCAATCTTGGCTCACTGCAACCTCCGCCTCCTGGATTCAAGCGATTCTCCTGCCTCAGCCTCCCAAGTAGCTGAGACTACAGGCGTACACCACCATGCCCAGCTAATTTTCGTGTTTTTGGTAGAGATGGGATTTCACCATGTTGGCCAGGATGGTCTTGATCTCTTAACCTTGTGATCCACCCACCTCTGCCTCCCAAAGAGCTGGGATTACAGGCGTGCGCCACCGTGCCCAGCCAACGACAATATTTTTAATTATTCCCTGTGGCCAGGCACAGTGGCTCAAGGCTGTAATCCCAGCACTTTGGGAGGCCAAGGCAGGAGGATAGCTTGAGCCCAGAAATTCCAGACCAGCCTGGGCAGCATAAGGAGACCCCCTGTCTACAAAAAAAAAAATTTAAGAAATTAGCCAGATATGGTGATACACACCCATAGTCCCAGGTCCTGAGGAGGCTAAGGTGGGAGAATCCCAAGTCCAGGAGGGCAAGGCTGCTGTGAGCCATGATTGCTCCACTGTACTCCAGCGTGGGTGACAGTGAGACCCTGTCTCAGAAAAAAAAAAAAAAAGGTCGGGTCGGGTGCAGTGGTTCACGCCTGTAGTCCCAGTACTTTGGAAGGCTGAGGCTGGCGGATCAACTGAGATCGAGTTTGAGACCAGCCTGGCCAACATGATGAAACTCTGTCACTATTAAAAATACAAAAAAATTTAGCCAGGCACAGTGGCATACCCCTGTAGTCCCAGCTACTCAGAAGGCTGAGGCAGGAGAATCACTTGAACCCAGGAGGCGGAGGTTGCAGTGAGCCAAGATCGCACCTCTGCACTCCAGCCTGGGCAGCAGAGCGAGACTCCGTCTCAAAAAAATAAAATATTTCCCGGGGAGCCCATGGTAAAAATACAGTCTCTCTTAAAGTAAGTTTAATCCAGTGTTAATCTTTAAGGCTTCAACTGAAATATATAAATGGTGTGTTACATGATCACAAATAGAGTGCATGTGTTTCTCTCTACTGAAACTTCAGAAACATAATATGACATCTGCACTTCAGATATAGTTATTTTAAATCACATGTTTGAGACTATATATTAATATAGTAATTCTGTTCATTTTACATGCTAGGCAATATAGCGTTGGATTTGAGGTTGTAACAGTTTCTGCTGTAGGAGATCCTGGTCCCCACAGCTTTCTGAGGAAATCTAGTGGTGACTATAGGTAATGTTGGCATTTTTATTGTATCTATTTTATACTTTACTTTTTGTGGCATCATCTTCTATAAACTTTATTCTCATTTTCTCTAAATATAGGTGTGGGTTTTGCTACCTGGAATTAGAAAATATACCTTCTGGGATCTTCAATATCATTCCTAGTACCTTTTTGCCTAAACAAGAAGGACCTTTTTTCTTGGACTTTAATAGCATTATCCCCATCAAGATCACACAACTTCAGTGATGGAGAAATCTCAAGTTACTGGCTTTTATACTTAACCAAACATCCGTTCTTCAAATAAGGACACAAATCTTCAGGACAGTAAGCAGAACAATCAGAATGGAATTAAATATCTAAAAACACATTACAGTGGAATCTGGTGCTTGTCAGGGTGTTTGGTAAGAACTGTATATAGTCAGAATTACCTAGATCACCTAGAGGTACCATTTACATGGTTTTGTGTATATAGAGTTGGCTAGCATTTTAGGGGCCATTTTGTATAAAAATGCTTATGATTAAGATTAGACTTAGTCATCACTGTGAGTTGCCTTTGCTAAGAGGATAAAGGAACTGAGACCAGATGAGAAAAAGGATATAGATTCCTTGAGTGGAATAGTGGGCTAGATTCATATACTGAAATATTTCCATTGTTTCCCTTTTTTGCAGAGCATGTGGACATTAAACCTGCTTGATTCTACTATACATCTTGGGCAACTAATTACCAAATGAATTGTGCCACCATAATTGATTTTAATTTTGCATTATTTATTATTTTAAAATGTTGCCCAGTTGTTATGAAAGAATAAAGCTTTTAAATACAGACTACCTTAGCATGAAGATGCTCATGCCTAAGAATGAAAATTGTTGAGATTATCTCCCATTCAGTCATGTAGCAAGAACTTAGAGAAATTCACTACTGTGGTTTTTATTTTTAAAAAATAGTAATTGAGATATTGAAGACATTACAATTTAGTTTGTATCGTCTTTTTTTAAATGGCTGTATTCGGTGCTCTTGTGGCAGTAGCACTTTGAAGAAAATAGAGAATTTAATATATGGTGATTGGGATATGTAGCATTCAGAAAAAGTGAATTGCCAAGATACTGGTGTCATGTAAATTCCCAGTTTACATAAAAACCCATCAGGATAGAATGATGCTCAATATTTTAAAATTCTAAAAATAGGGTGGGATTTTTCATTGTCTCTACTTTATAATTATCAGAACTTATTTTGTACTGCTACTACCTTAAATTGAAATAAAATGTTTATACTTATGGATATTGCATAGTTTAACTTAGATTTATTCAAAGATTTCATCTGTCATGTTTCATGTACATGAGGATAGATTATTTGCATGAAAATATATACTTCAACAAAAATCTGTTCTTTTACAGAATAGTGGTAGATTATTACACTAATGAGATTTCACTTTGGTAAATACTTCATGCTTTCAGTTTTAGCCTATTAATTTTAGGTGGACTAATTTAACCAGTTTTCTGTTACTCTTTAAAAAGAAAAAATTCAGAACATAAGAACTATATTATAAACACATGATTTGAACCTGTTGTGGTAAAGATCTTGTACAGGATGCAAACTGAAACTGAAAATCTAATCCATCAAATTTATTAGAAGAGACCTATATATGAACAACTTAACTGTGGCACTGATATTTCTATAATAGAGCTCTAAAAACATGCCACCAGTGTATGAATAAGGGAAAGATTAATTTTGGCTGGACCAATATAAAAAATTGTACTTGAAGAATTGATACCTTAACTTGGACCGTGAAGGAAAGGCTTCAAAAGACAGACTACTGACCGTTATTGAGTGTTTACTGTGTACCCAATGTGTATATTTTTCTTTTTACTCTTCCCAATAGCTGAATAAAGTACAGATACTATTATTTGTACTTCTTACAATTGAGGAAAGAAGTCTAAGAGATTAAAGTATTTGCCCCAGGTTTACAAGCCTTCTTCCCTGAGCCCTGATTGAGCTGCTGTGTCTATGTATGTATGTGTCTAATGACACCCACAGACACAGCCGTCTGGTCGGGGGAGGGACAAGATCCAGACCTGTTACAGAGGGAGGAAAAACAATCCAGGCCCTTCAGAGGTTCTAAGTAACAGACAGACTAGTCAGGAGTTGTTAGAGAGGATGACTCAGGTTTCTAATTCAGCACATGGACAGATGCTCATAGCTTCACTGAAGGTAAGTTTTGACACATTAAATTGCCCAGAAAATCCAGATCTGGAATCAATGTGGCATAGTAAGTGAGATAACCCAAAAAGTCAGGAGTCACATGTGAACTAAAGATGGTTAAGAACTGATTTGGTGGAAGCTTTTTAGAAAGTATTTTTAATTTTTAGAAAAAAATACATAGACTAACAGGAGATACAAGAAAACAAGGGGGTTGGAGGGGGAGTTAAGAAGCCAGTGAACAGAATTCCCAGAAGAGTATAATTAAATGTTAAGCGTGGTGGAGATAAAGAGGCCACAGTGACAGCAGTGGGGGCAGACTACGTAAAACTAGAGATTTGACTAGGTGATAGTGTGAGAAGGGAGCCCTGGTCAAAAGGTGGTCTGCATCCCTTTCTGGTGTAGGAGACAGGTAGGCTGATGGGAAAGGGGATTGAGGCAGGAAACAAGAGAAAGTTCTAATGCCCAAATAAGGAATACTCTAGTGCTACTGACTGCCTAGGCTTTGTCTTTTGTAAAGACAAGGGAAAGAAAGCCCCAATGTTAGAAAATTCCATACCACTTTCATTCTCTGCAAGTACTTAGAAATCTCTAGTTATTAGATTGTATAATTTGACTCTGCTGTAAAAATTTTATCCTAGTTTGGGCTATTTTCCAGATGGTGTTTTTTCTAGGAGGAAAAAGAATTGCCTCAATTGCAGGGAAGTTTTTGCTAATGGTAAGTGAAGCAAGTCACAGTATCTTTACTACAGGTTAAAGGGTGTGAGGAGATTTTATGAGAACTGAATGAACCCTGAAGGTCACTAGTCAAATTCAGGTATGCTGTTAAGTGTTCTTGTTTGAGACCAAATTACAAGACTGGCCAATTTTTGTATTCTTGGTAGAAACTGGGTTTCACCATGTTCCCCAGGCTGGTCTCAAACTCCTGGGCTCAAGTGATCCACCAGCCTCAGCCTCCCAAAGTGCTGTGATTACAGGCATGAACCCTCGGGCCTGGCCGGCTGTTTAATATTCTTAAATAGCACAAGGGACTTCTATGAACTTTCCTAGATGAAATATTAACTACTAGGTAAAACACCTTTTGATACTGCAAAGGGTTATTTCTGAAACTTAAACCTCATGATTGGCCAACCAAGAACTTTTTCTCCACAGCATGCTTTAATAATGAAACGCAGACTAAGAGTCCAGTATTATAACATTTCCACAGAGAAAGGATCCATCTGATTCTCAACTCTGAATGCACATTTGAATTCCCTCGGGGAGCTTTTAAAAGTAGTGCCGAAGTGTACCCCCCCCAGTTAATTAAATAATTCTCTGGGGATGAGAGCTGACAGCAACACTTAAGCTTCCTGGGAGACTGCATGCAGTGTGCAGCCGAGGCCCACTCCTCCAGCGTCACCACTTTGTCTTTATTTTATTTATCTGCCACTGTGTTTCCTCATTGCCCACAGCTTTAGTAGCAGCAAAAGTAGAATTCAAACCTTGGTAATCAAGGCTTAAATTATTACTATTCATGACCTTAATTGAAAATGATTACTGGTGACCACAGCACTCCATGCACTTCCTTATGGCAGAAGGGTTGCCTAGAAGATTTGGGCAATACTGGGAGTTCTTATTTGAAGTCACGGAAAGTAGAAACTTTTCTCAAGCTGTTTTTAATTACACTCAGTGTATTAAGACAAGTACAAAATAACCTTGTAATTAAGATACTGTATCACTCAAAAAAGAAGTCACTATTATATGAAGAGATTTACAAATGACTAAAATATACAGGCTGTGACAGAATTAACAGTTTGAAAGAGGGTTGCTTTTTTCTCTTAGAAATGCTAAATTTTCTTAACAAGACAAAAATACAGTGCTCTAAATATGCATTACCATGAAAACATTAAAGAAAAGCAGTCTTAACACTTACTACTATTAACAGCCTTTGCCAACACATGCCTGCCTACTCCCTTTCCTAACTTTAAAGAACAGTTTCCTCTAAGGAATACTAGTGCAGCATAACCCTTAAATAATTTCATTTATTTTTAAAGTTACAACCTACGGAGAAATTAACATCTTGTCAATCTAATAACAGTGGCAACCATTCTTCACATGCACTTCTCTTAGAATAAATCCCCTTGGCTGGCAGGATAAGGCTTATGCTGTAGAACCTTCTCCCCCACAGCCACAAATCCCCTTCTGTAAGTCCCTCCTACCCTCATCCCCCCCATCCCCACTGGCATTCACCTTTCCCACCCCAAAAAGTGCAGCTCATGGTAGCCTTTCTAGAAAATGGTTTCAGTGGGTATCCCAGAATACACGCTTTTTAAAAATCCCCCTCTGAACACCAGAGGCGGTGAACATGAATTGTGTTCTTGGATTTTTTTTTTTTAAGCCTCCACTGGGTCAAAAATATGTTCTCTTAATACTTGAGTTTTTGCTTTGTGTGTGGGTTTTCTTTTTCATTTAGATACCATGGAATAAAGTGGAGAGGACATCTCCATTTTCCCATACAAACTGAAGGGTGAGAAGAGAAAGAGAAGCAAGCTGTTGCCCCCACTTTGGCCTGGCTTCCCAGCCATCTTCCCAGCTCTGGTTCTTTCATAGGAACTAGTTATTGCTTCCACAATGCCATTACACAGAATGTTCCACAAAGGCTGTGAACCTGGTCACAGTCTACCCGCAGCAACAACTCTGCTCTGAAAAACCAGCCCAAGAGCTCTTACCCAGAAGAACAATCTTTAGCCCTCAAAGTCACTGAAACTTCATTAGAGCAGTTTAGAGTAGACGTGTAAGATTTGGCATATATTAAATGATTATTGGCACAACGTTCTCCAGTTCCATGTATAAATGTTGATATGCACATGGGCCAGGGCCCAGGATGAATCAGCCAATCTGCACCATTTTTATGTCGGCAATAATTCCATCTCTTCCCTTTGAGCACTGTAGGGAGAGCTGCTTCATCCGGTTCTCCAAGGCCTGGCCCTCAGGGGAGGTGTTGCTTTGGCTCTTACTGCTGCCACCACCGCCACTGCTATTGCTGAGGCCCCGGTTGTTGTTGGCTTTGTCACTTGTTTTATTCTCTGCCCCTTCTGCCCTGTCTCCTGTAGAAATACAAAGATTATCAAAAGTGAGTATTGACAATTCTAAGTCACTTGAGTTCAAACCAATCAGCTAACTTAGCCCTGTAGAATTCCCACTGTTGCCTACCATGTCTATCAGAGAGGTTCTCAGTACATAATCATTTACTGCTTTTATTCCTTGTGATGTTTTATATATTCCTTAGCTACAGAGATGAAATTTGCCACATTGACTTTATAGCTGAGAAACAAACCTCTCTGCTACGTGCTTGCCAAGGAGACTGTGCTAATGTGAGACACAGGACCTAAGCTCTACTTTATAAAAGCTGAGTGGAGCCAGGAGCCCCCCAGAACAGCACTTGGAAACATCCTCAGTGATCAATACTGACAGCGCAACCACAGAGACCTGGTAATGCAGCATGGGGTCCCTGAGACCTGGCAGAGGTATGGAACAGCACAATAGTCAGGCTGCAGAGGCAGTGCGGCATCTGGGACAGGGTGAGAAGGCTGCTACTCACCTCGTTCTACTTCACATTCAGGGGAGGAGGCCCCGCTGCATTCACTTCGAGGGCCCAACACTGGGAACATCATCCCAAACTCTGACAGGGACACAGGGCTGGGCAGATCCAGGCTGCCAGGCCTCACAACCGCAGGGAACTGGTCAGGCATCTCAGACGGGCTTGTTGGTCCTGAACTAAAGCTGGACACAGACTGGGTTTCCGAGTCATCTTCAGACACAAAGTTGCTACAGCTGTCATCTTCAAAGGCCTCCGAGGCCACTAAGTTGAGAGAGAACACCAGTCACATGGGTTCTGTCACCTCCTCAAACACCACAAGTGCTTGCTGCTGGCAGGCAGCTAGACACAGTATGGGGACTGCAGAATCTCTACCTCTGAGTGCCTAATGAAGGAATGTGACTTCCCAAGCCTGAATGGCCAGCCTCTAAAGCAGCTGGAAGGGAAGCAGCTGGCAGCTGGATCCCATGGATATTAAGCGCCCTTCCAATAACCTTATAACCCTGCCAAGACATCAGTGTCACCAGACATTACCTAAAAATGGAAAATTAATTCAGCCACAAATTAGGATCTTTACTCCACCTCCGTCCCCCAAACAGATCCTCATGTGCACAGGAAGTGGTTCTGGTCCTCTATAACATATCCCAAACAAAGCCAGCTGGACTCAGGCTTCTTTCTTAGGGCAATAGAAGCAAGAGCTGCTAGAAGAAACAGGCCAGCATGGAGTATCTGCTGGGACCTTTGTTATCTTCCAGGTAACTTCTGATCTCAAAGAACACACTCAAAGTCTACCTACATCACCATTTTCTGCAAAAGAACAGAAATCCTTTACAATGCTCTGTAGCCACATTATTTGGTAGACCAAAATAACAAGGCGCAGACACGTTATTCCCATGTTTCAAAGTCTCTTTGGCCTTTAGCGGTTTTCCCTCAGCCTGCCCACAATCCCACTCATTAGAACTTTCCCCTCTTCTCTTTAAAAATAGCCTTGTAGCATTCCATAGAGGTTTCTTACAAATGATAAGTACTGTAATGTTGGGGACAGAAAATATGCTCAGACCTGAATTGAATCCCTAACTCCAAGACTTGCTGTGTGACCTTGATCAAGTTAGTTTACCTCTGTAAGCATCATGATCCTCTCCATGCAGTGTTTGAGATGATGTATATATTAAAGTAACTCATACATAATAGTTGTTCAAATGATAGTTTCCTTTTCCTTTACCTTGAACCTAGCACTTAAAATATTTTTTGAAGGAATTGAACTCCTGAGGAAGGAGCTTGGGAAAGAGCCGACAGGGATTATTCATTCCACAGGTAAGGAAAAGAAAGGAAGTGTGCAAAGACAGTGTTGGGTGGGTTTTCTTGATGAGCATGACAGAAACCAAGTCAAACTTCTATCAGTTTTCCAGGGGGTGGCCCTGGGAAAAGAAGTCTCTATGGTCAGATGCCAGTGAGAGCCACCAATTTACTGAGTGCCTCCTGGGTGTCAGGGGTTGATTCATGTAATCTGAACCACCACCCTACACAGTGCATAGTATACAGTAGATACCATCATGCTGTCCATTTTACAGGTGAAGAAACTGAAATACAAAGTTAGGCCCTTGCCCACATTATACACTAGTAATGATGTAAAAGCAGATTTGAATCAAATCTGATTCCAAAGTCCCTATCTTAGACAGCTCTTCTTTCCTGCAGGACTTCTCAGCCTTGAATGTTCTAATGTATACTTTGACTCTCAAAGAGGAGTGAAGGTGTAACATGTTCCCAATTTATTTGACCACAGAATCCTGACTTCGAGGAACACTTAGTACCATCTTGATGAACATAGTGTTCTATAAAACATGGGAAGCCACCAGAAACAGCCCTCAGGCCTGCCCAACTCTGAGACCTTTCAGTGATGGCCAGATAAAGTGAGGACCCTGGGAAACAAATCACACAGTCTGGTATCTCCCCATGTACCCAGTGAAGTCCGACTTACCAGAAATGGCATCAGGCTCAGGTTTGCTCCCTGGCAGATCCTCCACAGATGTGCTGCTGCCCTCAGCCCCAACACCGCATCCCCGAGGCCCCATGGCACTGGAGCGCCGCCGCTCATGGATCTCATCTGAGATCATCTCCAGGTTCTTCAGGGCCATCTTGTATTCGCCTTTTGCCAGGGTCAGTTTGGCCTGCAGGTCGTCCACAGTCTTTTTCAGTTGCTGCTCGAGAAGACAGGAGACTAAGTGAAGACTACCCTGTTAGCCTTAAGATGCTTTCTGAATGACAGGTTCAAGTACATTTTCTGCCCATCATTCTACTTCAAGGAATTTTCCAAGACATGAGTGAAGACCTGATTACCATTATAACTGCTATTCATTCACCAGACAAAATCAGCCACTACCATCCCCAGATCCCATCCAGGTGACAAGCTCTGATATCCAAAAACTCTCACTGGTGGAATAAACCCCATCAGGGAAGCAAAAATGGGCAAACACACCCAAGTCCCACAGTCTAGACATCTGGTTCCCAGTACAGTGGTTCTCAAACTTGAACTTGCATGAAAATCCCCTTGAGTGTTAAGACTCAGCTCACTGGACTCCAACCTCTGAGTTGCTGATTCAATCGGTCTAGAGTGGGACCTGGTCTATCAGGTCTCCAGGTGATGCTGATGCTGCTAGTCCTAAGAGCATGCTGTGACAACCACTGGCCTCGTACAACAGAGAAAGTGACTGAACGGCAGTTACAGAGGTTCAGAGACGACTTGGGACCCAACCGAGACAATTTTGAGGTCTGAAAACTCAGTAAAGCATGTGTCTCCACTTTCCCCTTATAGCAAGTGGCTCATTTGATAATTCTGCTGCCCCAGAAAAGTGAAGCTTTGAGTGCAGAAAAATCCCATCAGTGACAAAAGACCAAAGTTACACATACCTCAAGCTGCACGTAGTACTTTGCCTTGAGTTCAAAATAAGGCCTGCAGAAGACAGGAAGGAAAACCATCAGAGTAATACAATACAGTGACCACAGTCAACTTCACAAGATGAAAAAGAGGCATCAGCTACCACTGGCCAGGTCATCCTTCCAATATTTAGTAAATTCTAATAAGGCCATGACATGTGAGTGATGCTCCTAGCTGGAGACTGATTGACAGACACCAGATAGAATAACTGGGCTCACCCAGTGCTATACTGACAGGAGGCCCATCTCAAGACACGGGGAACCCACACACACATATCTTGGGGACTCTGCAACCTAGCTCATATTCCTCCTGTGTGGGAAGGCTGTTCAGGGCCAGACGGGTTATACCCAGCAGTAAGGGTGGCCTGGATCAAAAGCAGATGAGGCTGGAGAAGGGCTGCTTAAACCTCCTCCTCTACTGAAGTCAACTGGGGAAGAGAGAGAAGCACCACTCCTCCCTCACAGCACAGCAAGGGCCACCGCTAGGAGAGGGTCTCAGGTTGGTCCTCCCGAACCTTGTCCAAAGATTGGAGTTGTTAGTTGGCCAACTCAGCCACATAATGGGCACAAGAAATGCCAGTATCCTAGGAGTTCCCTTGGTTCTGGGTCAGCCAAAAGAGCTTGGCTCTTTTTTAGGAACTTTGGTGCCTGAACATTAAGAGTAGATCATTGCTTTATTCTTGAGCTGTTCACCCTCCATGAAGCTCTCAAGTCCTGCATCCTGAGGATCCAGATGAATGACAAGGACACAGGACTGCCATTGGTGGGTATGAAAATCCTGAAACTTGGGGAGAGAGTGGGGTGTATAAGTTCTCCCGTGACCAAAAGGAGCAGACAGGAGCACAAGGTGAGGAGTGTGTGTGTGAATGGGCATTGGAGGGCACAGGGAAGATGTCCCAGCGAAAGGAACACAAGCATCCATGCAAGGGAGTGTGGCTGGAAACGCAGGGTGGGCATGGAGGTGGCCTGGAAGCCACTCCATGGAATGCACAGATGTACATTTTATCCTTTGGGCAGACAGGAGCCACCCAAGACTATGATCTGTCCCTATACTCTTCTCGGAGTCTGAGAAGGCTGGCAAAGTACAATCACAAGATTTATTTTCTTAAACAGGTTAATGGATGATATGTGATGTGTGTGCAGGGGGAGTTCGTGGTCTTTTGAGAAAAGACCCACCATATTCACACCAAAGGAAGCAGCATCAAAGGCTGCTCCTCAGCCTTCTTGGGTGTTGCCATATGGATGATGCCTGGGCTTGCCCAGAGCAGGCACAGGTTCTACAGCAACCCTCGCCACCTTGTGCCTCCCCTGCAGAAAAATGCCGTATACATGTCTGCTACTTAGCTCTCGAGATCAGCCCCTGACACACCAAAAACCAAAACAAAAATACACTAGTCAATTAAGTGCAATAATAAATGGTTAAATGCTATTCCTCTGTACGTATGTGTACGTATGTATGCTGGAAGAGTGTGAGCAGAAACCAAAGAAAAGTCAAGCCTGGGAGAAGGTACTGGAGAGTAGTACAGAGCCTAGGAGGACCAAACTCTTCCTTGCCCCCCTCTCTTCCTCGCTGAATTGTCACCATTCCCTCACTTGCATGAGGACTGGGCATCTGCCAAGCTTCCAACTGCCCGGCCCCTCCTGGCTGGGGCTGTGACCATACCTGGAAGACAGGCCTTCAGTAGCCCTGCACAGCCTGCTCTGGGTCTACCTTTGGCTGTTAAGTCTAGGTCATCATAAGTCCTCCTTTTGCTAGGAGGCCCAGGAACTGGGAATGAAGCGGGGGGCTTGTCCCCAAGAGAGGGTACACAGTTGTGCCTGCCCACCATTATCAATGTTGTATAAAAATATACAGGGCTGTAGTGAGAAGAGATTGGGGCGGGGGGGGGACTCTACTAAAGCCAATCTTACAGCATTTTATCAGCTCTTGATCACAGGAAACATGTATTGTGAACACAGCTCATCCCTATTACACTGACAGATAAATTGAGGGATAGGGCCTTGTCCACACTGTCAACCACAGACCCAAGGGTACAGCGTGAGTTTACCAAATCCCAGCCAATGGGCCATTTAATAATGTGCCTTTGAAATTCCTTTTTCTGTGTTTCCTAACTCAATCATACCTAGAGCAGCCCACCCCTTAGCATCCTCTGCCTCTGGGGGTCATAGAATATTAGGGGGCAAGAGAGCCTGAGCAGGGGCTCTGGTGAGGCCCCAGGGTCTACATCAAAGGACTACTCAGGGTAGTCCTTGAGTGCGTGACATACAAAAGGCTGAGAAGATGCACACTAAGATAGCCGCACGGCCTAGGCAAGGCCGTGTCCAGACTTACTTGGACTTGTTGATGGCTCTCTTGAGTTTCTTCTCCAGTTGTCGCATGCGGCCCATGGCGGCGTTGTACCTGGCTGCCGTCTCCTTATGCACCAGCTCGCTCCTGGTCTTGGTCTGCTCCGCCTCCATGACCTTCAAACAACAGCAGAGTTCAGCCCAGAACAGCCCCTGCTTAGAATATTACATCATTTTTCAAAAAATATTCTTTGGCCGGGTGCGGTGACTCACGCATGTAATCCCAGCACTTTGGGAGGCCAAGGTGGGTGGATCACGAGGTCAGGAGATCAGGACCATCCTAGTCAACATGGTGAAACCCATCGCTACTAAAAATACAAAAATCAGCTGGGCCTGGTGGTGTGCTCCTGTAGTCCCTGCTACTCAGGAGGCTAAGGCAGAAGAATCACTTGAACCCGGAGGTGGAGGTTGCAGTGAGCTATCATGCCACTGCACCTGGGCAACAGAGACTGTCTCAAAAATAAAAATAAAAATACTCTGGGCTGGGCGCGGTGGCTCACACCTGTAATCATAGCCCTTTGGCAGGCTAAGGTGGGTGGATCACCTGAGGTCAGGAGTTTGAGATCAGCCTGGCCAACATGGTGAAACCCTGTCTCTACTAAAAATACAAAACTTAGCTGGGCGTGGGGGCGCGTGCCTGTAGTCCCAGCTACTTGAAAGGCTGAGGCAGGAAAATCACTTGAACCCAGGAGATGAAGATTGCAGTGAGCTGAGATCGCGCCACTGCACTCCATCCTGGGGGACAGAGCAAGACTCTATCTCAAAATATATATATACATATAGATATCGATATCTATATCTAGATACATATTTGAGCAAATCAGTGGTCAGACTAAGAATAAACCAACTTCCCAATAGTGGTTTTCTTTTCCTATTGATCTATTTTGAAAAGGTCTTGTGAGGCAAGATTAAATAGCTAAATTGGCTGTGGCAATGACTGAGAAAGAAAATGGAAAAACAAAAATCAGAGAAAATTTCGAACTATTTTCTGATTCAACAGATGTCCACTTTCTTCTCAGCTTCCTGGATCTAAGTAGCCACCTAGAGCTCCTCCCGTTCACACGTTGGGGCAGGGGCCTGATGGGCAGGCAAATGGCCAGACAGCAGCAGTGGGTACCTGAGACGGGGAACCTAATGAGGAGACCACCAAAACCAAGAACTAGCAAACCAGGCATGACGGCAGTGAAGCCAGCAAAGCAGCCATGACTCTGTTGTTTGGTCCTTTCCCAAATATTCTGAACTAGTTGGCTGTGCACAGAAGAACTCAGGACCCAGAAGGGGCAAACTTTACATTTAAGCAATTAAATTAAAACCCAGTCATTCACATCAGATTTTGAGGTACACAAACATTTGTGAGCAGAAGACAAGTCAGAGTTCTGGTGGGAACACTTTGTTAAGTCTGTTGAAAAAAATGAGTTACAAAACCAATACTCAAGGGCCCTCAATGGCCAAAAAAAAGCAGCTCACAGGCCCAGTCCCACAGACATGGGCAATGTTCTCTCCTTGCTTACCTAAAGAAAAACCTCAGAACAAGGCCTGCCTTGAAGAAAGGAGGGAAACAAACCCCAGTTCAGGCCACATAAGCAGCTTGCGATTTCTTTCCCGGTCTTCTTCCTACCACTCACAGTGTTATAAAATAAACCAGAGAGACAGTAGAGGTTAGGCCAAAGGATTATTCTCTATTGTCTGGTGAGCGTCCGAGAGGAGCCCAGAGGGCTCCTGGTCACTAGTCAGCTCAGACCCCATAGAACAATTTTAGGGAGGTACCACCACGTCTTTAGTTCACAGTTAAAAGAGAAGGCCACAGAAGAAAGCTGCCAGTGTTCTACCATCTCCTCCAGTCAACAGCCACAATCAGCGCTAGGATACTTTACTTATAATAGGATTTTTAAAGGTACCATGAAAAATTATGAAAGATTTTTATATGGGCATTAAAAATTACAGGGTGTCCTGTCTAGGACACCCTTCCAGGCTATCTCTGACTTGGTCTTGAAGCTATTTTACAACCCTGTAAGTTGTAGAAAACTGACAGTAATGCAAATGGAGTTTTTTTTCCAGAGAAATGAAGATGAACTGTGTCCCAGATGCACTGGATTACTGACTGCCCTGTAATAGTCCATTTTGTATCTGTTGGTAATTCATTTCAGCATTCTTGGTTTTCTATGAGTTTGTATTTTTTTGAATTTAAGAATTGTAACATCTCATTAGATCCCTCCTTATTTGATAGAAAATATTTGACATGAGAACATTTTATATTTGTATCCCAATTATGCTTTTACCTTCTTAAAAATATTTATCTTTTAACAAAAGCTTCAGTGCTTCAGATAATTTTTAAAAACCACAGAATAAAAGAGAAGAAAAATAGGAGGGAACTGAGCTAAGCTGGCATGAGGTGACATGCTTGCTCACATGACTTCTAAACCAAGACCAAAGGGCTAACAGAATCCTTTCCCTTTGCTTCCAAAACCAGATATTTCACAAGGAAACAAAATGCACTAAAAATATCTCATGCTTGATACTTGGGGAAACAGCGGTAAACTTAAGGATTTACTGGTATAACCTTTATGAAAACTCAAACCTTCAGGTTCATCAAAGACAACATGTTGGGGGTGACTGTTTTATTACAAAAGGATCCAATGAAAGGTTTACCTTTTTTTTTTTTATTTTAATCAGATGTTTATTATTTTGAAATATGCTTATGATATATAAAGTAAAAAAGCAGGCTATAAAATGAAATAGCAGTATGATCCCAATGTATGTAGTTAGTTGTAGAAATATCTGTACCATATAATTTGAGATGACTTATACCAATGTTAATGAATTTTACCGCTGAAATAAGGGAGCATTTTCATATTTGCCATTTTTAAAAACAATGACCTTGTCATACTTCTAAAAATTGGAAGAAAACAAATGGTATATTTTATAAGAAAATTTAAAAGGCTATTTCTTTTTTTTAAAATGTGAATAGTTTTGGGGGTACAGGTAGGTTTTAGTTATGTGGATAAATTCTTTAGTGGTGATTTCTGAGATTTTAGTGCACCTGTTATCTGAGCAGTACACACTTTACCCAATATGTAGTCTTTTATCCCTCACCCCCTTCTCAAGCTTCCCCCTGAGTCCCCAAACTCCTTTGTATCACTCTTATGCCTTTGCATTCTTTTTTTTTTTTTTTTTATAGGTTTTTTTTTTTTTTTAATTATACTTTAAGTTCTAGGGTACATGTGCATAACGTGCAGGTTTGTTACATATGTATACATGTGCCATGTTGGTGTGCTGCACCCATCAACTCGTCAGCACCCATCAATTCATCATTTATATCAGGTATAACTCCCCAATGCAATCCCTCCCCCCTCCCCCCTCCCCATGATAGGCCCCAGTGTGTGATGTTCCCCTTCCCGAGTCCAAGTGAGCTCATTGTTCAGTTCCCACCTATGAGTGAGAACATGCGGTGTTTGGTTTTCTCTTCTTGTGATAGTTTGCTAAGAATGATGGTTTCCAGCTGCATCCATGTCCCTACAAAGGACGCAAACTCATCCTTTTTTATGGCTGCATAGTATTCCATGGTGTATATGTGCCACATTTTCTTAATCCAGTCTGTCACTGATGGACATTTGGGTTGATTCCAAGTCTTTGCTATTGTGAATAGTGCCGCAATAAAAGGAGCTGTCAGAATGCATTTTCAATAGACTTGTAGAAGCTGTAATTTGAGGCTCCTGTACAGAAAGTGTCCCCTGTAAGAAGCAAGGTTCTCGCCATCTGCACACAGACCCTCATTCTATCTTGGCCTCTAGGCTGCAAGCAGAAGCACAGGCTTTCTACAATAAAACACTCGGAAAGCTCCAAGCACATGGCAATATTGGCAGTGAAAACTGAAGAAGTGGCCAGCACGTCACTATCCCCTGCTTCACCCCACCAGGCCACGTCTACCACATCCTGCCCCTATCTCCCCACTTCTCATGTATATACAAAATCTCCAGTGAAGCCAGGTGTGATGGGGCTCATGCCTGGAATCCCAGCACTTTGGGAGGCCAGGGTGGGCAGATCACTTGAGGTCAGGAGTTCGAGACCAGCCTGGCCAACGTGGTGAAACCCCGTCTCTACTAAAAATACAAAAATTAGCCAGGTGTGGTGGTGGGTACCTGTAGTCCCAGCTCCTCAGGAGGCTGAGGCAGGAGAAAAGCTTGAACCTGGGAGGCGGAGGATGCAATCAGCCAAGATGGTGCTGCTGCACTCCAGCCTGAGCAACAGGGCGAGACTCCATCTCTCTCTCACACACACACCCTCCAGCTCTTGGAAGATACCTCCACACAACTCAGCTTCCCGCCTTGAGGAAGAAGGTCACTGAGCATGTCGCCTTGGTTACCTCTCCTAGGTAATCAAGGAGTTTCTCCATCTAC
The DNA here is from genome assembly GCF_002776525.5 of Piliocolobus tephrosceles. Lineage (NCBI taxonomy): Eukaryota > Metazoa > Chordata > Mammalia > Primates > Cercopithecidae > Piliocolobus > Piliocolobus tephrosceles. Next base: position 152,600,731 of record NC_045435.1, on the reverse strand, counting down.
AGCCTAGCATCAGGCATAAGCTGTGTGCAGTGATGTGCGTCGGGTGTGGTGGCATAAGTCAGGAGGAGGGCGGCTCAGGGGTAGGAGTGGCAAACTGCACCCCACACTCCGGAGCAGTCAGATGCTGAAGATCGACGGACCACAGAGATACTGCTCAGCCCCGGACCCTGCTCATGTCACTTCACAGAAGATAGCAAACAGCCAGCACCTTCCTGCATGGGCACCACTGGGTACTGAATGGGTGTTTCAGTCTGGCTTAGCACAGCCTCTGCGGGGTCCCACACCAGCAGAATGGCCCAACCTGCTTAGTAGACATTCACCCGGCACAGCTCCTCAGCCTCCCGTTACAGCTTTCTCAACTCTCCAATCTCCAAGACCTTTGCACCCTCAGTTACACTCCCAACATCTCTTCCAGCATCACAGAGCTGCAGTCAGGGGCCTCCTTGCCCAGGGAGGCCATCTCACTGTCTGCTCAGAACCTCCATTCTGACTGTTTCAGACTGTTTTCTGATTCTTAACTGCGTCCTTGGGCAATGAGACCTAAGAAGGCGCTTCTTCCCACTGTGTGGAAGGGAGGCGGTTCGTACCCACCACCGTCAGGGAGGCTGCCCTGAGCAGCTCCTCACCTGCCATCCCAGGCTCATATCCACTGTGGACCAGGAGAAGGGCTGGCCCTGTGTGGTGTCCTCTCCAGCAACTGCCTGCCGCTAGTTCAGAAACAGTTCGTGCCTCTCATTTCCAAGTCACATTTCCCGCTTCCTCTGTCTGAGCTCTTTCAGCGGACATCAGAAAAGCCAGTTTCTCCCTCCCGGAATGCCAGCCCTCCTCTCTCAGAGGATGAAAAGCTATCACCTTCCCATAAAGGCTACTTCAAGGCCAAAACAGCCAAGGCTGAAGGGGCCTATGCTGCCCAAGCTCCCTAGCTGGGGAGCAGCAGGGACCCCAGGCCCTGTGCCCCAAGGAAGGCTGCTCAACTGCAGGCTTGGCAGCTCTGCCACAGGCTACTTGTACTTTCCAGAGTCCTCATCAACCCCAGCACAGAGCACAAAACTGATCCTTTGTCTCTGTCTGTGGCACTGCATGTGGCCTAACAGAGCGCACCAGGGCTCCTGCCACCTCCTAGTACATCGGCTTCAGCCACGGCTCCAAGTGTGGCTGCCTGATGTCCCCCCAGGAAATGTGAGGGGCCGCATAGATAGTCTTGGGCACGTTACGTGGGAACCCCAGTGTCCCACTGTGCCTAGAGGGATCGTGTAGTCCAAGCCACTGCCATTTCTTCAAAGACAGTCCTGGGCCTTTCTGAGCACAGAATTTTCCTTTAGTAGACCCTAAAGTAATACTTTGGAAGAAGAGGGTGAGATGAAGCTCCCTTGCTCTAAGGAAACAACCATCCTCGAGTAGCCAGAAGGCAGACAAGGAGGAGACATTCTCTAGCCCCTTCATCATGCAGCTTTCAGCTGGCTGAGTATGCCAGGCCTGTGAGGCTCTAGGAGGGGTCAACACGAGCACCACTGGGGGAAATGCTAAGTCCAGAGTTCCCAGTTACTCGACGCTGGTTCAAAGCCAACCATGCAAGTGTGTGTCCTGGAGAAAGAATTATGTTCTGCATCATCATCACAGTCGGAAAGCCTGCTCTGTATTCTGAACTTCTGAGTGGCACAGGGACGTGATGGGGGAAAGCTTCGCCACAGGCTTTGTCTCTTGCTGGTGTCTGTTTTTAACTGTTCGATGAGGGGCATTTCCAGCCTACGCAACTGTGAAGGGATCTGGGAAGAGGAACATCAGCTCCGAGGTGGAAATCCTGGCATGTGACCCGAAATACCTGCCAATCTGCAGAGGTTGCCCCAAGCCCAAGAAAACCAAAAGGGCCTTTCCCTTCAGTGGCCACAGAGAAGGCACATATCAGCTGACCCTCCCTGACCCTCCCGGAGCCCTACGGAATCCTCATGACCTCAGGAGTACAGGGCCATCTTGTACAGTCTCACAGGTCTTGCACTGCACAATTCCAAAAAGCGCTATTCCCAAAGTCTGTGGTGTGAACGGATGCCCTGAGTTACACACTGTGGAGGCCTTGGGGACACCACTCCTTGGGAGGTCGCCCACCATCCATTGGGGCCTTAGCACTTAAAAATGAAAGACACACAAAGCAGAAGCATGGTTTATCTTTAAAGAACAGATTAAATGACTTCTGAAATGCTTGCTTATAGGCTGACATGGGTCTCCAGCTGGGGTGGACGAAGGGCGAAAAGGAAAAGTGACCCTTCAGCTAATTTCTTGGAAGATGCTACCTTACATTTTGTCCTTTTCATATCTATTGGGCTATGGCTTGTGAACTTCTAATATTTCCAGCCACCCCTTCCATTTTTCTTGAGATGACCCAAAAAAGCTGTTTCCAGCCCATGTCCAGCTCCGTGAGCATTACACCCACTAGGGGGCAGGAGGCACGCAAAGCAGAGCACAGCCAAGAGTCTCAGGCTGCAGACAGAGGTGCATAAAGTCAACGTGGATTTGACTCTTGAAGTCATTTGTGTGACAAGTTTTCTATTTAAGGAAGGCCAAGGCCACCTTTAATTATCAGATCCCCCAGGACTTGAGCCACTGTGACAGGTGACATTTAAAAGGGAAATTCTGTTGGCATTAACCTGCTGACTTTTCTATTCCAGCCCCCTAGACAGCTTTCTTAAGGAGTCACCAAGACCTCTTGCAACCCCCTATCTGCTCTGTACAGGGTCTCATTGGAGCTGCTGAAGCCACAGGTCAGCTTACTCACCCACCCTGCAGCAAACCAGTCCTACATTGGTTTTCCAGGCACTTGGGATCTAGACAGAGAATGCGGAGGGGCACAATGGACCCAGGCTGGTGTGGGGGGATATCAGGAACATGAGCCTGGGCAGCCCAGGAGCCAGGCCTGGAAGAGCAAAGAGGTATCCAGGAACATGCTGCATGACTTCTAAGAAACCACATAGAGTTAGGCAGGGGTAAGCAAGTACTGCTGAGCCAAGAACTGTCCCTAGCTGCTATGGTCTGAACATTTGTATCCTCTCAAAATTCTTACGCTGAAACTGATCCCCAGTGTGAGGGTATTTGGAGGTAGGGCCTTTGGGAAGTGATGAGGTAATGAGGGTGGAACCCGCAAGAATGAGATTAGTGACCTTATAAGCTCGTGTTCCCCTTCCACCGTGTTAGGACATGGAAAAGATGGTCATCTGTGAACCAAGAAACAGGCCCTCATGAGACACTGAATCTACCAATGTCCTGATCTTGCACTTCTCATCCTCCAGAACTGTGAAAAATAAATTTCTATTGTTTACAAACTACCCTGCTTATGGTATTTTGTTTAGTATTTTGTCTTGGCCTGAACAGACTAAGGCACTGCCATTTTTGGCTCTGAGTAATGCAGCCAGAGAGGTGGTCATGGGAGCCGGTAAAGAACCCAATATAATGGCATAAAACCCAGCCAGCCAAGCCGTGGGTAAGGATCTCACGCAGTCTGCTTCCTTTGTGCCTGTCAACTCCCTGAATCCCAGCCCAGAAGGCCTGTCCTAAGTACACACCTGATTCTGGTCTAATCTGCCATGAGCCCTGCCTTCCTCCGACAGCACATACGCGAAGTGCAGCCCCCGCGTAGGGCTGTTAATCAAGGTCTCCCCATCACAGATTCTAAACCCCGCCAGTATGCTGGGGTTCCGTGGGAGCAGACCCCGGAAAACAACCAGGTCCCTCTGGAAGACTGAGTCCACAGTCAACACCCTTTGGGGATGACCCAAACCAGACAAACCTCAGGCAACATAAGGGAAAGAACAGCTCTTGCTGTCACAGAGAGACGCTGACTCATTCTGGAGCACTGGCTTCGTACCAAGTGCAGCCAAGAGACCACATGAAGGCGACAACCTGTGATGTTCAGAGTGTTTTCAGGCAGCACGCCTGGGAGTCGAGTCTGTTACCTCCCGTTCGTGGGAAGCCAGCGCGCATGCACGTGCACACCCCCACAGCACACCGGCCATGACTCATACCCTCTGAGTGGCGTGATTCAGCATCTCCTGCCAGGCGGAGTCGAACTGCCGCTTGTCATCCTCCAGCAGCCGCTGCTCGGCCAGGGAGATGGTCTCCTTGGCGGCACGGAGCACCTCGGTGGCCCTCTGGAAGTCCTGAGTGGCTTTCTGAGCTTCCAGCTGAGCCTGTGTGAGAAAGAATCCTCATGAGGCCTCAGGAAATGGCGGGGACTCCCCACGGTCCATTTTACCTTTCAAAAAATAAGCATCCTGAGGACCGGGACAAGCTCATCTCTGCCTCTTCACTCCCGGCACCCACAGGTCCTCAGAGATGCCAGACAGGGCAGTGGACCCGATGGGGGAGTGAGCGCCTAATCAGTGAGCGGACAGTTTCCATGGTTCTGGGCCCAATGGATGAGATAAACACGTCAGCCCTTGGCCAGAATCGGACATGGCAAACCAGCCCATCCTGGGACAGGTACAGCCAACCCCACGGCCTTTCTCAGAAGCTCTGCCTCACTAATGACGTCAAGGTGGATACAGTAGTCCTGTCACCTTCCCTGCCCAGATCTGTGGCTCAATTCATGGCAAGTCAGAACCAAAACCCCGGAGATCATGGTCCAAAGACTTCACTCTGTAGCTGAGAGGACACAGCCTTTCCTGAGATCACACAGCTGACTAGAAGCAGAGCTGTGCCAGACTCCGGGCAGTAGGAGTTCCAGCCCAGCACTGCCCCTCTGCCAGAGAGTCCCCCACTCAATTCACACCCACTGACTCCAGCCACAGGTCAAGTATGGCACCAGGCAGGTAGAGAGAAGGACCTAATTAATTAAAACAACATGGTCCCTGCTTTCAAGGAGCATCAGGTGGGAGAAGCAATACCAACTGTAGCTGACCACATGTCTAGAGCTGCCCCCATGACATGCATCTACTGATTGTTCAAAATGTGATTAATCCCGGCCGGTTGCAGTGGCTCACACCTGTAACCCCCAGCACTGTGGGAGGCAGGCGGATCACTTGAGGTCAGGGATTAAAGACCAGCCTGGCCAACATGGTGAAACCCTGTCTCTACTAAAAATACAAAAATTAGCCAGGCATGGTGGCAGGTGCCTATAATCCTAGCTACTTGGGAGGCTGAGGCAGAAGAATCACTTGAATTTAGGAGGCAGAGGCTGCAGTGAGCCGAGATTGCACCACTGCACTCCAGCCTGGGTGACAAGAGTGAGACTCCATCTCAAAACAAAAAAGTGATTAATCCCAATTGAATGTAAGACATCCCTAATCTTAAAGACTTAGGACACACATACACACACACACACACACACACACACACACACACAAAGAATGTTAAATATCTCAATAATTTTTATTACATGATGAAATATTTTGGATATACTAAATTAAATAAAATATATTATTAAAATTAATTTCAGTTGGGTGCAATGGATCCCACCTATATCCCAGCACTTTGGGGGGCCAAGGCAGGAGGACCACTTGAGGCCAGGTATTCAAGACCAGCCTGGGAAACACAGCAAGAGCCTACTTCTGGAAAAAATTAAAAACTTATCCGAGCATGGTGGCACATGGCTGCATTCCCTGCTCCTTGGGAGGCTGAGGCAGGAGGATCACTTGAGGTTACAGTGAACTATGATGATGCCGCTGCACTCCAGCCAGGGTAACACAATGAGACCCTGCTTCTTAAATAAATAAAATTTAAAAATTAAATTCACAGGCTGGGCACAGTGGCTCAAACCTGTAACCCCAGCACTTTGGGAGGCCAAGGCAGGAGGATCACGAGGTCAGGAGTTTGAAACCAGCCTAGCCAACATGGCAAAACCCTATCTCTACTAAAAATACAAAACTTAGCCGGGTGTGGTGGCACACGCCTGTAGTTCCAGCTACTCGGAAGGCTGAGGCAGAAGAATCGTTTGAACCTGAGAGGGGGAGGCTGCAGTGAGCTAAGATCGCGCCATTGCACTCCAGCCTGGGTGACAAGAGTGAAACTCTGTCTCAAAAAAAAAAAAAAATTTAACTTCACCATTTCATCTTTCCTCATCTTTCCTTTTTTACTGTGACCACTGGGAAACTTACAGTTATATAGGTGATTCCAATTCTATTTCTTGTGGACAGTGGATACCTTTACCCCAAGATGGGCCAGGTGATGGCAATTGTGTGACTGCATGAGAAATCAGCACTGAAACATCACAGTCACCACTCTACAGGCTCCCCTTGAATTCCCCAGCAGAGCACAAGCCACAAGCCCACTTCTGCCAAAAGCTGGCCTCTGCAGCGTCCCACCACCCTCCCTTGGTTAACCACGACCCCAAGTCAGTTACATAAGCCCTGGTGGGACATCCCTAGGGCAGCCCCTGGGACTCAGGAAGAGGGGAACTACAGGGACCCCACCCTTCCCCAGGTAATTCTCACATGACTTTGAGGAAGTCTTCAGAAACCACAGGCTCAGGACGCTCTGTGAAGAAGGTTAAAGGAGGGGGAACAAAAAAATCATAGACTCAGAGAACGCCAGCCACCCAGGAAAAGAACAGCTTTCCAGAGCACTCCATGATTGTGTACTACATACCAGACCCAGACCCAGCCCTCCAGGCGATGACGCTCAGATGGGGAGCTGAACCAAGCATGGAGTAGACGCTCAGAAGTCGGTAATACAACACTGTATGTGAGAGTGCCACGGCAGCGGGGGAAGTATGGTAAGGGAATGTGAAGGAGAAATTATTTCCAGCACAGAGAACCGAGGAAGGCCTCTTAAAGGAAGATGATCCTGAACTGAGGACTGAAGGACAAAGATGATTTGAAAACATGGGTTGATGGGGTGGGAGGCAGAAGGAAGGATTTGAGACTCTAAAGACATATTACAAAACAGAGTGTCTGTAGGAGATTTGATGATACCTCAGATCAAATTTTTTAAAAGGACTTGAGTGAAGACCTTGAAAGAATGCCAGACAAGAAAAGAAAGAAAAGAAGAGAAGAGAAGAGAAAGGAAAGAAGGGAAAGGAAGAGAGAAGGAAGGAAGGAAGGAAGGGAGGGAGGAAGGGAGGGAGGTAGGGGAAAGAAAGAAAGAGAAAGAAAGAAAGAAAGGAGGGAGGGAGGGAAGGAAGGAAGGAAGGAAGGAAGGAAGGAAGGAAGGAAGGAAGGGAGGAAAGAAAGAGAAAGGAAAGGAAAGGAAGAAGAAAGAAAAAGAAAAAGAAAGAAAGAAAGAAAAAGAAGGAAGGAAGGAAGGAGGAAAGGAAGGAAAGGAAAGAAAGAAAAGGAAAAAGGAAAGGAAAAGGAAAAAGGAAATGAAAAGGAAAAAGGAAATGAAAAGGAAAAAGGAAAGGGAAAGGAAGAAAGGAAAGGGAAAGGAAGGAAAGGGAGGGGAAGGGAAGGAAAAAGGGAAATGGGAAGGGAAGGGAAGGTAGACAGACAGACCTGGGACTGGGTAATTTATAAAGAAAAGAGGTTTAATCGGCTCACAGTTCAGCAAGCTGTACAGGAAGCGTGATGCTGGTATCTGCTCGGTTTCTGGGGAGGCCTCAGGATACTTACAATCATGGCAGAAGGCAAAGGGGGAGCAAAGCATCTCACACAGTGCCTGGACTTGGGTCCAGGGTCAGGGGAAAGTGCTACACACTTTTTTTTTTTTTTTTTTTTGAGACTGAATCTCACTCTATCGCCTAGGCTGGAGTGTAGTGGTGCGATCTTGGCTCAATGCAACCTCTGCCTCCTGAGTTCAGGTAATTCTCCTGCCTCAGCCTCCTGAATAGCTGGGACTACAGGTCCACGCCACCACCATTGGACAGTCACCCTGCCAGGAATACATGGCAAGAGCAGCTAAGACACCAACTATATTTTTTGTATTTTTGGTAGAGACAGGGTTTTGCCATGTTGACCAAGCTGGTCTCAAACTCCTGACCTCAGATGATCTACCTGCCTCAGCCTCCCAAAGTGCTGGGATTACAGGATTACAGGTGTGAGCCACCGCACCCAGTCGCTACACACTTTTAAACCCGGTCTCATGAGAACTCACTGTCAAAACAAAAGTACCAACGGGGGTGGTGCTAAACCATTCATGAGAAACAGCCTCCATGATTAAATCACCTCCCACCAAGCCCCACCTCCAACATCGGTGATTACAATTCGACATGAGATTTGGGAGGGGGCACAGACCCAAACCGTATCAGGAGGAAATTAGGGTTAGATGAGGTCCTGAGGGTGGGACCCTCAGGAGGGAATCAGTGACCTTGTAAGAAGGGGAAGAGAGAGAGATCTCTCGCTCTGGTTCACTGAGGAAGCACCACGCTGTCAAAGGTCTCCTAGGGAAGATTCCGCAAAGGAGGAGGGTATCAGGCAGCAGGCCAGGCCAAGGCAGGAAGCACCAAAGAGTTTACACACTTATCTAACTGAGGAAAGTTTAACTGTGACATTGCTTCACAGTGTCATCACAAAACACAGGACTTCCAAAGTCAGAAACCAATTGTATTTGCAAAATTTACTAAATGTAGAAACCAATTTTGTATGATGGTGAGCACCAGATAGCCATCTCTCTCTGGCTCTCTGGTTCTCACCAGCATACAAAAGATGACACCTAGAAATCTTTGGTGCAACCGATAATGGTTTACCTTCAAATAGGAACAAAGGCCCCAGGCCCTGGTATTTAATACACTGTTTGAATAGGGCTCTGTGCTCCCAGGTCCTGTGATGTGCACAAGTCATGCAGTGATTCACTCACAGCTCACAGAGAAACCCAATGAGCCAGCAGAAGAAGTAGGCCCCTGCTTATAATAGTACTAAAGAGGAAAATGTTAGCAGAGCTTAGTTTGAGGTATAAGATGCAACACAGAAAAAAATGTTAAATACCTTCATGACTTACAGATACTAACAGCTTTCACGGGAAAAGCTCCATGGAGAGAATTTTAAAAGGCTGCTTATGGGCTGGGCGCAGTGACTCACATCTGTAATCCCAGCACTTTGGAAGGTCAAGGCGGGTGGATCACTTGAGGCCAGGAGTTCAAGACCAGCCCGGCCAACATGGTGAAACCCCATCTCTACCTAAATACAAAAATTAGCTGGGCATGGTGGTGGGCGCCTGTACTCCCAGTGACTCAGGAGATTGACGCAAGGGAATCACTTGAACCCAGGAGGTGGAGGTTGCAGTGAGCTGAGATTGTGCCACTGCACTGCAGCCTGGGCAACAAAGTAAGACTCTGCCTCAAAAAAAAAAAAAAAAAAAAAAAAAGGCTGCTATGAATGAATGTGATAAGTGACCTTCATTAGACACTGGCCCAGGCCAACTGTGACTGTGAAGCACTCGGAAATGTGGAAATGTATTAAGCATTCCACAAAGGGTCATCAGCAAAGGAGGTGGCGGGTGGAGAAGCCTGGCATTGTTGAGAAGGGAGAGAGGCTGCGGTCACGCCCCTCTGACTCAACTCCCACTGGTGCCCACAATGGCTCTCAGGGAGGAACAAGAGCATCTGCACATTTGCATTGGCTACAACAAAGGTCCAAGACAGGAGGAAGTTTACAGACCTCCCAGTTCAAGCCCCTCATTTTTCAAAGGAGAGCCCAGAACAGGTGATATCACACAGCTGTTTAGTGGCCCTCCAGAGCCAGGAAGTCAAAGCCCCTGACCCCTAGTCTGGAGCTATTTCAGCTCAACCATGCAGTGTCCACCCCCCGGAGTAACTCATTAACACAGTCGCTGGACAATTGGACAGTCTCCCTGCCAGCAATACATGACAAGAGCAGCTGCTAGGGCACCAAAGACAAGACGGAAACTCCACTGTGCACAGGATTGCTACCTCCTGCCTGCGGCTCCCATCCTGAAGCCTCACACGGGTCCAACTGACAGGCCCGTGGTTAGCTCCAGCAACTGCAAAGGAGGCGGCTGCCCAAAGTCATACTCTAGCAGGTGGTAGCTCCAAGTCAGGGAGAGAGCCCTCAAGACCAGACCAACGTAGTACCTAACTACTAACTAACCTGTAAGTCTGGATACAGATAATTACAAAGGAGAAAATAATCACAGCAGTTACTGCTTTAGTATTTATTCTGTATCAGATAATGTGTATAAGGTGTTCTGAATATAGTACATCATTAGTAAAGTCTCAAAATATATAGCATATATAGTACATATATATTATATAGTATATAGATATAGTACATCATTTAAGTCTCCAAATAACCCTACAGGCCTAACCCAGAGCTTTCATTCTAATTTTTTTTTTTTTTTTTTTTTTTTATCTGGAGATGGAGTTTTCCTCTTGCCACCCAGGCTGGAGTGCAAGTGCAACAGTGCAATCTCAGCTCACCGCAATCTCTGCCTCCCGGGTTCAAATGATTCTCCTGCCTCAGTCTCCCGAGTAGCTTAGATTACAGGTGCCCGCCACCATGCCCGGCTAATTTTTGTATTTTTAGTAGAGACAGGGTTTCCATGTTGGCCAGGCTGGTCTCAAACTCCTGACCTCAGGTGATCTACCCGCTTTGGCCTCCCAAAGTGCTGGGATTACAGGCGTGAGCCACCGCGCCCAGCCTCATTCTAAACTTTGATTAAACACCACTTGCTGGTGCTGCAAACTCCTGACAAAGAAGTATTAGTCAAGGAAGCACGGCCTTAGCTCTCCACACAAATCAAGGACACAGTGGCCACTGTCACACAGGTCGGAACGGGCAGGGAGGTTTGCAGGGTATAAGATTTGCAGAGACCACCAAGGAGGAGCAGAGGAGAAGCGTGGGGGAGAAGGCCCGCTGCTGTAGGAGCTGAGCTCATCCACAATCAGAGTCCGGAAAATGAGGTCCTGAGAAGCTGATCCTGAAAACCCTCACACCTGCCTGAGCTTAGCCTCCTACCCCCACCACACATTCTCACCTGCTCTGAGGAACAACTTGGACCCCATTCACAGGGGAGCCAGGAGGATGAATGAGATGCAGAGAGGCACGGGACAGGCAAAATTTCCCCACCTAGAGGCACGGGCATCCGACTGCCTTCCCCACTCCCCTTTCTAAATGCCTTTAGTACTTAAAATCCAAAAGGACTCTGGGGTTTACTTGGGAATGGTTGGGCTCAGTATGCATATACCCCCCAGCACTTGGCCAAGGCAATGATGGAGCAAAAGAAGCTTCCGGAACCCCCTGGACACCTGGGCGTGGATTGGGAGGAAGGAGTGCCCCACTTTCTTCTAGAGAAAGTGGGAAAGATACCAGCCCAGGGCAAAGCAGGTGCTGTGTGAGATGAGCAGTGACCCCGGAGGCACGGGGCGGCAGAACCCGCAGGAGAGGGAAGCCCCAGCCAAATGACAGGTGGGCCAGCTTCTACCCCTCGTGCTTCATGCTTCGTGCTTCACTGGAGGAATCTCACCCCCACAGGGCCCGGGGCAAGGCCCCTGCTGGATGTGGGCAACTACTTGGTAGGAAGTCTCTGTCCTTTTTAACTTGATACTGTTTTGTCCTTGCCTCTTCACAGTGAATGTCACAGGCACTGCTGGAAAGAACCCCTCCCCCGGCTAGAAGCTTATGAAGAAAAGCATCAGAGGCCTTTCCAACCCAACCAAGGAAGATCAAAAACCTTTGAAAACATGGTCAATAACCCCCGGGGGGTCTCAGTGAGGGAGGGATGGGCAGGACAAACATCAAAATGGACAAGAGACAAGGATGTCTGCTCTCAGCTTTATTAAAGCCATGGTTTTCTGCCTAGATTCTGAGGAATCCCAGGGACCCGGCAGTTCATGGACTGTCTGAGTCCTTCCAGCCTGCAAGCTGCCCATCCTGAACTCCCCCTTCAACTCCTGAATGATGCTTCGTTGAAGAGGACCAGAGATAGAATCTGGCCATTCTGATAGCACCGTTTTACCCCTGAGGATGTCTGGCATATATTTTAATCCAAATTATCCCAGAACAAAGTTTCATTTGAAAACATTTTCTGGGGAGAATTCCATTAAGCCCATTTAGTTCCTTGATTTTTTTTTCACACCCAGGTGCTTCTAATTTTTCAGCTTTATTTAGTCAAAATTATTCTCCTGAAGATTGGTTCCTTTCTATTTTAAATAAACAGATTTGACTGAATAAACAGTTTCATCCATATCAAATTTTACTAAATGTAGCTTGTGGCATGGGGTTTTTCATTGTTTCTATCGAAATTTTGCTGAATCAGTTTCTTAAAGATCTAAACATTTAGCTGGGTGTGGTGGCTCATGCCTGTAATCCCAGCACTTTGGGAGGCTGAGGCGGGCAGATCACCTGAGGTCGCGAGTTCAAGACCAGCTTGGCCAACATGGCGAAACCCCATCTCTACTAAAAATAGAAAAAATTAGCTGGGCCTGGTGGCAGGTGCCTATAATCCCAGCTGCTCAGGGGGTTGAGGCAGGAGAATCGTTTGAACCCGGGAGGTGAGGTTGCAGTGAGCCAAGATCGCACCACTGCACTCCAGCCTAGGCGACAAGAGCAAAACTCTGTCTCGGGGGGAAAAAAAAATCTAAAAATTTGTCAAACATAGGGGACATCATTTTTTCTCAGTCCCAAAAGTTACCATGTACGTTCTGAGTCACTATCAGTTTAATAGTGTTATTTCTCCCAACAATGTATATTACAAAGAAAACAAGAAATCCATGATATGCATCTACTCTTACAGAAATGAGAAAATCGTGGGCAGTCTTAAGAGAGACAGCGCCTGCAGCCGTACCATGGACAGACTACAGAGCCCTTTAATATGTCGGAGCAGCAAGAGAGCTTTGCAAGGTTAGAAACATCGAGGTCAAACGGTTTTGTTCTGGCCTGAGCTTAAAGGTGAACTTTAAAAATGTAAAAGCTTCTACTTGCTTCAAAATACAGCTAGTAGTAACAAGAGAGAGCTGGGGGTGGGGGTAAAGATGAAAGAGGATTGCCCCAAGGTTGGTAATTGTAGAAGCTGGATGACGAACATCAGAGGTTCCATTACTTTGTTCTCTATTTTGCATATATTTGAAAGTTTTGACCCCAGCTTCCGGCAGGACAATCCCTACTGCCAACAGTCATCCAGACTAACCAGGGGTGAGTCTGACACAAGCGTTTCAGTTGGGGGCATCAGGGAAGGTTCTTCAAGCACTGAGCCCACCTCTGCTTATCTTCAGTACTAGACACCAGCCTGCAGTTCACATCCAGACACAGCGTGTTCATACACACCACCCAAAGGGCTTCCCATTGCACTCACACAGCACGATTCCTCTGCCTTAAGCTGGCACTATTTCTTACCCTACAGAATCTCCCTAATTCATGTAAAAGCTGGCAGGAGGAGGGTCTCCGGCCTTCTGTTTTCACAGGGCACTACTTAGCCTGAGTCAGTGTGCCTAGGCTAGTCAGCCGGCTGATGTCTATCACCCGTCCGCACACTTCCATCCTTTCACAATTAACAAGCAGCTCACAGGGCCTGCCAGCTACATGCAGCAGGCCTCCAGGAACGACACATCCCAAATCAAATCCTTCCTGTTGCTGCAGCAACACCACAGATGCCAGGCTCTTCCTGCCCACCCTAGCCAGAAGGGTGCGCCCACATTCCTCCTCATCCTCCTCCCGCTTTCACCTCCTTCACGCTGTAGCAGTGTGCCACCACTGGCTAGAGAACCGACCGGCCAGGTGTGAGGTAGGGGCCTGAGCCGGGGGTAGACAGCAGTACCCCCAGAAAAAAGGAGAAAAAGGAAAAAAACCCACAACAGCACCCCAGGGTACCACCACCAAACCTAGACTCCTAACCCACAGAACCAAATAACAGGGTTTTTGTGCTCAGGGAGATGGAGACAATCTAGACCAATTGTTTTATTTTCTAGGAGAAAATGTAAGAGTCTAACAAATAAATTGGCCTGCTCAAAGCATCGAGCCTGGATATTCTACCAACCCCAATGCAAGCTGCCCTCCCTGCCAGCCAGCCACACAGCCATCCCCAGCATCACACTCTCACACTCTCTCTGTCCCCAAAACACACACGCAACATGCCACGCCTCTTAATTCTTCAAATGTGTGCAAACTCAGAGAGCTCCTTCGTTGCGGTGGGTTTCCCTGAGGTCAGCAGGGCTATATCTTCCTCCCTGCACGTCCACTCACAATTATCTTCCATCTCTGCCTTTGTCTCCCACCTATACTGTCATTCCCAGGACCCACGGAACACTAGCATACCTTAGACACACACACACCAATCAAAGAAGCTATTTCATCTTCCACTGGGACGCACAATGCAGACCCAGGCCACGAACATGGTCATTGCCTGACACTGTGAGGGAGTGGAGAGCCCTGCTTTACGCTGCAGGGCAGCAGAGAACTGGAATACAGAACGTGGGGAAAGTCCATGTGCTCTGTAATTATGCCTCATGACATTCCTTTGCAGTTAATGAGTAGCTGCTGGTTTCCAATCACAAGGGTGGAGCATAGGAGTAGAGAGGTGGGTGTATAAAGAACTGGGATGCCAGAAGAGGAAAGAGCATCTCCCTCCCGTAAGCTATAGCTATAGCTATAGTTAATTTTTGTATTTTTAGTAGAAACTGGGTTTCACCATGTTGGCCAGGCTGGTCAAGAGTGAAACACAGTCCCCCAAAAACAAAACACACACTTTGACGCTGTGCACAAAACTGGCATTGATTTGACCACGACAATTGGACCAGTGACAACGGGGCCACTATGAGGCCGTGGTCTGTGTCAAGAGAACCAGGAAGAACAGAGTATATCCCTGGCACCAACAATAACCATTGTCTCGGGTCTACAACCTTGAACAAGGACCTGAAGGCATCAGATTCCCTTGGCAGAGCTCTGATCCCCCGACTCCTACCTCTCTCCGTCCTCTCCGGTGAAAGAACCAGGTGGTCAGTTGCTCCCTCCCTCAGTCCTGCCTCTACAGGTACACGCTTCTCTGCCTGGGGGTTGCTAGCAGAACACCAGCTCTTCCAGAACAACTGCTCCCCAGAGACGGTTCCACCTGCACCTTGTGGACAAACAAGCCCCCTGTAGCTCTCTAATCTTCACACACCGTAATGGCAACAAAAGAAACATTTTGGGCAGGGCACAGCAGCTCACGCCTGTAATCCCAGCACCTTGGGAGGCTGAGGCGGGTGGACTACCTGAGATCAGGAGGTTGAGATCAGCCTGGCCAACGTGGTGAAACCCTGTTTCTACTAAAAACACAAAAATTAGCCGGGCGTGGCGGTATGCCCCTGTAATCCCAGCTACTCGGGAGGTTGAGGCTGGAGAATCGCTTGAACTCGGGAGGCGGAGGTTGCAGTGAGCCGAGATTGTGCCATTGCACTCCAGCCTGAGGTGACAAGAGGGAAACACGGTCCCCTCCCCCCAAAAATACCACATTTTGATGCCTTGCACAATACTGGCATTGATTTGACCAGGACAATTGGGCCACTATGAGGCCATATTCTGTGTCGAGAGAACCAGGAAGAACAGAATACATCCCTGGTACCAACAATAACCACTGTCTTGGGTCTACAACCTTGAACAAGTCACTCAACTTTTCAGATTGGAATGCCAAGGCCTCTGCTAACTCCAAGGAAGCCTCAGTTACAGTACTGAAAATACACAACTACAGCAGGGACCCACGAGGAAAGTTCTGTAATGTAGTATCTGGCTTAAACAACATATGCAAATTGTGAGCCAGCAGGTTAGTTAACCACAAGCTGTTTTGCTTTTGCTATCTTATTTATTGCTGTGCAAGTCTGCAAATTTTCCATAATAAAAAAGTTTACAAAATTGCTTCTCAATACATTTCTTAATCAGCTGTTGCTTTGTTATTTATCTACCACACAGTTCTTTCTTTAAACTCAAAATTATGTCACCAGGTTAAGCAAGAGCATAATTTGAGGGAAAGGGGGAGGTCCACACTATTTATCAAGACGAAAAATAACCACGGTTTCTAGTCAAATGTTTTAAACCAATCACAACAAAACTTTTTGTAAACAGCTGGGGAAATCTGAAAAAGGCCTGGATACTAGATGATATTTAAAAACTAATTTTGTTAGGTGTAAAAACGTGACGTTTCAAAGGTTCTTATCTGTTGGAGATAAATATCTAAATATTTAGGAGTGCAGTGATAAATCTATGAACAGCTTTAAAAGAATCAAGGAAAAAAACTAGAGGGGGAGGGTGGACGAAACCTGACTGGCAAGAGGTTAACAATTGTTGAAGCTGGTGATGGGCACGTGTGGTCCACTGATTATTCTACTTCTGCAGAAATTCCATAATAAAAAGTTGTAAAGAAATATTTTTTGAAGGCGTTGGTTCATCAGTTATCACTTTTGCTCTTTACCTTCCACATAATCACAAAACTCAAGAAAATGCTTACTAAAAGAATAGGGAAAACCCAAAATGTTTGTCAACGGTTGTCCTCATTAAAGGCAACATTTCAAATAAACAAGCAAACAAATAGAACTGAAACAAGACTGGGTGCGGTGACTCACGCCTGTCATCTCAGCACTTTGGGAGGCCGAGGTGAGTGGATCACATGAGGCCAGAAGTTCGAGACCAGCCCAGCCAACATGGCAAGACCCCGTCTCTACTAAAAAATACAAAAATTAGCTGCGTGTGGTCCGAGCTACTCAGATGACTGAGGCACGACAATCCCTTGAACCCAGGAGAGGGAGATTGCAGTAAGCTGAGACTGCACCACCGCGCTCCAGCCTGAGCAACAGAGCAAGACCCTGTCCCAAAAAAAGAAAAAGAAGTATCTAAGATTGGCAATGAGAGGAGGTAAAGAGTCAAAATGTTACCCAAACAAGAGACAGGTTTACAAGACTGAGCTGTTCATGGTCCCTCAAAGCCCACATTACCCACATGCAATCTTTTAAGATGTAAAGGAAACGAAGGGGCCCAGCAATATCCCCAGTGGCCTGCTAGTGGCCACACCACTCCAGTTATCCAAAAATTCTCATCTCTAATCTCAGTCTCTTCTGCAATGATTTAAAGCTCTCAACTCTTTGTCCCTGGCGGAGACAGAAAAACAACAAAACATGCCCACTTACAATTACAAAGCACTACATCAGGAGAGAGCACTTTCAAGGAGAGCTGACACCAAACTGCAGACACCTGGATAAGCCCTGTCCCTCCCCACACTCCACCTCTACTGCCCTGATGGAGGGAGGATAAAGGAGTCCAGGACAGGGGTGTTTACGAAATTCCTATTATAGGCCAGGTGTGAACCCACGGAGTCTAGCCCATAGCCCTGCTGGAAGTATTGTCAGACCCATTTTACACCCAAAGAAACTGGTGAAGGCACTGGTCCAAGGTCATAAGGCTGGAAAGGAAGGAGACTAGGACTCATACCCAGGTCTCCCACTCTGACCACCTGGAGAGAAGCAGCACGGATGCGGGGCCCCATATTATCTCCCCTCTCCAGTGGTGTATTATCTATTAAGCTTGACGTTTCAGTGAACCAGCTGCTCCTGTGGCCGTGCTTAAGTAAGCTTCACTGAAGCTGACAAGACTGACTCCGTAGACTGTAGATCCTGATAAGAACCCACAGTTTGATAAACTCTCTCCATGCCACCATCTGCATACCCACTTTGCCAAGCCCTCTCTCTAAAGGGCATCCAAAGGCCTCACAATCCCTGTTTAACCCCTTCTTACCCCCCTAGTTCTGGAAGCCTCTGCAGATGTATCCGGCGTGGGTTCTTACCTGGATTATTTGCAAAGCTTTCTCGCCACCTGTGCACTTGGCTGGAAGCGCCACATGTCAAACTTTCATAAGCTAATCCTGGGCTCTGCTCATCTCTATTTGGAGACTGCTTTCCAACACACTTGAAATAAATGGGTTCAAAGTCATTAACATTCCTTGTGCCTCAGACAAAAATACTCAAAATAAATGATGGAGGGGAGTTTTCTGTCAATGCCCCCTTCCCTGCCAGCTAGGAACTACAAAAGGAGCCTCTTAATTGGAGAGCTTCTCCATATTGGCCAGGATCGGTCTTTTGCCAGCCAGTACCTCACACAACCACTTGGCCTCAGTCCCAAGGGATGCCATTTAACAGAAGCAAAGGACATACCCACTCTAGACAAAGTGACTTCAGTTAAGATCAACTCACTCTGCAACTCAGAAGCCCAGAGCTTTCTACTCTTCGCCTATAAGCCTGGAAGAGACCCATAAAAGGTATGTGAATGGAGAGGAGAGAAGGACAACTCAAACCCAGGGACACCAGCACACACTGGCCGACCGAAAGCCTGGTGAGTCCCCAGACCCAGAACCTTTGGAGTTAAGATGCTGCAGCAAAAAATCTGGTAACCCACAGCACCCTCCTTTATGCATAGTACACAGAATTTCTATGATCTCGTCACAGCAGCATCGCCCCTTGGGTCCTGGAAAGTCTTATGAGAGCCAAAACTGTGTTACTGAATTTAATTCTCATATTCTAGCATAGTGGCTGGTACACTGCAAATGTTTAAGAAATATTTGTATAATTAAGGTACCTAGCTGTGGTAGAAATGATAATCCACAAACAACTCCCTTATGATCAATCGTTATTAATGCATTTGTGACTTTTTTTCTCCTATGACTCCTGCAATTAGATAAATGTCTATCTGAACATGTTTATCCTTGAAAATGGCCATTAAGGGCGACGTAAAAACTCACCTGAATAATCAAACTGTATACAGTAAGTCATGTCATATGAACGCCATTCTCTCAAGATCTAACTGATTCCCCCTCTTCGGTCAACCTCACCCCTTCCAAGCTGGGTGATACATAACCCAGATCCCAATGGGGCTTCAGGAAATTAAGCCTGGGAAAAAATTTACCCTCTCTGACTTCATAGGGCCAAGTTTCTGTACTTCTTTTGTCAGTTTGCCATGTTATAAAATAGTATATGTAAAAAAATATTTTGAAACCTGCCCAACACTATGAACACATCAGGAACACATCTCATGAATTATTTTACTATTCACTTGGTCTTCTCAACAAGACCGCAAACTCTTTGAAGGCACCGTGAGTCCCCACCACCAGTATGGTGAAGTCGCACTTAGAAACAGGTGCTCTGCCAAGCCCTCTAGTAGCCAGGAACATTGGCTCTCCTCTTTCCACCTCAGCATTTCAGACTTCCCTGGGTCACTCAGTACTGTTTGTTGCCTGGTACACTTAAGTACAGCCAAAGGAGCAACTGGTTCACTGAAACGTCAAACCCCTACCTCCAATCTAACTTTGCTTCTGGATCAGCATAACTTGGCTTAATTTTAACTATCACCTGCAAGATCTGCAAAGGAATTCAAGGTCAGAGGGGACATAGGTGAAAATGAGGGCCTAATATAAACATGAGTTAGCACAACATACCTTTCTGGTAAGCACAGCATATGAAAATCTGAGGGATCTATTATCATGCAAGTGCAAAGACACTCAGCAATATGGCCGCAGCCAGGGAGCCCTGGCCGGAGTAGGCTGTCAGAAACAGCATCAGAGCACGAGGGCATACACAGCCAGGGGCCCCCCACTGGCTGCCAGAGGCAAGACCACTTCAGGCCACCCAGGGGTCTGTGGAAGGATGGGAATGGCCTAGTGATGGGGCCAAGACAGCAGCTCCGCCCCCACCTGGGGAGGCAGAATTGACACAATCTGGTGTGGCAGGGGCTCTCCATGTGAGCCCAGGTTCCTGGCAGATCTCCTTTCCACCTGGTATTGCCAAGCAAAGCAGGTCTGAGGAACTCAGGGGCCTTCTCCCAGTTCTCAATGGCTGGGAACAAACTGCAGCCAATGGAACTGAGAATGAAAAAGGATCAGATACCCACACAGAGGAATCCAAATGTCTCAGGGCTGAATGACTGACTACACCTTAAGTCTTTGTAATTCTGTCAATTCTAAACATTCCTTTTTTATTTGTTTTGTTTTTGAGACAAGGCCTCAGTCTGTCGCCCAGGCTGGAGTGCCATGGCACAATCACGGCTCAGTGTAGCTTCAACCTCCCAGGCTCCGGAGATCCTACCACCTTAGCCTCCCAGGTAGCTGGGACTACAGGAGCACACCACCATGTCCAGTTAATTTTTTGTATAGATGGGGTTTTGCCACGTTGCCCAGGCTGGTCTTGAACTCCTAGGCTCACATTCCCAAAGTGCTGAGATCACAGGCATGAGCTACCGTGCCGGGCCTCAAGCATTCCTCTTTATAGCAAGTACTCATTTTTCACCTTTACTTTGCACCACGCAACATGAAGATGCGGAAAGGATAAGATGCAATTTCTGCTCTCAAGGAGCTCACAGTTCCAGGGCAGGCTTCTTAACCCATGGTTTAAAGGTTAGGAACACAGATCAAGACTCAGGCTTCTAGAATCATTAGCTGTGTGACCCTGAGCACTTTCTTACTTCTCTGTGCCTCAGTTTCCTCACCTGTAAAACACAGATAATAACAGAACCTAGCTCATGGGGTTGCTGCGAGGAATAAGTGAGTTAATACACATAAAGTGCTGAGAAAAGGCACGCAGTAAGCAGTACAGAGTGTCAACTGTCATATAAGAAAGCATTATGTAGCATAAGCTTGTGCGTATTAACCCACATGACATGCATGATATTTAAAGGGACGCGATATATACCATGAAGTTATAATTTACGCACCCATGCACGTGTCTGTTTGCAGAGGATGACATCCGTAACGTTCAAGTTCTCCAAGAAGCAGAGCTGACGAAAAGCTGAGGGAGCGGGGCTACAGGAAGGGTTCATAAAAGTTACATTGACTTGTGCCTTCATTTTAATCCAGCAAAGGGTAAAATCTAAGCGGTGCTGTCCAACAGAACTTTCTTCAGTAACGGAAATGTTCTCTATCTGCACTGCTGTCCCAAAATAGTAGCCAGCCTCCACGTGTGGCTATTGAGCACTTGAAATGTGGCCTGCCAGGGTGAATCAATGAATTTTTGGCTTAACTTTAGTTAACTTACATTGAAGCAGTTATATGTGGCTAATGGCTATTATTTTGAACATCACAGAGCTCGTCAGTCTAGGAAGAAAGAAGTCACAGGCAAAGACTAGATTATGCAATGATGCAAAACATTCCCTGATGTAATCAGAAATCATGAGTAGAACACCACAATGTACCCTGAAATTGTGAGCAATGACGTGCACATACACGGAACCACAGCACCGAGAAGTTCAGATGCCGAAACACAAGAGGGGCCAGGCCAGGCCGTGAAAAGCTTTGTGCGCTGTGGTCAGATTTGGGCTTGACACTGGAGACAGAAGAAATGTTCTGTACTAGCCAGGGTCCTCCAAAGAAACAGAACTGATAGGATGTTTATATAAACATTTATTACAAGGAATTGGCTCATGCAATTATGGAGGCTGGCAAGTTCCAAATCTGCAGAGTTCAAAATCTCCAAGTAGGCTGGAGACCCAGGAAAGAACTTCTATTGCAGTTCAAGACCAAAGGTCGTCTGCTGCAGAATTCCCTCTTGCTAATGGGAGGGTCCTTCTTCTGCTCTATTCAGACCTTTAACTGATTGGATAAGGACCACCCACATTGGGGAGGGCAATCAGCTTTACTGAAAAAGTCCACTGATTTAAATGTTTATGTCATCCAAAAACACCCTAACAGTAACAATCAGAATTACCTTTGACCACATATCTGGACACTGTAGCCTAGTCAAGTTGACACATAACATTAACCGTCACATGTACTTAAGTTTTTGAGCAGGACTATCAGCAGAACTGACTTTGGTAAGATAATGCAGCTGCGAGGCAGTGGGGAGGAATGGAGGTTCCAGGAGGCAGGAAGACCAGTTGAAAGACTATTTCAGGCCGGGGGCAATGGCTAACGCCTGTAATCCCAACACTTTGGGAGGCTGAAGTGAGTGGATCGCTTCAGCTCAGGAGTTCGAGACCAGCCTGTGGAACGTGTTGAAAACCTGTCTCTACTAAAGATACAAAATTAGGCAGACTTGGTGGTGTACACCTGTAAGGTGAGGTGGGAGGACTGTTTGAGTCTGGAAGGCAGAGGTTGCAGTGAGCCGGGATTGCACCACTGCACTCCAGCCTGGGTGACAGAGTGAGAGAATGAGAGATCTTGTCTCCAAAAAAAAAAAAAAAAAAAAAACCATTTCAATGCTCTGGGCAAGACATGAGGGATTGCACCAAAAAAGTGACAATGAGTAATGACTCATTTAGCATTTGTTAAAGTATGAATGAATGGATTCTGTGACTTTACAAAACATACACTTTATGAGAAGCTAGCATTTCCTCACAAATCTCCAACATAATGTAGAATGGGTAAGGAGGTTTTCCATACAACATAAAGGGAAGGAAGTGATGTAGCAGAGAGATACAGGTAGTTACTATAGATACGGAGATATAGGTAGATACAGAGATACAGGTAGTTACTGTATTCCCACGCTCAAGAGAGTCTTATGCCTGCTCTGTGGGTACCATATGCCCTCCTTTTACTCCTTCTAACTCACAGCCTTTCTAGAAGATAAACTATAGTACCAACGTGGCAGTCTGTTAGCTGCTCCCAATATCCATTCCCCGCTTCGTCCTTAAAACAACCTTGCCTGGCTAGCTAAAAAACTCCCAGTCAAGCCTCCCTTGCAGCTACCTGTGACTACCTGACCAAGTTCTAGCAATGAATGGAAAATATGTTGTCTGGGACTCCCAAGTAGACTCTTTAAAATAGAAGGGACATATATCCCTTCCTCATTTCCTCCTTCTGTCCTGAAATGCAGATGTGATGGCTAGAGTTCCTGGAGCCATCTTCAACCACGAGGTGACGTGGAAGATTAGACTCAAATACCAGGATGTGAGCAGCAAACAGAACACTAGGTTTCAGATGACCATGAAATCACAGCACTAATTCCAGACTGCCTAATTTAGGTCTTCGGTTAGTTGAGAGACAGAATCCTTGTGTGTTTAAGCCACATTTTTGAGTTCTGTTGCTTACAATCAAACATAATTCCTAATTGATAGATGATACAGCTATTATTTTGTGCACAAAAAATGTAGATTTCAAAATTTCAGGCCACATACCTTCGTCCATATATTTTCCTACGGCCTTGGGTGTTGATATGTGGCTAGGCAGAAGAGGAGCCCACATAAACTAATACAGCACCTTACACCTCATGATTTCCTTCCAACAGCTGCTTTCAATAAAGAGCCCACTGCAGATACTTTCTACCACCTTGGATGAGTGCCCAGGTCAGTGTAAAAACAGCCCCCCCCCCCCCCCCTTCTCTATATAAGGAGAACCTTCACTAAGCTGGCCTTACCCTGAGATCAAGAGACTTAAACTCAAAGAATGCGAAAACCTCAGAAGATTTTGACGTGCCACTGCTTTTAGAAATAACGCAAAGCACTTTCTCTGGGGTGTGGTGCTTTGACAAAGGGTTGGGGCATACACTTGGGGCTTACAGTGAATTGATGAGCAGAGAGCATCTTTTTGCTACTTCCACTTAAACCACTTCCTCAGGCCAGGCACGATGGCTCACGCCTGTAATCCCAGCACTTTGGGATACCAAGGTAGGCAGATCACTTGAGGTCAGGAGCTTGAGACCAGCCTGGCCAACATGACAAAACCCCGTCTCTACTAAAAATACAAAAATTAGGCTGGGCGCGGTGGCTCACATCTGTAATCCCAGCACTTTGAGAGGCCAAGGCGGGCAGATCACGAGGTCAGGAGATGGAGACCATCCTGGCTAACACAGTGAAACTCCATCTCTACTAAAAATACAAAAAATTAGCCGGGCGTGGTGGCTCACATCTGTAATCCCAACTACTCGGGAGGCTGAGGCAGGAGAATTGCTTAAACCCGGGAGGCAGAGGTTGCGGGGAGCCGAGATTGCGCCACTGCAATATAGCCTGGGCGACAGAACGAGGCTCCGTCCCAAAAAAAAAAAAGAAATATTAGCCAGGTATGGTGGCACACAGCCATAATCCCAGCTACTTGGGAGGCTGAGGCAGGAGAATCACTTGAACCTGGGAGGTGGAGCTTGCAGTGAGCCGAGATCATGTGTTCACTGTGGCTTAAACTCCACAAGGTCATCCCACTGTGTAGAAATGAAAACTCCACCTACAGCCTGCACTTCCAAGCATTTCCCACTTGGTGTAAAGGGTGGTGTTCTGTCTCTCACATGTGGAGAGGTTCCCGCAGCATGACGAACCCCGTGTTGGGAATATGCAGTCCCACCAGGTTGGAAGCAGGGTATTCCAAGCTATGGGAATATTTGTAAGTCAGAACCACTTGAAGGCCCAGAAACCATAAATCTCTAAGTCTTATCAGTCATTTACTTCTCAGCATGAATAATTTCACCACACTCCAGCCTGGGTGACAGAGCGAGACTCCGTTTCAAAAAGAAAAGTAAAAATAAACCACTTCCCCAAAATGAAACCTACAAAGTAAGGCTTCCTAACCAGAGCCCATGATTGCCTTAACTGAAGCAAACAGGTGCTCCATCCTGTACGAGAAGGTAAACTCCCCCATGCCCATGAAAGTTTTAAATGGAAGAAACTAATAAATATCAAACTAATAAAGGCCATCAAGAATAGAGAAGGGGAAAGAACTGGTGGGAGGCAGAAACAGGAGGTGGCTGGAGGAGACAGGGGAAGACATAGCTGAGAAACCCACATTCTAGAAGATTCTTCAGAAGAGACCCAGTTGATGTGGCCTCCTATGAAGCCCTTCAGAATTCTACCGGGAGCTGACTAGCTCTCAGCAAAACCAAGCTAGCGAGGGTTGGTGGGGGACAGAAAAAAATCCTAGACCCAGCTCCTTATCTTAGAAACTCAATTTCGTCCCAGAGCCACCAGGCTTGGGAGTAGCTAGAACAGCAGCATGAGCATTTGCATGTTTTTAATATCACTCAACTTTCCTGGCTGTGTTCACTCGTGCCCACTCAAGGCTACAGGCTAAGGAATGACAAAGTGGGAGCCGGGGTCCCTCCACAGCTCCACATGCTGTGGATTCAGGAACCCCAAGACAGGGCAGCTGACCCCAAAACTACTTTCTCCCTCTGGCTGATCAACACTACAGATTCCCTTTTGGTAGGACTGCCAGATTTAGCAAATAAAAGTACAGGCCTTCCAGTTAAATCTGAATTTCAGGTAAACAGTTTTTTTAGCTTATGTACCAAATATGGCATAGAACAAATTTATACTTTAAAAAATAATCTGAAATTTAACTGAAATTCCTGTGTTCTATCTGCCAATCTTACTTCTGGCTTAAACTCCACAAGGTCATCCCACTGTGTAGAAATGAAAACTCCGCCTACAACCTGCACTTCCAAGCATTTCCCACTTGGTGTAAAGGGTGGTGTTCTGTCTCTCACATGTGGAGGGGTTCCCGCAGCATGACGAACCCCGAGTTGGGAATATGCAGTCCCACCAGGTTGGAAGCAGCGTATTCCAAGCTATGGGAATATTTGTAAGTCAGAACCACTTGAAGGCCCAGAAACCATAAATCTCTAAGTCTTATCAGTCATTTACTTCTCAGCATGAATAATTTCATCAGATTCTTCAGGGTAGATTTTCATAGAAGTCACAACTGGGAAGGCTGGGGAAGAAGTGGAAAAGAAAGGAAGGAAAGCAGGGGCATCCTGTGAGTCAGGAAAGGAACAGAAGGTGCACCAAGAGTGCACAGCCATCTGGCCAGGGGCCCAAACCTCGTTGCCAAGCAACATAAAAAGGCCAGCCTGTGTCGATGAAACTCGTAGCAGAAATACAACCTATGGTCTGATTTCCTTTAACTGAAAAATTAATCACTCTACCACTCTTGCCAGGGAATGCCTGTGGTTTACAGAGGGGAAGGGGCTAACCACGTCCATGCAATCATTTTACTGAAAGCAGGGTACAGTTGAGAAGAAAGAAGGAAAC
Organism: Piliocolobus tephrosceles; assembly: GCF_002776525.5. NCBI lineage: Eukaryota > Metazoa > Chordata > Mammalia > Primates > Cercopithecidae > Piliocolobus > Piliocolobus tephrosceles. The sequence goes on along the minus strand of NC_045435.1, from coordinate 152,574,959 downwards.
ATCTGAAGAGCATCGTGGTTTCAGGGAACCAAACTCCACACCCTGTTTCCCCTCTAACCACTATGCTGCGGTGACAAACCACACCTGTTCGCTTCAGAGAGAACACTGCCTGCCCGGCAGCACCAACTGGGGCTCAGCCATGCCTCTGTGCATAGCAAAGGAGACAAGAAAAAGGGAGTTGCCCATGACAAACCTCCCAAATGACAAGGTGATAGAGAGCAGCTCCTCCAGCCCAATGCTTCCTGGCTAAGACCTGCCTGCAAACAGTCCCCCATGCAGGCTTCCTGCCACCTGCCAGACAGAATGGGGTAGAATGCAAGTGGCCCATGGCACCACCAGAAAAGAAACCCTAGGCCAGGCGTGGTGGCTCACAACTGTAATCCCAGCACTTTGGGAGGCCGAGGCGGGCAGATCACCTGAGTTTGAGAGTTTGAGACCAGCTTGACCAACGTAGAGAGACCCTGTCTCTACTAAAAATACAAAATTAGCTGGGCGTGGTGGCACATGCCTCTAATCCTAGCTACTCAGGAGGCTGAGGCAGGAGAATTGCTTGAACCCAGGAGGCAGAGGCTGCAGTGAGCCAAGATCGTGCCATCGCACTCCAGCCTGCGCAACAGCAGCGAAACTGTGTCTCAAAAAAAAAAAAAAAAAAAGGAAAAGAAACAAAAAGAAAAACTCAAGATCAGCAACACTGTCCCTGCTCCAGCCCCAGACGCCTGAGGCAGAGCCAGCCAAGCAGGAGGTGCAACCCTTCTGGCAGAAGCCCAAAAATCTACTTCTCTGTGTCAGAAGCCTTTGACCTGGGTCAAAAGCTGCCGCTCATCTCCCTCCTGACCCTGTCCTAATTCAAGATTCCAAGCTTCCAAAGTGCAGCTGCTTCTTTCCCAGAATCTTCAGCCAAGACTGTCAGGCAGGATGCCGTCTTTCAAGCAAGAGAGAGTTAAGAGTCCACGCTCCGTTCTTGCCATAAATCTCCAGGAACTCTGCTTTGAGACAGATGCCCCGTCATTCTACTACGTGCCCTTACTTTGGGCAGCAGGAATGACGCAGTTCCCAGGAACTGGCCTGTGGCCACCCAGAGGGAATGTGACCAGGGCCACAGGGATGAACGTCACTGAGCCAGACCTCCTCACCCAAAGTCCCGTGGCAAGAACTGCTCCCAGGCAGGCAAGTGGCTCTGTAGAAATGAAAGTGACTGGGAAGAAGGAAGGCATGACAAAGCCACGCTGAAGTCCTAGCAGGAATAGGGCCACATGAGGGGAAAGTTCCCAAGGATTCCAGATTCTTGGAACAAGAGCTTCTCAGTTACCCCAGCCCAGAAGAGGCAGGGGCGCGCAGGGAAATAACTGCATGAATGAGCTCAAAAACTGCCTTTAGTCCTAAAAACCTCTCTTTCCAAGGCTCTGGCTTCCTTACCCACGTTCATATCCCCACTGACCCCTTTCCTCAGATCTCTGCTCTTCTGTCTTTACCAGCCGCCTCCCTCTTGTGCTTCGGAGTGTGCAGTGTGTCCTTCCCCTCAAGCCTTCCTAATGGGCAGCATCCCCCGCCAGTACACACACACAGTGACACACTGCCTGGCTTCTTCCCTTTGCCATCTACATCAGAGCCACATGGTTCAGCGCACTAACAAATAAGCCTCTCCATGTGGCTCTTGGCAAATACAGTCAGTCCTCATTGTTCACAGCTTCATATTTTTGAATTTACCTACTTACTAAGCTTTATTTGTAACCCCAAAATCAACACTCGCAGTGCTCTTGGGGCCATCCATCCACAAGCACAGAGTGTGAAAAAAACGAGCCGCCTGATACATACGTTTCTAGCTGACATCCAACAAGAAGCTACTCTGCCTTCTTGTTCCGGCTCTCATACTGAAAACAAGTGTCCTTTCCTCGGTCCTTTTAGTGCTGTGTTTTTGACATTTTTGTGCTTTTTGTTGATGATTTTTCTCTATAAACTGGCCTCCAAGTATAGCAATTAAGTGCTTTCTAGTGCTCCTAAGTACAAGAAGGCTGTGATGTGCCTTATGGAGAAAATACTTGCATTAGACGAGCTTCGTTCAGGCAGAAGTTATACCACTGTTGGCTGTGAGCTCAGTGTTAATGAGTCAACAAAACGACACATGCAGAAAAAGGAAGAGGAAATTTGCCAATCTGAACATGAGTTCACTCTAGTTAAGTGCTAAAGTAACATCCGTTGTGCATGATGAAGCTATGGAAAAGATGAAAGTGTGGCTGGATTTGTGGATTCCATCTGGCACTAATCCTGTGAGGTCACGACAGATTAAAAAAGCAGAGTGGACAGCATCATCATGAGGCTAAGAGCCAAAGAAGTTTACAGTCACATCACCCAGAGTCAGGAGAACATTCAACCCTTTGCAGCTAGTGTTTTATTATCAAGACATATTGCATATAATTGATTATAAGAAACATACTAAATAAGGGGTCTTTAAACAGAAACACACATATAACAAAGTTATGTATTGACTGGCTGACAAAAATGTTGTGACCAGAGGCTCTCAGGAACCTACCCCTCTATTTCCGCTAGGAGCAAAACCTTGGTACTTGCCAATTCAGTGTCTATGGCAACTTTATAGAATATGACTACCACAGATAATGAGAACTGATTGTATTTACCTCTGCCATAGCACCACCTTCATGTAGATGGGGTTCGTGGAGGATACAGACCAACTGTATACTCCACAATGGCCAGCGCAGACAAAGGGGAGATGCTTTTCTTTGCCAATCCCCTGGCCTGCTATAATCCTCCCACAGTCTCACTCCATATCTCAAATGGAGAAGTCATATATATAGGGGTGTGTGTGTATACACACACACACACACACACACACACACACACCCCTATCCAGGTCAGTAACAAAGATTCTACTTTTGCTCAAAACAGCCCATCCCACACCCTTTTATAAGACTGCCATGAGGGGAATGTCAGCTCCATAAGGACAGGATCTTTGTTCTATGCTTGATAAGTCAACAAGTGGCTACACCACCACCTGGCATACAGTAGGTGCTCAGTCAATAGCTACTGAAGAAAAGAAAATAATAAATTTTTTAAAATCCCCACACAGACACATGAAGTAATAACCTACATTTGACATATCCTTGAGTTTACATCCCACCTTTGCAGAACATCAGCCTCTCCAGGTTCTCACCTTTTTTTTTTTTTTTTTTTCTGAGACAGGGTCTCACCCTTTCACCCAGACTGGAGTGCAGTGGTGCAATCACAGCTCCATGCAGCCTTGACTTCTCAGGCTCATGCAATCCTTCTGCCTCAGCCTCCTAAGTAGCTAGGACCACAAGCAAGCACCACCATGTCTGCCTTTTTTTTTTTTTTTTTTTAAAGAAATGGTGTCTCACATGTTGCCCAGGGTGCTATTGAACTCCTGGGCCCAAGCAATCCTCCCACCTCAATCTCCCAAAGTGCCAGGATTACAGGCATGAGCCACCACTCCTGGCCATGGAAGGTTTTCTACAAACAAAATCAGTGCCTAGAATTTCCCAATAAAGGACCACTATAATACTCTGTTCTTCTAGGATCAACATAATAGTTCAGAAGATTAATTGATACACTTGACCCATTTCATTTCATTCGAAACACGATTCTCCATCCATTCAAGGCCCATGCCACACTATCCCTTTGAGCATAGAGTGCTTTTGATCAGTCAAAAGGTAAGTCAGCTACTCCCTCCTCATCATTTTCGATCCTCCAGCACATTCTGTCCTCACAAATAACTCACTATGCATTCAACCTACCTGGGCTCACTCTTACACCTGGCACAATCTCTCTATCTTCCATAAACCCCTCCCAGCCAGGAGAGGCCTGTTTCCTCTTCTACCAATAGGTTCTTTGTGGTGGTGACCTTTTTTTTATTACGAGGCAGCAGATTCACCAGATACTCAACATTTGATAGAAAAATACATCTGGGATAATCTTACATTTGTTAGATCCAAATGCTTTACATGTACTAATTCAATCGCTGTAGTTAACTGCAAAAGTAGCTAGAATACTTTGCAGGTAGAGTTCATCTTTCCCAACTCTTGAATTTGGACTGGCCCCATGACTGACTTTAGCCCATAAGATGTTAATAAACATGAAACAAGCAGAGGCTTGAAAAGGGCTCACCCTTTTTGTTCCTGGAATTTCAACACTGTATGAAAATGACCAGGCTAGCCTGGTGGATGAGAGATACATGTGGCCCAGTCACCCCTGCTACCCTAGCTGACCACCAACCAACTGCTTGATAGATAAGGCCAAGATCAGCCAGCCCCCTGCTAAACCACCAACTGATTGTAAATGTGAGAGATCAGCTCTAAGCCCAAGATCAGAAAAACTGGCCAACAAAACCATAAGCTAAATAAATGTCTTAAGCCATTAAGTTTTAGGGTAGTTTGTTTCATAGCAAAAGCTAACTGATACACAACTTTTCTTTCTTTTTAAGAAACAGGGTCTCACTCTGTCCTCCAGGATGGAATGCAGTGGCACAATCATAGCTCACTGCACTCTGGAACTCCTGGGCTCAAGCAATTCTCCTGCCTCTGCCTCCTGAGTAGCCAGGAATACAGGCATGCACCACCATGCCTGGCTACTTTTTATAGAGATGGGGGTCTCACTACATTGCCTAGGCTGGCCTCGAACTCTTGGCTTTAAGCATTCCTCCCGCCTTGTCCTCCCAAAGTGCTGGGATTACAGGCCTGAGATCCCTCAACCAGCCAACTCCATTTTATGGATGAAAAAAAATTGAGGCACAGAGATTAGGTAACCTGCCAAAGGCCCCACAGCCTTTAAGAGGTGAGCCTACAAGTCACTCTACAAGTTTCAAATGTTTTTCCACTCCTTTAGAAAAGGACATCTCCTTTTCTAAAGGAGGTTATATGTAAGACATGGCCTTATATGGCTCTACAGACACAAAACAGGCAACTTTCAGCACTAAATAACCCCCACTATTTTGCATTTATGCTGCCCATCAAGTTTGCAAAGTGCTCTGCTCTCTTCTGACACATTCCAACCATTCAAAAATAAGAAGGGTTGCCCAATGTCCATGGATGAATGGATAAATAAGAGGTGGTATATACATTCAGTGAAGGGAAATTCTGACACATGCTATAACATGGATGAATGTTGAGGACATTCTGCTAAGTGAAATAAGCCAGTAACGAAATGACAAATACTGTATGATTCCTCAATACTTACATGAGGTACCTAGGATAGTGAAATTCATAGAACTAGAAAACAGAAGTGGTGGTTGCCTGAGCTCGGGAGAGGCGGGGAATGGAGAGTTAGTGTTGAATGGGTACAGAGTTTCCGTCTGGGAAGATGCAGGGGTTCTAGAGGTGGATGGTGGTGAGCGCTGCACAGCAAGTGAATATGCATTCACAATGTGAATGTCTTAATGCCATTCGTAAGAATGGTTAAAATGGGGGAGAGGCAAAAAAGAAAAAAGAGAATAGTAAAAATGGTATATTTTGTGTTGTATGTACCTTATCACAATTTTCTTAAAGAGGAGAAAATAAGGGTTGGGACTGACAGTGATAAAATGACAGGTCCAAAGCCACTGTTAGACCAGTCAGCACCCAGGGAGCCAGGTAAGCAAGATACACCCTGCTTTTCAGCGTCACTGAGTCACACGGGCTCTGCCCTCATCAGACTGCTCCCCCATCACATGCTGAAGGCCAGATGGGCTGGCAGATATGTCAAAGCAGATATGCCAAAGCTTAAAAACAAGCTTGGGCTCAAGGACAAAAACTCTCAAATCAAAGCCAGTGCCCTGCCCCCAACCTGGCATAGAAAACACACATCATGTTCTACCTCTGCTTGGCAGAATTTGGACTTGGTTTTCAAGATCACAGAACTGGATCTGACTCATTGGCTGGAAAATGAGCTCATATCAGGAAAAGTAAAATTGATGCAAATTTTTAATAAACCAGTACAATTTCTACCAGCCCAACAATTAGATTTTTTTTTTTTTTTAAGTCAGGGTCTTGCTCTGTCACCCAGGCTGGAATACAAGAGGCATCATGGCTCACTGCAGTCTTGAACTTCTGTGCTCAAGCAATCCCCTGCTTCAGCCTCCTGGGGGCTGGGACCACAGGCACATATCATTATATCCAGCTAATTTTATAATTTTTTTTTTATTTCATATAGAGACAAGAGCTCACTATGTTTCCCAGGCTGAAATTACAAATCTTTGTAAACTCTTCAAAGAAAATCAAGTGTAGGAGGTTTTTCCCTTTCAAGTACCCTCAATTGAGATGCTGAATAGATAGACATGGATATTCCAGACATATAAAACCACCACTACACTATCTTATTTTTCTCCAAATAGCATACGTACTTTTATTTCAAAATATTCACAAAGTTAAGAAAAAGTACAGTACAAATAACTTTTTGCATTCAACCATTTGAGTGAGGACCTGATGCTCCATCACCCCCCAAATACTTTTTGTAGTTGCTATTTCCTACAAATAGGGACTGTCTCTCACATAATAATAATGTAACCATCAAAAGTAGAAAACGCATTGATCCATGACTACCACGTAATTATCATGATTTCTTTTTTAAAAAATGGTATATAAATAGTAAGAGAAAGTACTGGGACTTATTTTCTTCTTTTTGTCTATTTTCTAAATTTTCTACAATAAATTCTACTTTTTTAATGAAGCCTAAACCCAAGCTCATGCTGGGATTCCGCTGTCAAACATGCTATCTCACTTAAATCCTAACGCCAACCTCATGAGATAGCCAGGGCTATTCCCTTGACTGCCAGCATTTCATGAACGAGGACGCAGGGACCCTGAGGATGCAGAGCCTCCTGAGTCAAAGTAGAAGGAACTGCTATCTGGAGGAGTCTCTCAGGCACCATTCCCTGCCGTACATAGCCAGAGAGGTTTGTAAATATAAAAAGGAAGGGGGTGGGGACAAGAACAGAGGAAGAAAACAGGAAGCCCCACTTGGCAGCAGCTGGAGGTGGACATCACCCCCCTCACCATCAGGAAGGTGAGAGGAACATTCGCACACAAACAAGCTCATCCATCTGGCCTGAGCAGCCCGTCCTCCAGAGATGAAATGTGACATTCATGCTCTGCCTCAGCCTTTGAACATCCTTCCAGTTCCTTCGCTATTGACCAACAAGGTCCCTTGGGGTTGAGGGGTAGGAGTTAGGTTAGGAATCTAACCTTTTCTACCCTGCTTCTTCCTGCCCACCTGCAAGAAGGAAGGAGATTACGGGGAGGGCTTGCAGGCATAAAGTCAGGCAGGACGCTCTCAACATTCATCTTCATCTTTGGCTCTGCCCATTAAGAGTGACTCACTCATCCCCAGGACCTGGGCATCATCTGATTCGACCAGATGACTCAGTGCCTTGCCCAAGGGACTCAGTAATTGTCCTATTGTCCTCATTGGCCAAGAGAAGGGATGAAGAGATGGAGACGAGTCACCATCCACTGCTTCCCAACAAACTAGGAGCCTCCCAGCCAGCTCCCTCCTACCTCTTTTGCCATCAAAGAAGATATGGGGTGCAGAAGAACAGGGAGTGGTGTGAAATCCGCTTCAGGATCTGTCACAGCCAGCTGGGGACCCACCTGCTAAATGGGATTTGAATGAACCCAACCCAGACAAGGCTGGATTTGCCAGTCCTGCCACTCTCCATCTGCTTACCTAGCTACCGGGTGGGAAAGAGGCTGTAAGTAAAGGAGCAACGGAGAGGAAAAGCTCATGACTTCAAGGGAGGGCAGGGGAGGAACCTCTGGTCTGTTGGCGGCTCCCCAACATCATTCACTAGTTTGTTCATTTATTGATTTATACAGTATTTGCGCACCTTCTGTATACTGGCATTGCAGACCTGGTAAGGAGCCAAACGAATGAAACTCTTTGCCCTTGTGGAGCTTCACTTACTGTAAACAAGTAAATGATAACAGGTCAGATGGGGAGAAGTCCCACAGGGAAAAAGGGAAGCAAGGCATGGGGGCTGGGGCTGGCAGGGATGGTGGGCTGGGAATTACCATTTTAAATGTTAGCCTGAGAAGGCCTCATGGATAAAGGGACATTTGAGCAGAAACCTGAAGGAGATGAGGAATCAGGCTATGAAAATACCAGGGTTAGGACACCACCAAACAGAGGAACAGGCAAGTCCAAAGACCTGAGGCGGGAGCACGTTTCACATCAGCACAGCCAAGGGAGCGACCTGAATCAGAGGACCAGCCTCGAGAAACCCCGACACAAAGCCCCCTAGAGCTATCTCTGCCCCCAAACCTGAACTCGGGGACCAGGCAAGGGAAACTTAAGGTAGAGAAGCCGCTTCCGCGACTCCAATGGGATGCTTTAACAGACCATCCTTCAATCATTCTGCAGCATGGGCACATGGCCTGCTTTTAATAGACACGCGTGGGCTAAATGGCATCACAGAAGCATAAATCCCCGTGTTAAAGACTTTCAGGAAAGGAGGTTTTCTGAATTCCTCGATATTTATCCAATGTTTAAATTAAATCCTTAGAAGCTTCTCCTCAAACCTAACCTGAACCCTCCATACTCCTGTTTCAGGTGAAGAATGAAACAACCTCGGCCGACAGTGGGTAGGACACATCCTCAACTTGGGGGGCATCTCCAAGATTGATGCAACATGGACACTTTGGAGGGGGAATACCTCAGGGTGCTGGAATCTGTGGGAATTGGAAAGTCCTTTTTGGAGAAGGGTTTCTTCTGCCGGGAACGCTGAAAGCCTGGGCAGGGCCCAGCTGGAAGTGGAGAAAGGGAGTGGCTGCTGCTCAAGGCTTGTACAGACCAACGAGCCATCAGAACTTTGACGTGTACAGTCCAGGGCACCAGGCCAGGGAAGGAAGAAGGGTTTCGGGCAGCCGCTCTGTCTAGGAATAAAGGCAACATATCTGGCAAGGTCCAGCCAGAAACTTCAGCTCAGGGTTCAGAGCACAAAACCCAAACACACAGATAGGATCTTGGTAGAACTCCCAAAGCAACAAGGGGCTCCCTTGAGAGAAATTTGAGAGATGCATGGAGATAGGGAAAAGAAGAGGAATGGTCAAGTCCTGGCCTCATTCTCTATGGGTCTATCTTAATATATTCCTAGATTTCTGGGACTTAATTTCCAAAGGGTCCATCCTACTGATATCTCCCCTACAGTACACAACATGCTGTGCACATACACAGCAGGTGCTCAGAAACTTCGCGTTGTTGTTGCTAATTTTTTCTTTTTTTTTTTTTTTTTTTCTGAGACATACTTGTGCTCTGTCACCCAGGCTGGAGTGCAGTGGCACAATCTCAGCTCACTGCAACCTCCACCTCCTAGGTTCAAGCGATTCTTATGCCTCTGCCTCCCGAGTAGCTGGGATTACAGGCGCCCCCCACCACACCCAGCTAATTGTTGTATGTTTAGAAGAGTGGGGTTTCAACATGTTGGCCAGGCTGATCCCGAACTCCTGACCTCAAGTGATCTGCCCACCAAGTGATCAGCTTCCCGGAGTGCTGGGATTACGGGTGTGAGCCACCATGCCCAGCCTCACTAAACATCCTCTTACAAGTGGACACTTTTGAAGGCAGCATCTTCTATCGTGTCATAAACACACCACAGGGACAGCACTGGGTCATTCGCTAGTGAACTACAATTTGGACGAACTGCTTAGATCTTCTTGGGAAATCTGAACTCTCATCTCAAGAGGCATCACAGGGTTGGTGATTCACATTAGCTCTCTAATTGGGAAGCCCAAGCGGGCTGAGGAAGGTGAATACAGCCCCCAGCCTAGGGCCTGCCACACAGCAGGTACCAGTAACTGTTGGGGGCTCTTTACCTTCCCCGTTCACAGGGCGTGGCTATCAGAGGCTGCAGGTGACACAAGTGGCACATCATGTCACACAGCAGCCAAAGGAAGACCAACTCCTAAACCAGAACCCATTTCCACGCAGCCCCCAGCAATCGCCTGATCACAGCTCCCCTCCGCCACCCCCCTTCCAGTCTGTTTCACCACTTCTTATTTGGGTTCTCAGGACAAAGAACCAAAGTTTCAGCAGGACAATGGCCACGGAATTCAGAATCCGCTAAGGAGTGTATAAAAACTCACCTACCAAATCTTAAAAAGGGAAAAAAAAAAAAAAAAAAAAGAGAGAGAGAGAAAGAAAGAACCAATGTTTCAAGAGAAGCAGAAGGCTAAACACTCCCAAGAGTGAGGCGAACGTGAGGGAGGAAGCGCGTCTTCCTACTGAGGCCTGACAGGTTGTCATTAGGAGCGGAGGAGGAACACGTCCTGGACACGTCCCCGTAAGCACACCCAGCCCCAACTCAGGGAGCCCGCACTTGCAGGGTCATCCAAATGCCAGCACTCACACCCTATTAATAGTGTCGAGCACTGAAATGAAGCAGATTGCGGTGGGGTGGGTCACTGCAGATAAGACATACAGGACTCAAGCTTCTGGCCTTCAGCAGGAGATACAGAGTCAAAGTCACCCTCAAAACTGAGGGGTAGGGAGGCTTGAGGTAGTGGAGACATCTATGGGGCTATCTTACCTGCCTCGCCACCCTCCGTGCCTCCCAGTAGGGCTTGGAGTCTTCCACAGCTTTGCCAATTTTCTTCACCAGTTCGTCCAGTTTCACCGTTGCTTCAACCAGAACAGAGCGGAACTTCTGACGAGCATCCTGCAGCCAGGGGAAACCGAGGAAACACAGTTCAGGCTTAAGAAGGGATCTGCAAACACCTACTGGACCTAGACAAAAACACCAACAAAGGACTTTACCCAACATACAGACCTCTAAAGTAGCACCTTTGTAAGACAGTGTCTACAGCAGCACCGCCCAAAAGAGCTTCCTGCCACGGCGGAAACGTCCTGTGCTCTGCACTGTGCAGTGCGGCGGCCACCAGCCACGTGTGGCTACCGAGAACTTGGAACTGGCTGGTGTGACTGAGGAAAGGAGTTTTTAGTTTATTTAATTTTAATCAGGCCGGGCGTGTTAGCTCAAGCCTGTAATCCCAGCACTTTGGGAGGCCTAGGCAGGCGGATCACTTGAGGTCAGGAGTTGGATACCAGCCTGGCCAACATGGCAAAACCCCATCTCTACTAAAAATACAAAAATTAGCCAGGCGTGGTGTCAGGCACCTGCAGTCCCAACCACTCAGGAGGCTGGGGCACAAGAATCTCTTGAACCCAGGAGACAGAGCTTGTGGTGAGCCGAGATCACGCCCCTGTACTGCAGCCTGGATGACACAGCACGACTCTGTCTCAAAAGAAAAAAAGTTTAGTGAGCAACAACGCAAAGTTTCTGAGCACCTACTGTGCATGTGCACAGCATGTTGTGCACTGTGGGGAGATATCGGTAGGATGGACCCTTTGGAAATTAAGCCTGTCTCTGCTAAAAATACAAAAATTAGTCGGGCACGGAGGGGGGCACCTGTAATCTCAGCTACTCAGGAGGCTGAGGCAGGACAATCATTTGAATCAGGAAGCAGAGCTTGCAGTGAGTCGAGATCGTGCCACTGTACTCCAGCCTGGGTGACAGAGTGAGACACTGTCTCAAAAAAATAATAATAATTCATTCATTATATTTAAAAGTTTTAAATTAACATGGCTAGCAACTACTATATTGGATAGCATGGTATAGATTAAAAAGCTTTGTCCAGGACCTCTGGACAGCATGTTGTCAAAGCTCAGGATTTTAATCAGAGACATGGATTCAACGCTGACTAAACATCTTTCTGGGGAAGAATGTCTAGCCACCTCTGGCAGCTTCAGTCCAAATGATGCTGTCAGTGTTAAACACTGAGTGCAAATTTATTTATTTACCACATGCCAGACCTAGTCCTCGGCCTTAGGCGTGGCCCTGTCTCCAGGGCACTTACAGCCTGGTGGGTGAGGTAGGTATTACAGTCCATTCCAGAAAAGTCAGTGACAAGGTAGGAATGGTCCAGGCGCCATGGAACTCAGCAGGGAAGAATGGCACCAGACCATGTATCAGAGGGAGAGTCAGGGAAACTTCCAGAGGAGTACTATCTAAACAAAAGTCCAAAGCATGAATAGGAATTTGGGGGAGGGAAGGAAAATACTGAGTCCCAAGCAGGCAGCAGAGCCTGTGTCCAGATAAGAGGGGAATGGGAACAGCATGGTGTTTGCAAGAAACCGAAGGAGGCCGGAGGTCTGGAACGTGGAGAATGGCAAGAGATAAGGGGTGGCCATCCATCCTGGCAACAGCAACTAGTAACTTGGACCTTGACAGGAGTTAGGAAGGCAAAGGAGGACTGTGTCAGGCTTAATCATGTTGTAAAAGTCAAGAAACCAGATCCAAGAGGTATGAGAGAAAAAAAAAAAAGTTAAATAAGTTAGTCCCAGGTCTAGGAAGACCTATTAGGAGGGATCAGGTCAGTGACTCAAACCCCACATCCCCTCTACCTCTCCCTCAGGCATCTGCCTGACAAAGCCACACCTAGGGGAGGGAGGGACACATGCATAAGTTTAAAAAAAAAAAGGGAAACGGAGGCCAGGCACGGTGGATCATGCCTGTAATCCCAGCACTATGGGAGGCCAAGGCGGCTGGATCACCTGAGGTCAAGAGTTCAAGACCAGCCTGACCAACACGGAGAAACCCCGTCTCTACTAAAAATACAAAATTAGCTGGGCGTGGTGGCACATGCCTGTAATCCTCAGCCTCAGGAGGCTGAGGCAAGAGAATCGCTTAAACCTGGGAGGCAGAGGTTGCAATGAGCCGAGATCGTTCCATTGCACTCCATCCTGGACAACAAGAGCTAAGCTCTCTCTCAAAAAAAAAAAAAAAAAAAAAAAAAGGAAAATGGCCAGGTACAGTGGTTCACACCTGTCTTCGCAACACTTTGGGAGGCCCAGGTGGGAGGATCACTTGAGTCCAGGATCGAGACCAGGCTGGAGGATATAGTAAGACCCTGTCTCTATAAAAAACAAAACTGGCGGCCAGGCGCGGTGGCTCATGCCTGTAATCCCAGCACTTTGGGAGGCCGACGTGGGCAGTTCACGAGGTCAGGAGATCGAGACCATCCTGGCTAACAAAGTGAAACCCCGTCTCTATTAAAAATACAAAACAATTAGCCAGGCATGGTGGCAGATGCCTGTCGTTCCAGCTCCTTGGGAGGCTGAAGCAGGAGAATGGCATGAACCCAGGAGGCAGAGCTTGCAGTGAGCCAAGATGGCGCCACTGCACTCCAGCCTGGGCAACAGAGTGAGACTCCATCTCAAAAAAAAAAAAAAAAAACCTAGCTGGGCATGCTGGCCTGTGCCTACAGCCAGGGCGGGAAGATCACTTAAGCCCAGAAGGTTGAGGCCACAGTGAGCCGAAATCACAGTGAGCCGTCTCAAAACAAAAAGAAAAGAAAAGGGGAAGTGGATACTCCAAAGGAACAACACATGATCACAAGCTGTGGGGCTGGAGACTCAACACCCACCTGCTGGTAAAACACGTGTTCTATTGGCTAGAGGGGCCTGCCTCACAAGTAACTATCGGAAAAATGTTATTTTATTTTTTTTGAGACAGAGTCTCACTCTGTCACCCAGGCTGGAATGCAGTGGCGTGATCTCGGCTCACTGTAATCTCTGCCTCCCGGGTACAAGCAATTCTTGTGCCTCAGCCTCCCAAGTAGCTAGAACTACAGGCGTGTGCCACCACGCCCAGCTAATTTTTTTTTTCCATATTTTTAGTAGAGATGAGGTGTCACATGTTGTCCAGGCTGGTCTCAAACTCCTGGCCTCAAGTAATCTACCTGCCTAGGCCTCCCAAGGTGCTGGGATTACAGGCGTGAGCCACTGCACCTAGCCAAAATTTTATTTCTAAACATGCAATTGCAGGGGTCTCATGGGGGTAGAGGAGGCTCTGATCAGTCCTAATGCATCCCGTCATCCCAAGCTATGGGCTTGCTAGATGGGTTTGAAAATGCCACCGGCATTCCAAAATATGAGGGTAAAAGCTCTACCTCCCATGGGAGCGCCTCAGCTCCCGAGGCTGGATCCCACATCCAACACAGGCTTTGCCCCCTTTCCCCTGGTTCTGTGCCATCATCATCATCCTGATTTCCTCTGCCTTCTCCCTTATCAGACCAGGCTTAAGTTCATCCGCTGCAGCTTCTACAGGCAGAAAACAAGACTAGACTTGTTCTCCGGGGGAAGTGCCCAGGGAATAGAGAAGCCCCACAGAGCTTCTGCAGGACTTGGTTTCCAGCAAGTGGGAAGCAGTATGCTGTCAAAACCCAGGATTTTAATCAGAAACAGAGATTCGATGCTGACTAAAGTTCCTTCTGCAAGGCCCCAAAAGCAGGGCCTTCTCTATGAACCATTTGTATTACTTATGAAATTGTTACTTTCCATCCCATAGGGAGGGCTCTTAGAAGGAATCAAGGAGAATACAAATGTAAAACATTTAACAATTTCTGGGCACACAGTCAGTGCTCAATAAGTGTATACAATTTTTCTTCCTGGTATAAAAAGAGACCCCGAGACCCTATTAAAAACTACCCAGGGAGTTTCCCGGAAACAAGGGCATGGCGGACATAATAACCTGTTACACTGTGCAGGCAGCCACTTTGCAAGATGCACTCGCATGCATGACGGCATCCTCACGGTCACCTCCCTGGTGGTGGGCAGTGCCAGTGCTATCCACATTCACACCACTAAGAAAACTGAGGGCCAGATTGGTCAGCGTGTGGCCTGCGGCAGGTCACATCATCCCCCACGCCTACTGTGTTAAATGAGAACTGGGCCCCAAAGCAGTGGCCTATGGGCCAATAAGCTTAGTGCATTTGGCTGGTATGCTGTGCAGTAAATGTCAGGGAAAATTCACATTAAAAAAAAAAAAAAAAAGTGAATTCTCAAATTTTTAGTTTAAAGAAAGAAAACTAGCTAGGAGTAAAGCAGAAGGTGCCCTCTTAGGCAGGGGTTACCCTCCTCTCCAGTCCCTATCACTCTGGTGCCTGAATCACTCATTCAGGTTCCCTGCCCAGTGGCTAAAGACATCTGATCTGCCAGGAGCTCTTTAGGGCACTGGTGAATACAACCCACCAACACTGCCTTTGTGGAGAAAGAAGGATGGATACAGGGCACAGACTGACTGACTGCTAGGTGGCAGGCACTACTGTCAGTGCTTTAACCCCACCAATTTGTGCAATCGCTAACAATCCTAACAGGTAGGTGCCATTGTTGTTATTCACATTTTACAAACAAGGTAATAGAGGCAAGGAGAAGAAAGGTGACTTGCCCAAGGTCACAGAGCTGGGAAATGGCAGAGCAACAATTAAACTCAAGCAGTGCTAAGACTACTTACACACATTGAGCAACAGACACATGGCTGAGGCCACCCAACCCAAGTCAGACGTGAAGAAAGGGGATTCCACCAGACAGAGAAGGGGGTCATTCGACCCTCCAGCATGGACAGGCTGGCCTGGTAGGGGCTGGAGCCAGGAAGCCTCCTGGGCCATATAAAGGCATCTGAACTTCATCCCATGAGCAATGGGAGACCATGGCACGGGGTCGGGGGGAAGGGGAGATTATTTCATGTTTCTTTCTTTGCAGAAGATTTTCTGGTGCTAGTTCATCACTGAAATCCTGTCTCTCTCTGCTATTCTCTATTTGCCATTTCTCTTCCTTTGGCCATCAATCATGTCTCAAAATTGAACCTTTTAACCTGGTTCTGTGTGGTGGGTTTTCTTCCCATAGGGTTACTTAAGTCTCAAGTATTTCCAATGCACCCTTTGTCAGAAATAAGTAAAGAATACATTCTATCACAAAAAGGAAACATAATCATAGTTTACTAGATGGCTCAACTGTGAATAGCACTTACCTAGCTGCAATAAGGTAATCAAATACTGACCACAGTGGATTCTGTTGAGAGGACAGGAGATGGGAAAGGTACGAGACAGAGGGTGAAAAGAGACAAAACCTCATCTTCCACAGCAGGATGTCAACAGATAGTCACCCAAACGAAAAAGATCAAGAAGTAGTCACACAGTACATACTACTTGGTCATAGAAGTAAATACCTCCATCAGCTAAAATATATTAAACTAATACAGTTAACTGTCTAGGGAAGGAAAAACAGGGGTAGGGTGGGCAAATGGGATAGTATAGGGCTTTTTGCTTGCTTTATTCTGTGTTTTTGTTTTTTGGGGGTTTTTTGGGTTTTCATTTTCACTTGATCTTAGCCGAAAGACCGAGAAGCGATGGGGTTTTTGTTTTCTTAAGAGACAGAGTCCTGCTATGAGGCCCAGGCTATTCACAGGCATGATCATATCACACTGTGGCTTCAAACTCCTGGGCTCAAGGGATCCTCCTGCCCCTCCCAAGTAGTTAGAACTACAAGTGTAGAACACCCTGCCTGGTTTTTTGTTTTCAACTGTAAAATACCACAGATTTTTCTAAGCAGGGGCATGACCTGATCAAATTTAGGTTTTACAAAATTGTCACCTGGGTGCAGAGTATGTTAAAAGACCCCTCGGGGGATTCTGATGGGCAGGTTCAGGGCCCGCCAGTCTGACCGATGCCCTTTTCGTGACTATCTGTGTTAAGTGTGTGACCATCAAAGGGTATTAAATCCAGAAGACTCGATTTGACATCAGCGTTTCCTTCTATAAATGAGGTTGTGCTGCCAGGAATGATGCATGACTGGCTGACCTCCAACCACCAACAAGCCTATTCATCAAAGACGCATTGAAAGTAAACACAAAGCCAGTCCCCGCCCCCGCCCCCCATCCCCGTAAGAAAAAGCCCACCCAGCTGTTACCATTCCACTGAGGGTCACAGCTACTCGGGTAACAGTTCCCAAAAGTACTGAGGTATGAGACGCCACAAACCAAAATCTTTCCTATCCCCAGCATTACAGCCCTAATATTCCTTGGTCCTCACTCCCACCTCTCAGTCCCTAGTGATGTGACAGGGCCTGGCCACAGTCATACTCCTAGCCACAGTGATTGTTCTATGAGCAGGGGCGATAGACGTGACCCATCACAACCAATGAGACTTCATTTTGGGACCTTTCTGAAACTGTCAGAGGAACTTTCTTCCACTGAGATGTTTAAGAGGATGGAATGAAAGCCTACAGCAGACAGCAGCCGTCTTGGCACCATGAGGGGAGAGCCTGACAGAGAAGAAAGAAGGGAAGGAGACCCCTAGGAGGTCCCAGTGGCACTTTGAGCCTCTGGACCCAGCAACGCCTTACAATCTACACCTATACTCCTCTTCCCTGAGCCAAGACAGGCCCCCTTCCACTATCATTCTATTTTGTTCAAGCTAGCTAAAATTGTATTGCTGTCACTCGTAGTTGAATTAAGCTTTAAACATGCGATTGAAAGATACACTTTATGGAAGCCATATTAGCATAGGAAAGCAAGGGCCAACCAACCCACATTCTTTTTTTTTTTTTTTTTTTTGAGATGGAGTCTCGCTCTGTCGCCCAGACTGGAGTGCAGTGGCCGCCTCCAGGGTTTACGCCATTCTCCTGCCTCAGCCTCCCGAGTAGCTGGGACTACAGGCGCCCGCCACCTCACCCGGCTAGTTTTTTGTATTTTTTAATAGAGACGGGGTTTCACCATGTTAGCCAGGATAGTCTCGATCTCCTGACCTCGTGATCCGCATGTCTTGGCCTCCCAAAGTGCTGGGATTACAGGCTTGAGCCACCGCGCCCGGCCCCAACCCACGTTCTGTAGCATGGCAAAGCACTGTAATTAAATACAGTTCGCTGGAGGGCTTCTGCCCCTGACAGTAAAGCCATGTGTATAAGGAGCAGAGTCTGTGGAATTTAGTTCAACCTAGCTTTTATAAAGCATTTCTTTAGATACATCTTAAAGCTACCTTGCCACAATTGAACTTGGGCTTTTTGTCTTGTTTCTTAGTTACAGAAAAGACTTGACTGTGATTCTTTGTCTCCTGCAATTACAAGCAAATGTGTTTTTCCAAGATCAAAGTGGGGGTGGCTTCAGGAATGTCCAGAGAGGAGAGTAAGCTGACTGCTTTCCCTGCAGGAAATGAGCCATGGAGAGGAGTGGCTCAAAAGTACAAGCTTATCTGAGAGAGCGAGCAGATCTTCCACCAGTCAAGAAAAAGAATCCATTTACCATCCCAGGGCTGTTTACCAGGGGAGTTTTTAGATCAGCACTTGAAAGAGTTCTCAAACAGTTCCCTCTGCTTGGAGGAGGCCTCAGCTCTTCAAATCCGAAAATTGTGTTTCATCCATTAGGTGACTCAGACTGAAGGTAATTTATTCAAGCAAAGAATTGCTGGGGGTGGCAGAGTCTCCCTGTTTGACTGTGTCAGTGTGTCAGACACACAGCCCTGTGTCAGATAAGAGCTCAAGCTAAACCACACCAGCCAGCACCAGTACACACTGGAAGCAGCATGCAGGTTGACAAGCAGCACACAGGATGAGTCCCTGTTTTCTGGGCAATCGCTCACCTGATCACCTCAATTACCTTGCCTGGAAACTGAGAATCGTGGCTTTCCTCTTCACAGGTGTCCCCAGAATTAAGTGAGATAAAGATGGGATGGTGGTGTTTAAAAAATAACTGTCCTACATGTTAGAGACAACACCATACTTCAAAAGATCCTTACTAATGCCATTTACAAGTATACCACTTTCAGCTGGCAGAAAGAGGTTTCACAGGCATTATCTGAGGCACACAACAACCCTGTAAAACAGCCTCAGCCAGAATTTCCATCCCGAGTTTCCAGATAAGAAAACTGGAGGCCAGGTGCGGTGGCTCACTCCTGTAATCCCAGCACTTTGGGAGGCTGCAGGCACATCACCTAAGGTCAGGAGTTCGAGACCAGCCTGGCCAACATGGCAAAACCCCATCTCTACTAAAAACACAAAAATTAGTTGGGCATGGTGGGTGCCTGTAATCCCAGCTACTCGGGAGGCTGAGGCAGGAGAATTGCTTGAACCCAGGAGGTGGAGTTTGCAGTGAGCTGAGATCACGCCACTGCACTCCAGCCTGGTGACAGACACTCTGTCTCAAAAACAAAGAAAAACAAAAGAAAACTGAAGGCCTGGAGTTCCAGGTGACCTAATGTCTTTGCATAAGGTCACAGGACTAGTAAGTGTCAAGTGTTAGATGAAAGCAGACATCTTCAGTACTTTTTGTTCTTTGTTTTTTGGGACAGGATCCCTCTCTGTTACCCAAGCTGGATGCAGTGTCGCAATCACGGCTCACTGCAGCCTCCACCTCCTGGGCTCAAGCAATGCCCCTACCTCAGCCCCCCAAGTCGCTGGGACTACAGGCACGTACAACCACACCCGGCTAATTTTTAAATTTTTTGTAGAGATGAGGTCTCACTGTGTTGCCCAGGTTGGTCTCAGACTCCTGGGCTCAAGCAGTTCTCCTGCTTCGGCCTCCCAAACTGTTGTGATTACAGGCGTGAGCCACTGCGACCGGCCATCTTCAGTCTTCTAGTCCAGTGTGACAGTCACTTCACCAGTGGTTCTCAGAGGGTGGTCTGGGTAAACCATTGGTGGGGGTGGGGGTGGGGCACCTGGAAACCTTTTCAAGGAGTCTGCAAGATGGAAGCCATTTTCATTAATAAAGACTTGCCATTTTCACTGTCATTCTGAGTGTTCAGTAGAGTTTTCCAGAAGCTACCTGACAGTGACACGGCAAGAAATGACATGAAATGCAGAAGGAGGTGAGAGAATCAGCTTTTCTATTAAAGCCAGACATTAAAGAGACTTGCAAAAGTACGTAAAACAATTACTCTTTTGTTGAATTTTTTGTTTGGAAAAATTGTCCTTTTTCATAAAATATATTATTTTTGTTAACATGTAATAGGCTGATTGTCATTTTAATGAATATAGACCTTTGAAATAAATGTCTTTTGATTCTATATGGCGAATATTAATACTATCCACAAAAATGAAGCTCTCTGGGGTACTCAATGATTACCAAGAACTTCGTGAAGGGGGACCTATAGCCAAAAAGTTTCCAGTGTGCTGCATGTACCTGCCCTCTGGCCTGCTCTACATAGACCCCTCTTGAACCAAAGA
This sequence comes from Piliocolobus tephrosceles, assembly GCF_002776525.5. NCBI lineage: Eukaryota > Metazoa > Chordata > Mammalia > Primates > Cercopithecidae > Piliocolobus > Piliocolobus tephrosceles. The sequence goes on along the minus strand of NC_045435.1, from coordinate 152,554,961 downwards.
CAAGAGTGTACTTTCAGTAAGAATGAAGCAGTTGTTCCTTCTCAGATCTTGTTTAAATGCTTCTGATTTTGTCAGGGAGAAAGACTCCATTTGGTACCACAATGTATTCAGCACCTGAATACATTTGCTAATCTCTTTCTTAAAGAAAAGGGAAGCTAATCCAGGCTCAGAGCCTTCATAAAGAGGGGAATCTGCTAGAATTTGATAAGGAGAACTATAAATCCACCGGAAACAACATAACATTACTCTGAAAGTCATAAGCTGTACCCTGACAAGGTGGGCACTCCCTATGTATATATTATTCTTTAAAAAAACACCTGCTTAAAAAATGTATTTTCCTTTGATGGTTTTCCATGTATAGTAAGGATATTTCCTTTTCAAACTGAAGTAAGGCTGGGCGCGGTGGCTCATGCCTGTAATCCCAGCACTTTGGGAGGCCAAGGTGGGTGGATCACCTGAGGTCAGGAGTTTAAGACCAGGCTGGCCAACATGGTAAAACCCCGTCTCTACTAAAAATACAAAAAAAAAAAAAATAGCCAGGCATGGTGGCAGGCACCTATAATCCCAGCTACTCGTGAGGCTGAAGCAGGAGAACCGTTTGAACCTGGGAGGCAGAGGCTGCAGTGAGCCGAGATCATGCCATTGCACTCCAGCCTGGGCAACAAGAGCGAAACTCCGTCTCAAAAAAAAAAAAAATCTAAAGTAAAAACATGAACCAATTTAAAAGACAACATGGAATAGATAGCACACGCAGTCCTAGAATATGGCAAAAATGATGGCGGCGGCAGCAGAATAACTGGAGTTAGGGAAATCCAGCCCTGGAATGATGGGAAAGTCTCCATTAGCAGGAACATACTGGAATTCTATGATAAAAGGCACTATGAAGACATCCTGACTTACTGGCCAGTAGTAAAGGTACCTGAAATGTTCCATTCACTATCACTTTTAATGGCAAAACCACAATTACTTTTGCACCAACCTAATACAAGTCATGCTTTCTTTTCACCCATCCAATCTATTCTCTAAGAGCACTTGTGGCAGCTACTAGAACACACAAAGAAACCACTTTAAATAGCGCTTGGGTGAAAAGGGAGCAAGTGCTCTCCAGCACTGGCTGAGGTAACTTCTGTGATGATGACATGTGCTACATCTGTGCCATCCAACACCAAAGCCACAGCCACTTGTGGCCAAGCAAACACTCGAAATGTGGCTGGCACAACTAAGTGTTGTATTTTATTTAACTTCAAGGGGCCAGGCGCGGTGGCTTACACCTGTAATCCCAGCACTTTGGGAGGCCACAGTGGGAGGATCTCCTGAGTCTAGGAGTTTGAGACCAGGCTGGGCAACATAACGAAACCCCATCTCAACTAAAAATACATAAATTAACCTGGTGTGGCAGTGCATGCCTAGAGTCCCAACTACACGGGAGGCTGAGGCAGGGGGACTGCTTAACCCCGGATGGTCAAGGCTGCAGTGAGCCAGGATCGTGCCACTGCACTCCAGCCTGGGTGACAGAGCGAGACTCTATCTCAAAAAATAAAAACTTAATTAACTTAGTGATTTTGTTTTTTAATTATTCTCTGGGGTGGACTCTCACTCTGTTACCAGGGCTGGAGTGCCGTGGCGTGATCTCGGCTCACTGCAACCTCCGCCTCCCAGGTTCAATAGACTTAATGATAATTTAAATAGCACAGCACAGGCCTAGCCCTAGACCATTCTCTGCTTTGAGAGATCCTGCCATGCTTTTTGGGGGCCTCAGGATGCCTTCCCTCCTGCCTCTGTCTGGTTTTTCTTCTTAGCCCCAGCTCCCGCTGTGAGGGGCTTTCATAGCCCCGAGGGCCAGAGCAAGTTGATTCTACCTTAAGAATTCTGTAGCAGAGACAGAAGCACAAAGACTGCACCAGGGCAGAGTGGGGGCCCAAGGGAGCCAAACCAGAAAGGCCGAGGCAGGAGGGTACAGGAGCCGGGAAGAAGCAGAGGTAGAGAGCAGGGGTACGGATGAAGACCACCGGGGAGCTGGAGCCAGCCCCAACACTCCTGCTCACAGCACAGGCCCAATTCCACAGCAGTCGGTGTCATCCAACTAGAAGACCCAGGAGAAACAGCCCCAAGGTGACAAATACAAATGGAATAGGAAGAACACACTAGGATTTTCAAGTTGGGGAGAACTTCAAGATCACTGCTGGAAACCAAGGACCTAATTCCCCTTCCCCGAGTCCTTTTCTTTTCCCATCTCAGGCCCTGATCGACTTCAGGAGTAGGGGCCCCTTAGCGTGTCGGCCAGACCTGCTACTTCCTTCTGTGAGGACTTGCCACCGTGTTTCCAATACAAGACTCCCTCTCTCAGGAATCAGAACAGAGGAAACCAGAGGAGGGAGAGACAGACAAAAACAGAGGTGAGAGACAGAGAAAAGCAAATGTGGAGAGAACCATGAGGTGGCACAGGAGGGGCAGTGAGAGGTGACCTGGGCTCCTGATTCCAATCCTGTGACAACACAGTCATATGATGTATCAATCAAACAGGACACTTTTGAGAATAAGAAGAGGCACTATTAATAACTGTGCTGGGACCACAGGCATCCACCGAGACTGCCAGGGCCAGCTGAGACATGTGGTTTCCCTATGCATCAGAGCCAGTGACACCTCCCCTCCCTTGAGTTCCATGAGACTCCTACAACCTTTCAGAAAATCCTCCCTTTAATGTAAGCTATTTGAGTGGGTTGTGGAACAAAACGCAGGATAGTCTAACCCCAGCTTGGGCATCACCCAGCTCCAGACCCTCTGGGCAAGCGCTGTGCATTCAACAACTTTGACAAGGCCAGATCCTATTTCTTCACTCCAACCCTTTCCAAGGCATCACACTGCCTGTCCTTATCTGAACCACCAAGAGGTTCCTTTCACTAAGAGGACAGAGACAAACAAAATATAGGGGTCATCATGGTTTTCTCCTTCCAGTTTCCCTCCTCTGAGGTTAACAAGGGTCTTGGACCCTTTTAAGGCCTAAGTAGAATCAATTCCCTCCTAGACAGAAAGGGTCTGGTTTAGAGCCCTGATCTAACTATAAAGTGTTTCTAAACAAGCAGGTGAGCACCCAGTTCCACCTCCCAGAATATCGCAGGCCTCCTTTCAATCCTTGGCCTGTGTCGTGATTCCATAACCAAAGGGAAGTGCTGCCATTTGGAGGCTGAGTTAAGGCAAATGGCTCTTTAACTTTTTAGTTTAAAATAATTTCAAACTTGGAAAAAATGAGGGTAAGATGCAGACACCATGCCCCTTTACCCTGGAATATTTTGGGTGCATATTTCCTAAAGATGAGGCCATCCACTTATATAACCAGAGTACAATAATCAAAGTCAGAAAATTAACATTGGTACAATGCTATTAATCTGGTCTACAACTTTCTCCAAATTGCATCAACTGTCCCACCAATGTCTTTTATAATAAAGGGCAAAAATTGTTTTCCTGGTCCAAGATCCAATCTAAGAGTCACACATGGCATTTTGTTATCTAACATTCTTTCATCTGGTACAGTTCTTCAGTCTTTGTCTTTCATAGCCTCGATTTTTAAATAATATGAGCCAGATATTTTGTAGAACGTCATTTGGAAAAGACTCTCTTTTTTTTTTTTTTTTTTTTTTTTGAGACAGAGTCTCACTTTGTCACCCAGGCTGGAGTACAGTAGCGCGATCTCAGCTCACTACAACCTCCGCCTCCCAGGTTCAAGTGGTTCTCCTGTCTCAGCCTCCTGAGTAGCTAGGATTACAGGCACCACAACCGGCTAATTTTGTATTTTTAGTAGAGATGGGATTGGTTTGAGACCAAGTTGGTCAGGCTGGTCTCAAACTCCTGACCTCATGATCTGCCGGCCTCAGCCTCCCAAAGTGCTGGGATTACAGGTGTGAACCACCATGCCCGGCCAAGACTTGCTTTCAATTCATCTTTTTTGTTGATGTTACTTAGGCACCAGAATGGAATTGAACCAATTACCAAAAAATGTTTAAAATAGCCCAAGGTAGATCCTTTTGGAGTTCGTAAGTGTGCTGATTGGGTGTTCACGTGCACGTGTCAGATATGCCATCCTCGAATTTTGTTATGATGTGAGCACATTACTCATCTGATATGAAATGGGAAAAAAAAAATAGTCCAAGGTACAAATCTCCACGAACGAAGGAAAAAACTCATGAGCCCTTTAAACGTGCAAGCAAGCACAGGGGTCAGTGCTACAAGGCCCGGGAGGATGGACCAAAGCTACATGACAACCCTGCATGCACGTAAGCAAGGAAGCTCTCATGCACACAGCTAGAAAGACTGGTGGAACCCCAGTAATTTTTCATTTATGGCCAAACACATGTTCTTAAATTCACAGGATTCTTTGAGTAAGAGGATGCAGAAATGCTGAAACAGCAGTGTTTTACCAAATTCAACCACAAAAGCACTATTTCCATGTTGACGCCAGGAGGCTTCACATATTTCCTCAGCTGCAAGACCCACAATGTTCTTCAAAACTTCACAATCATTACATTTCAGACAGATTACACCATTGATGTGCATGTTTATTGGGGCTGATGTTTCAACCACCACCCAAGCTGTTATGAAATACAAGGTCCACTTTATAATTAGCACAAGTCTTAGAATCAGGGCGATATGGTGAGTTCATGGCCCAGCCTCGGAGAGCTCTGGAGATCAGTTAGTGGTAGCCTGCACAGGAATCACACATCCACCCACCACAGCATTCCAGGCAGGCTGGCTGGCTGGCTGACATCTGCTGGCTTTTAGATAACCTCCTCCTGCCTTCAGCTAATCAAAACGTTAAGAAAGGAGAGCACAGGATGCAAAAGAGCCAAAGTCAAAGTCGACGGCTGTAACTTTAGAGACACAGGAGAAACGACCAGAAGGAACAGCTAAAAACATCATTTCATCAGAATAGAACTAGGGGTGCGGGGGAGTGAGGTAGAGGACTTTCATTTTGCATTATAACTTATCAGGGACTCTTTTTAAAAAACTACGTCCAAGTATTGTTTCAACAAAAATAAAATTTTAAGTCTATGACAGCATAGATTGACTACAGAGCTTTTGTATTTCCTCAACTGTCAAGACCGAAGGTGGTTCATAATTTATTCAACATGTGGCTAGATCAGAATGGAGATCCCAAACAATATCGGGGCTGGAAAAAAGTTTGCCCATCTTTTAGTTTAGATGCTCCCATTTCACTGATGAAGTGACTGAAATCTCAGGAGATAAAGATCCTCTCCCAAGGATCTATACCTGATTAATATCAAGGCGAAGATTGAAAACCTGGTCCCCTAAGTCCTAGACTCCAGCATTCTTTCATCTATGCAGCCTCAGTGGAGATCTCAGAATATGCATCCGCTATGCCTCCAAACACAAACTACTTAAGGGCATGGGCTTCAGCCTCAGATTCCTGGATTCATTATACATCCTGGCTCCACCACTCCTTGGCTGTGTGACCTGGGAGAATTGACTTACTCACTCAGTGCCTCCCTTTCTCATCAACATTCTGAAGGACTGTTGTGAGAATGAATAGGATAAAATATAGAAGCCACTTAGCACAAAATTTAGCATATAATAACCTTTCACAAAATAGTGGTTGTTTTTACTTAGGTGCCATTATTTAATAAATGGCTAAGGGGCTGGAGGAGGAAAGGACCAACATTTGTTGGACATATATGCCCAGTACCATGCCGGACACTTTACAAACATCACCCTATTTAACCCTTAACAGCCCTGGTAAGATCCGTATTGCCCTTCACATTTTGGAAGGAAATTAAACCCAGATAAGCTAATATAACTTACTAAGACTGTACAGCACATTAAGAGGCAGAGAATTCAAATCCAGCTCTGAGCTCTAAAGCCTACACTTTCCACCATCATATGCTATGGAGCTATGTAGTTTAGTTTCTATCAGCTCCAAGAAAAAAGTTTTCTTATGCATTTTTTTTTTAAGACAGAGTCTCGCTTTGTCACCCAGGCTGGAGTGCAGTGGCGTGACCTTGACTCACTACAACCTCTGCCTCCCAGGTTCAAATGATTCTTGTGCCTCAGCCTCCCAGGTAGCTGGAATTACAGGCATGCACTACAATACCTGGCTACTACTTTTTCTTTTTTGTATTTTAGTAGAGATAGGGTTTCATCATGTTGGCCAAGCTAGTCCTGAACTCCTGGCCTCAAGAGATCTGCTGGGCCTGCCCTGGCCTCCCAAAGTACTGGGATTACAGGAGTGAGCCACTGCACCCAGCCTCCTACGCTTTTTTTGACCCTAAGTTTCACAACATTGAAGTGTGGTTTTAACAAGTTCCAAGTGGGGAAGTAGATGTAATTTCTATCAAATAAGTGCAATACCAGGACTCTTTCCCCAGAGAAGACCCAGCAACACCAGTGGCAGGGAAAGAAAACAGCATATCTATCTGGAATTGCCCAAGGGGCTTTAGAACCCTACCACCCTGAATTATAAAGCATCTGTCTAATTATTGTAGTACCTCTGGCTCTAGGCTCCACTAATTTTTTCTAATAGGCATTGAAGCCATGCCATAATTTTTTTCTCAGGCAAAATTTTTAAGAAATGGGCAAAGTGGCAAAGAATTTCCTATGGCAAGACCCATAGCATTACTGAAAACTGTCCATCTTGCCTCTACTGTTGCTGGCTTATTTGAGGTCACCGGGAATACTAACCAAAGTCCTTGCTTTGCTGGCTGGTTAACCATTAAAGCACCTCAAGAAGACAATGAAACGTGGTTGTTTATGAAGTCTCCCCACAGAAAGAAAGGGAGGAAAGGAAGAAAGTATATGTCCTACAAGCCTCAGAATAAGCCACTGTCTCTACATCACCATGAGGGTGGCAGTTTTCAAATATGGCCTACAAGTCTTTAACACTGCCCCAGGATCAAGAAGAATTAGCATCCAGGTGGGCTCATGACTGCTTGGACCACCAGATTATAATAGAAGAGCTACTGTGGAGGTTCCAAGGCTCAGTCAGAAAAAGCCATGAAGCTCCCATCTGGTCATCTTAGGACACTCACTCTGGAAGGAGCCAGAAACCAAAAGGAAGTGAAAGTACCACACGAGAAAGGTCACACGTAGGCACGCTGGTTGCAACTCCAGCTGAGCTCTCAGCGTAAGCTTTCAGAGCCAGCATCCTCTGTCAAACACAAGCGTAGGCCATCTGAGACATCCAACCAAGCTCTCAAATGACTACAACCCAGGCTGACATCTGACTGCACAAAACTCCTCAAGCAAGGACCGCCCAGCTGAGCCCTCTCAAAACCCTCTCCAAATTCCTGACCCACAGATCACAGGCAAAATAAAACAGTTGTTTTAAGCTATTAAGGCTTGGGATAATTACGGAGAAACAGTAACCAGAACAATGAAGAAGACGCACATCCCGTTTCTTCTTCCAATAAAGCCAAAAATCAAGAGAACATTAAATCTGTGGGCTTCAAATCTAGCAAAACGAAGCTGAATCCTTTCACATGCTGGAAACAAAAGGGTGTGGTGAATGAAGACAACCAAACCCCATTCATCATGTTTTGGTTGGGTTTAATGCCAAACAATAAAAGATTTATATTAAGAGGGCTGAGCTGCAGTTATAATAAACAGCGGATATTCCTCTCATTGTCTCCCTGATAGCAGTTTCTTTCTGTCAGAACAAACACTAACATCTCTTAGATAATCCAGCAAAACACAGCAAAGGAAAAAAAAAATCAGGCAAGAATAGAACAAAATTTTTTCCATCTTCCTTTAAGGAAATGAAAGGGGCTGACTTGCCGAGCTCTCCAAGAGCTGCTTTGCAAATTCTGTGATACTCTTGGTTAAAATGCACTACAAAAAAGCAGTATAGTCTTTAATGCTGGAAACATCTACGTGGCAATCGGCAGACTAAGTAACTCTCAAAGAGAAAGGCTGGGCAAAGATACCTGGGCTGCCTGCCAAAGAATGAGGTTCAATAGATGTTTAATTCATCCAGCCAAAACACACACACACACACACACACACACACACACACACCACTATGTTAAAGTCCCTACAACAAATGCTGACAAAGAAAAATAACAGCACAAAATTAAAAGGCTACAGTCCACAGGGACCAGATCGCTGTCAACTTGGGGATTTGAAGATTCTCATTAACCACAGGGATAGCAATGAATCCATCAACCCCATAGCCTGTCTTCTTTTGAGATGACACTCAGAGTCAGAGGGAAGGCACCTTGAATACAGCTGGGGATACAGTCACATGATTTGTAGGAAAGTCGGCAGGTACTGCAATAGCAAGCGCTTATGACCCTGCCATGGGTTTCAGCTGAGGGGCCAGGAGAGTTTGTGTATTATCTTGTTGATCTTTGCAGGTTAAAAGGAAAACATGCCTAGTTTTTTTAAGGCAATACAGTCTATGTCAATATTAGATAGCTATTTCTATGTTCTAGCCAATGGCCAGAACATGTTTTGGCCACTAACAGCATTTTGCTAATCTGGATCCATGAATGAAGTTGTGCAAAAGAACCTATATGTGCCCACATTTATCCATTTAGAAATGATGCTAACGGTCAAATACATAGAGTAAGTTCAAATATCTAAATATTCTTAATATTTGTAATGTTTTCCATTATATCTTGATTTATTGTGTTTTCTAAATAAGCACATATACGAGGGTTTCTTGGCTGTAGAAGACCCTAAAGTGCCTTTAAAGCACTTTTCATCCTTCCATGAATTACAACTACAGTGGCTGAACAATGCACTAATTCATCAAGCAAACCCACACAGCATCCGGGTTTATCTACCATTAAGGCAGGAACAACCAATCTGAACTTTTTCCCATCAGCCTTCATAGTTCCTAAAATTCCTTCCAGAGAAATTCATTTCTTTGGCTTATAAAGACATTTGTTTTTTTTTACAACAGGCTTCATTCCCCACCCCCATCCCATGAAAATTATAACATATGGTCATTGTAAATATTTCACAAAACACCAAGAAAGGAAAACTAAAGACCACCAGCATCCTCAGAAGCTAGAAACAACAACTGGTAACATCTGAGGGTACATTTTTCTAGAGCCAGGCTTCTCAAACAATGTGGTGATGGATTTTCCCTCATCCAATCCACCGTAAATCAATACTTCTGTAGAATAAAAACAAACTAGGAAAGTAAAATGCCACCTGGATGTCACAACATCAAATTGCCAAAAAAAAAAAAAAAAATTCTGAAGTCTTACTCTCAATTTCTGCATTTATTTCACCATAATTGGTAACAAGCAGTTCACATTCTTTGACCTACACAAGAATAACTATGTTAGGGCCGGGCATGGTGGCTCACGCCTGTAATCCCAGCACTTTGGGAGGCCAAGGCAGGCGGATCATTTGAGGTCAGGAGTTCAAGACCAGCTTGACCTACATAGTGAAACCCCATCTCTACTAAAATACAAAACTTAGCTGGGCATGGTGGCAGGCACCTGTAATCCAGCTACTTGGGAGGCGGAGGCAGGAGAATCACTTGAACCTGGGAGGCAGAGGTTGCAATGAGCCAAGATCACACCACTGCACTCCAGCCTGGGCAACAAAGTGAGACTCCATTTCAAAAAAAAAAAGAATAACTATGTTAGGCCTGTCTACTCATATGCATACATTCTTTTACTATATATATGCTTTCATATATGCTCTATATAGTTTTATATATTTTTTATGTATAGTTTTTTTTCCCCCACTAAGTAGACCATGGCCATTTGTCCATATTCACACATCATCTTTTTTTTAAAGTGAAAGGCCACTCTTAAAATGCTAACGCCCCCAAGCAAGGCAGAATCTTTGTTCATGAGCCAACATGTGCATAAGTGGACAGGTTCTGGGGAGGGAAAGGAGAACACAAGGTTGCGATTTACCAGTGTCACAACTGTCCTCACGGTCAGTCTGTCCAAGAATACACTGGGAGGCCGGGCGCGGTGGCTTATGCCTGTAATCCCAACACTTAGGGAAGCCGAGGCAGGAGGACTGCTTGCCCAGGGGTTTGAGACCAACCTGGGCAACATAGAGAGACCCCCATCTCTACAAAAACAAAAATTAGCCAGGCATGATGGCGCGCTCCTGTAGTCCCAGCTACTTAGAAGACTGAGGTGGGAGGATAACTTGAGCCCAGGAGTTTGAGGCTCCAGTGAGCTATGATTGTGCCACTGCACCCCAGCCTGGGCAAGAGAGACCAACACTGTCTCAGGAAAAAACAAAAACAAAGCAGGAGGCTGGGCGTGGTAGCTCATGCCTGTAATCCCAGCACTTTGGGAGGCTGCAGTGGGTGAATCATTTGAGGTCAGGGGTTGACCAGCCTGGCCAAAATGGCAAAACCCCATCCCTACCAAAAACACAAAAATTAGCCAGGTGTGGTGGCACATGCCTGTAATCCCAGCTACTCAGGAGGCTAAGGCACGAAAATCGCTTGAACCTAGGAGGCAGTGGTGGTAGTGAGCTGAGACCAAACCATTGCACTCCAGTTTTTGAGACCCTGTCTCAAAAAATTAATTAATTAAGTAAGTAAGTAAGTAAGTAAAGCAGGGCTCACTCAGGGAAACAAACTGTCACATCATAGCAGACAGGCCACAGCGCAATGCCCTGCTGATCCAGTCACTACAAAGTCCATCTCACTGTAATCCTGGCCTATACGAGCCCTCCCTCTGGCCCCTTTCCCAGTGCCAATCTGACAAAGAAAGGTCATGGCAGGACCTGGGGCAAGAGAACAGAGCTACCGCCAGGCCCCATGGCCAGTTTGGCCCCAGTGGACATTTCACTGGAACCTTCTCTGTTTGTAGTACCCAGCGGGTCTCAGCCAAGCACACAGGTGGCCCTCTTGTCCACTCAGGCTGGGCAGCTCTCAAACAGCATCCCTTACCATCCTCCAGGTCACCCAGGGATGTAGGCAAGAATCGCAGCCCCCGGATTCAAAGATGAGAAGACTGTGGCTTCCATGTGCCAAGTATCCCTAGAAGTCAGTAGACCTCTGATTCCAACCTGTATCACCTGATGTCAAGACAGCTGTCTTCCCTCCACCTGCCCTTCCCCATGGCTTTGGGCTTTGGTTATTTCACAGCAAAAACTGAGACACAATCCCATTTTAAAGAAGAAGAAACTGAGGCACAGAGATTACATAATCTGCCAGAGGTCCCACAGCTATGACAAGGGGAGCTGGGGTTCAGCGCCAGGCAGTCTGGCTCCAGAGGCCAAGCTTTGCCAGCTGTCCTATAGCTAGGCCACTCCACAAGTTTCAAATGTTTCCCCCACTCACCTCCTCCCTAAAGGGAAATAAGCAGTATGGGGGGATCACTGAAGCCCAAGACCTTAAGTACCACCATTCTGATGGCCAAACTTCAAGTCAGAGCCGTGGGGGCAGCGCAGCAGCCCTGGCTCAGGCTACCCTGAAGAGACGCAAAGACCACACACGTTTTTTCTTTACAATCAGTCAATCACCAAAGGTCCTGTTAACACTCCACCTCTCCCCGCCCCAGCCTTCCTCAATCTGCAGATGATGTCTGTACTATCAGCTCTCTTCCTCCTCCACTTTAAGGCTGCTTTGGATGTTATCTTCAGACTATTTGGGGTCTGCAGACCTCAACTCTGATGCCCCCTATTTCAACAAAGCTTTGGCCTCCCAAAGGGCCCTGAGTGACTCTCCCAGAATCCCCCTCCCCCGACTACAATTGCTCGCTTGGATCCAGGAGATGACAAGCTCCATGAGGCAGGGACATGCCTGATTATTTGTTGACCACCCTGGTCCCCAGCGCCCCACACAGTATTTGCTGCAGGAAGGCCTCCAGGCCAATGTTTACTTCAACCAGATCTCACCTGTGTACAAGAAAGTCGGGGCTGCAGGGGCTCTGCCAGCTCAGACCGGGCAGCCTGCCACCAGGCCTGGAATCTGGTGCAGCTTCAAGAAACAGTTACTCCTCCCTCTCCCGGTCTATCTATTGCTTCAAACATTCCCTAGCAGTTTCTTCAAAGCAAAACTTAGTCTTGCAGGACCTAGTCCCTAGTGCATTCCACCCACACATGTTTTAATGCAGAAAGTGCTGGGACATATCACTGTCCTTTGAATTGTTCTCCTGATTTGTGCTAATAATTCATGAGAGAGGGGCCAGGTAGCTTCCAGTTCACTCTCACCTCCAAGTTTCTAAGCTCAAAACAGAGTTTTTGGTTCTACCATTGCTCCTTGGGTCCAAAAAATAAAAAATAAAAAGTTTTAGGTTTTGTTTTTAAGAGAAAGCATTTGCTGGTTTTTGGAGGGAGGAAAGGCAGAGATAATGAGTGCTGGCTTAAGCGTGTTTGAGGAACACAGATACTCAGAAACAAAGATTTTTCAAACCACCCTGCCAGTATAAGCAGAAACTATTCCCACCTGACCTGAGCAACGAGGAAAAGAAAGGACCCCTTCACAGTCCTGGAACAGCCCACTTTCAGAGCAAGCACGGGAAATGATGAAAACACTACATGTTGTGCTTAAAACCACATATATATGGGCATGAAATATTACAAATCTTTATTCTGATTAGACTTAGAAATTCTCAGTGTGGCGTCTGTTTTAACAAACATTTGAAAAGAGACCTATAAACTAGGCATTTTAAAATTACATCAGCATATTGAGTTTTATTACCTCACCTGGCAGGGCTGTCACGCACCTGAATGACCCATTTATCTCTGACTCATCACCTCCTCTTCCATCCATTACTCACCCCAGCCTGGCACAAGGCCCCCTTGCTGGTCCTCAGCTAGGCCAGGCCCACTCCCATCTTAGCACAGATGTGCCTTCCAGCTGGAATGTTCTTCCCCCACATGGCCTGAGGCTTGCTCACTCTCTCCAGATAATACTGCATTCCTCTCCCTCCCCTTGCCTCCAAACACCCACCAGCTGAGTCCCCTTCCAGCTCTTTGCCTCCTTCGCATACATCAGATAACCTACTGTGCTACTTTAACTCTTTACTGCGTTTTCCACCCCCTCTGCAATGTAAGCCTCAGAAGAGCAGGGACTTCTGTCCATTCTCTTCGCTACTCTGTCCCCATCACCGAAAACTGCCCCCATCACGTAGTAGGTGCTCAATAAATACTTAGTGAATTAAAAAGCTGGTCAGGTGCAGTGGCTCACGCCTGTAATCCCAGCATTTTGGAAGGCCAAGGGAGGCAGATTGCTTTCAGCTCAGGAGTTTGAAACCTGCCTGGCCAATGCTGCAAAACCCGTCTCTACTAAAAATACAAAAATTAGCCAGGCATGGTGGTGTGCGCCTTTGGTCCCAGCTACTTGGGAGGCTGAAGCTAGAGAATCGCTTGAACCCAGGAGGCAGAGTCTGCAGTGAGCCGAGGCTGTGCCACTGCACTCCAGCCTGAGTGACAGAACGAGACCCTGTCTCTTTAATAAATAAATAAAGCTGACGGATCACTGGATCTGTGGGAAAATGTTTATCTTCCTAACTTAAAACATCAGGCTTATATCCAAGGCCTCTCTGGTTAAAAGATTCCTCCTTTAACAGCTTAAAAAGGTTGGCTTTCGCTGATACAAATCAGAGTGCAAAGGAGACCCAACACTGTTCAAAATAAGGTCAGAGGCAAACCCACGTTGCAGGAAGAGACAGACATCCAAGTGACATGGCAGACGGCTGCCAGAGGCCCTTTCACAATCTGGAATTTAAACGGCCAAGACCAGAAATGGGATGTTAAATGTGGACCTCAGGAGCAACACCTTGGTCTACAGCTACCCACGGACAACTGCAGCACAGTATGAGCACATTCGCACCTACCACAAGCCTGGTCACCAATTCAGCTTCATCAGACAAAAATTATGAGAGGTGCTGAATGCCCCAGATCGCAATCAAAAGGCAAAGAGAAAGGAAATGGGGACAGCAAAATACCTTCCCCTGGGGTCCCTGAAAGTAGACTATTTCATTATTTGCCAATTCCATACTTGTGAATTCATCTACTCACTAAAATTTATACATAACCCCAAAATCAATACACGCAGCCCTTTCAGGTTCACTCACCGACACACACAGGAGCGACACTCCACCTCCTCCTTTCAATGCCCAGCCTGTAAACAAGTGTCCTTTTCATGGTCTACTTAGTGCCATGTCTTTCACGCTTTTGTGCTTTCTTTGGTGATTTTGCTGTTAAAAATGGCCCATAAGGGAAGTGCTGAAGTGCTGTCTAGTGAGCATTCCTGAGCATAAGCAGGCTATAATGTGGCTTACAGGGAAAATACATGTTAGGTAAGCGGCCCTGAGTTCAGTGCTAATGAATCAATAGTATATAATAAATAAAGTATCTTTTAATGGAAACTGAAAAGATTAATATTGATCAGTTGATGAAAATGATGTGACCACAGGCTTGCTCCGAGCCCTGAATTTTCCCTACAACAGTGGTTCCGTATTCACTAATTCAGTGTTCACAACTTTAGGGAATACAAGTACTGCAAAAACAAGACTGGGCACGGTGGCTCACACCTGTAATCCCAGCACTTTGGGAGGCTGAGACGGGTGGGGCGGGGCAGCAGGCAGGGGGTGGGGGGCGGTGATGACGACACAAGGTCAGGAGTTCAAGATCAGCCAGTTGAAGACCAGCCTGGCCAACATGGTGAAACCCTGTTTCTACTAAAAATACAAAAATTAGCTGGGCATGGTGGCGGGCGCCTGTAATCCCAGCTACTACTCCGGAGGCTGAGGCGGGAGAATTGCTTGAACCCGGGAGGCAGAGGTTGCAGTGAGCCGAGATCGCGCCACTGCACTCCAGCCTGGGTGACAGAGTGAGACTCTGTCGCAGGAAAAAAACAAAAGACTCGACTGTATATTAAAATGGCTCATTTTCCTGCCCCCTATCCTTGGGCATACTCCCCCTTGACCACCCCAGTGGCTCACTCCACCTGTTCCTCTGCAGAGGCTCTCCTGCAGGCATCTGCTCAGACGTCCTCCTGCAGCGCCCCTCCAGCGTCTGTCACATTTCTTACTGTAGCTATTACCACCAGTAATTATTACCCCCTCTCTGCTCCTCACCCCAACCAAAAACATAAGCTCCTGGAGGGCAAGGTCTTTGTCTCGTTCACCCACATAAATGCAGTGGTCAACAGTATCTGACAAGCAGCTGGTGCCCTGCGTGAAGGGTGAAATCCCACCTGGCTCCTTTGTGACAGAAAACACCTGTTAAACCTGTGCCTCCCAGTGCCACATGTAGCTACTAACACTTGAAACATGTCTAGTCTCAAGTGAAATGTGCCCTAAGTGTAAAATATGCCAAAGATCTTAAAGACTTAGTATAAAAATATATGTGAAATATCAGTAATTTTTTAATAGCAAGTCCATGTTGAAATTGTACTGTCTTGGATATTCCGGGTTAAACAAACTATTTAAATTCATTTCGGCTGTTTATTTTTCATTTTTAATGTGTCTACTAGGGAGTTTTTCATTGCTTATGTAGCCCGTATTATATTTCTATGAGTCAGTCTTGGGTATAATACCGTGAAAAGACCAGCCAGAAACCCAGCCCAGCCCTGGCCACCCCCCTCACACCCTCCAGTTGGCCTCTCACACGGCTCCAAATGCTCTCCAGAGTCAGGCAGGAAACACCTGTCCGGTGGCTTCCTGTGACACACAAATACCTAAGTGTATTCAGAAATGGGATTCAAAAGTCAGGGCTAAAAAGAATTGAACAGATTAACCAATCTCACCCCAAGAAGGTAAGCACCCTAGGGGCTGAGATGTGGGCCATCTTGTTCATTACCCAGAACAGTGGCCAGCACATAGTAGGTGAGCAATTAGAATCAATTGATGCCTTGGTGTTGGGGGGAGGGAGCGTCGGAAGAAGAATATTTCCAGGATGGGTATGGCAACTCATGCCTGTGATCCCAGCACTTTGGGAGGTCAAGGTGGGAGGATCACTTTGAGGCCTGGAGTTCAAGAACAGCCTGGTCAACAGAGCAAGATCCCATCTTTACAAAAAAGTTTAAAAATATGAAAAATTAGCCGGGTATGGTGGCATACACCTGTAGTCTCAGCTACTGGGGAGGATGATGCAGGAGGATTGCCTGAACCCAGGAGTTTGAGGTTGCAGTGAGCTGTGACTGCACCACTGCACTGGGATAATAGAATGCAGGAACTGGAGGAGATCTGGAAAATGCCTGGGACTATAAGATGGGAGCCCTGCCTCTGAGGCATCATCATAAAATGCTAAGTCTCTGAGTCCTTATCTGGAAAGCAGATAGCCCCTATTCTCCTAGTTCTCCAGGCCAGAACATTCTATGATGATAGTAGTTTAATACAGTGGCAACTAGACTGTTTAATATAGTGGCAACTGGGCTCTTGAAACGTGGCTATTGTGACTGAGGAACAGAATTTTGTCTTACTTTATTTTAATTAAACTCATTAGCCAGGCATGGTGGTACACACCTGTTATCCCAACTACTCAGGAAGCTGAGGAATGAGAATCACTTGAGCCCAGGAGGTGGCGGTTGCAGAGAGCAGACATCGCACCACTGCACCCCAACCTGGGCGACAGAGTAAGACACTGTGTCAAAAAAAAAAAATTAATTAAATTCAAATAGCCATACATTGCACATGGCTACCATATGGGACAGCATAGCTCTAGGCTGGTGTGACAGGATGGAATGAGATAAAACGTGTAAAAAACACTCTGTAAATGCTAAAGCCCTATAGGAATGGTAAGGGTTTTGTTGTTTAATGCATTAGAAATCTGAGATCCTAAGAGGTTTGGGTTACCCCACATCACACACAGACTCAATTCATAAGTGAAAGAAATGTAAATAAGCATACATTTTACTTAGGGAGAAGGACAGCCCGTGTTCTTGTACACCTACGATGGAAATGGAGGTGGTTAGCGATAACCCTTCACACAGCTCAGAGCAACAGGCTTTTTAATCCACATTGCTACATCCAGATTTGGTAACTCCCGGGCCTACGCATGCAGCAGAAATCAAGGCTGCCTGTGAATCCTGGCATATTATATTCCTATCTCCCACACCCTCACTCTTAGGGACCATGTGCTTCTTGTCCCTTCCACTGACTTCTGCTGTTTCTCCTGCTACAGAAACAGACTTCGCCAACAGCTCCCTGCACTGGGAAACTGCGCTGAGAGTCCCTCCCGGGCTCTGACAGTCAATTCACAGTCTCCTGAATACATACAGTGGTTGTTCAAATTTGCTGATGGGTGGTAAAAGCAACCACTACTGGAAAGGGGTGGAAACTAATCAGAGGCTGTGATGAATGCTAACTTGTTTACGCTCCGGTTGGAAAATGCACATGAAACCTAAATCAAGTTTTAGTCTCCCAAGATTTTTCCCAGTAGGAAAGGCCTTTCCAGTCTAAACAGCTTTTTGTTACCATTATAATTATATTCTATGCACAAGCAGACAATAAAGAAATGAGCAGGAAAGCAGAAGGCGGCGGTGAGTTATTAGGACAGGAAAGTCAAAAAATGGTCAAAGTCAGAGGAAACAACACAATGCTTTCCAGGACAAATGACAGGAACCGCCCTGAACATGTAAGAGATTTTGTGAGCTCATTCATTCTTCTCCATTCAAGAGCTCAGCTAATTTTCCCCTCTATCCTTTCAGTCACATGAAAACTTGGGGCTTAAGCGTTGTGTAACGCTCTGCACAGACTTGATTTAGGCCCCATGGAGCTTCCATAATGAAAAACAACATGTGAAATTGGATCCACATGCGTTCCGCCCACAGGTTGAGCTCAGTGGTGTATTTTATTCTGTCAGGGAGCTGTTGCTCAACTCCCAAGGAGGGGGGTCCAGCAATAACCCTCCAGCTATGAAGACAAAATTAACCAGCCTTGTGCCGGTGTGAGTGACATCACTCCACCAAGAACAGGAACTCAGCTCTCTGTACCTCGAGTTCAGTCTCCCGTCTGTTGATATCATCCGTGGACTGATTTAACTTCTCCAGTTCTCCCTGGTGAAGAAAAGAGGGAGAAAAAAAGACTTATGGGATCCGTCTTTTGTTTCCAGTATAACTCAGTCCATAACCTGAAAAATTACCCCAGCCCAGTCTGCAGGAAAAGGGAAGAATCGGTATTAATTCTTAAGGCAAACAGTTGAGGCTTGGCTAGAAATGCAAATGAATGTCGGCGTTTCTGAAACCATTTTCTTGAGGGTGTCCTTTTTGACAATGTCTTCAGAGACATTTGGAATTTGTCAGAGGTCAAATATTCCAGGTATGTGACTTCAGGTAAATCCCACCTGTTACAAATGGTTTAATGGCCTCATCAAAACAGCACTATCTGCCTTGAGCAAGAACTTTGCTTAGAAAACAATAAAAGACAATAAGCAAGGCCAGGCCAAAAATATAAACCCAGTGAAATCATCAAGGGCAGAATTCTGGTATTAACTTACCAGAATTATTTTTCTGTAAAGGGTGAAAATCTTTTCACACTGCCCATTATTCAACCTACTTAGCTGGATGTTTTAAACTAGCTTTAATCCCATTCATTTCAATAAACATTTACAAACTGACATTTTGTGAAAAGCATCCAACATGAACTTAACTCATCTTTACTATGCAAACAAAGGATCTTGCTAACATAATCCCATGCCAATAACACACGATTTATTCCAAACCAATTATTTTAATTAATAGCATTCCTAATGCAAGGATTTTTTTTCCACCTGATCTTTATCTTGCTAACCTGACAAAACAATTCATTTAAACCCCAACCACTGAGTTAAGTGAGCTTTTAAATTGATCTGTGCACTAAAAAACCAATTAGCGATCCAGAAATTACAGAACATGCTTAAAAGCAATTTTTAAAAAATGATTTACTGAAAAGATAGAATAAACCGGGTCTTAGAAAGGGATTTGCTCTGCTTTTTGCTTCGGGGTGAAGAGGTTAAACTGTCACTCCTAGATCTCGGCTTGGAAATTGTTTTTTAATCATCTCTCTTGGAAATGGAGGCACAGTCAGCCAGCCCAATCCCCTCGCCGCCTCCACGCGTCAGCTTTGCGCATCAGTTGTCCCTGATTTCTGTTCAAGGCCAACCTCAAAACAAGAAAAAACAGGGTTTTAAGCAATTTCAGGCCAGGCAGACCGTTGAGCCGGTGGTGACAATAAGATGCTCAGTTCTCTAACAATGAATCAGAGAAGGAAAACGGCTCAGGGCGGGCACCTTGGCAGGTGAGGACTCTGCACCCGGGGTACCAGTGCCAGCCCGCGCTGCAGGGGCGGGCAACGCCCACCCGCCTACGGTGCCCGGCGCCCACGCGGGCAACCCCTCCTCGCAGAGCCTGGAAGCCATGCCTTGCCCGCGGTGCCGTGGCGGCCGGGCGGGGGGTACCCCCGAGGATACCATGGCGCCCCCGCCCCCTTTTTCCCTTTGTTGCACATCCGCCCGAACCACCAGGCACGCTGCGGCGACCCCGATCCTGCTAGGGGTCTGCGGGGGGCTCCCCGCAATAGAGTCAGGCCGCATCCACGCGGGCACTGTAGGCTCCTCATTGTGGAGACGAGGAAACAGAGCATACAGATCGTCTCCTGCCACCGTATGTGGCCGCCAGTCCCCGGACCACAGTCACTGGGGGCTGCGAAGTGGATGTACGCGTAGACGCCGACCTCCGCAGCAGCCCTCGCGAAGCCCGGATGCGGGGTGACCCCGCGCGCCCTACCTGGATTCGGGGGTCCACCTCTTCTTCCTCCTCCAGCCCCTGCTCCATCCCCTCTTCCTCCTCCTCCTCCTCCTCGTCCCGTGCAGGCGGCAGGAGCTCGGCTGGCTCCTCCGAGCGGCTCCGCTTCGGTGCCGCGTCCATGAGTGCAGTCGCCACGCGCGCCGCGCAGTGGGCTCGGGAGTGCCCTGGGGGTCGCGGGCGCCACAGGCTGGGCTGGAGCCGCCTCGCCACAGCCGGGCACGGTCGGGTAGCCGACGGGGCCGACACCCGGGAGGCACAGCTCGCCGATGCGGATCCCTCTGGCCGCGGCGGAGCAGAGGAAATGGGCGCGGCTGCCCCCTTTCTGCCGCGGCAGTCAGCGCAGCGCCCGCTCCGCCCCGGTCCCGCCCGGGCTGGGTGCTCCTCGGCCAGTCCCAGCTACCCAGGTCTCCGTCACAAAACCCCAGCTCCCTCCACATCTCCAAGGTGGCAAAATAGGAGAGCCCCCACCCCCTTGTAACTTAGCAGCCCGGATATATCTCAACTGCGTAAGGCAAGCCTCCCGCTTTCGGAAGTCCCCTTCTCCCGCCCTCCTCCGAAGCGCGTTGTGTGTGGTAGGAGGCGTGGGGTGATTTCCCGCTGAAGTCGCCTTCCGAAGCCTGCGTTTAGTGACCCTGGACCTCAGGACCAAGACTTGCCGAAACCCTGTACCCAAAGCACATTCCTCCCCTTGAGCGAACCTTGGGAATGGCGCCTACTCAAAGATTTGCCCAGAAAAGCAAACTAAAATGTGCGCTTATATAGACACAGGAGTGTAGAAGGAGAGCCAGCTGCAGCTCCGTGCACGGATGCATTGCCGAAGGCTGCGGCCTCTCGGGGCGAGCCCCGTACCAAACACAGAGGTGCGGCGGTCCTACCTGAATAGCCGGGAAGCATGGAGAATGCATTGAGCTGGAATGCCTGTGGGCTGACACAGCCTTTTTAAGGAGGTGGCAAGTGTAACCCCCGTTGATGGGCACACTCTGGCCAAGAATTTATGAATTAGTGAGACTTCCTGCCCACCATCAACAAGTAGGGAGACAGAGTTGGCCTGGCAGACACAGCATCCGAAAAGGCCAAACCGAAGAGGCATGTGTGTGCTTTTATGAAATGTCAGGGCCACTGTGATGTCAGGGGAACCCAAAGGATGACCTTGGCAAAGCAGGTGAGCACATAGCTGCTCACATCTCCTTCCTTTGAGAAATGCAGAACGTGCACATGTTCTACACGGAGGCCTGTAGCCCATCTGCTCTGAGTTTGGTGGACAAATTTGCTTGAGAATGGAGCTTCTTTCTGAGAACCTATCATCAAAACCACCTTACAAAACCTGTGTCTGGCACTACGTGGTAGCTCATATCTGTAATCCCAGTTCTTTGAGATGCCAGGACACAAGGATCACTTGAGGCCAGGAGTTCAAGACCAGCCTGGGCAATACAGCCAGACCCCTTCTCAAATAAATAAATAGTCCTGCTTCTGGTGGTTTTATCAGAAACTAGGCTAGAGGGTTACTCCTAGGGAAAGGCACCACCCCATACACGCTGGCACTATAGTCCACTGTCAAAGGAAAATTGTCCTATTTCCTGGAGGTAGTGCCATGGTTTGTTTCTAAGAAGGTCAGGCCTGTTCATTGCTCTTTAAATCAAGGATAAGTCAGCAATTCTGTAAGAGGTGTTTCAAAGCTCCTTGCTAAAGACATAGTTGCTTTTGGTTTTCCAATGATAGATGAAGCCAGGGACAAGATAGCATAGGAGTCACTTGGGAACACAGCTTGGATTTGAGCCTCCAACGTTGCAGGTACATCCTAGCTCTGAATAAACTGAGAGACAGAGTTTGAAATAAACAGAGGCCTCTGGGGTCAGCCCTGACTACGATAAATGCTTCTCAGCTAGCAGAACCCCATCCTCTCCATTGCAAATGACAAACTCCAAATCACATTCCTGCTTCAGCTTAGGTCAAGAGCAAAACGTATCTGTGAGACATAGGCCAACTGCTCAAGAACATCAGTTCAGACTTTTGTTGTCTTATTTTTTGGAGATCTGGACCAGCTATAGTGTTAATCCCAATAGTGTTTCTAAAGTTAAAATAAGAAAAATAAACAAACCACAGGCAGTACTATATACAGTCAATCCTCCACAGCCTCTCAGGTTCCACATGTGTAAATTCAACTAACCACAGATAGAAAATATTCGGGGGGAAAAAAACACAACAATTAAAAAAATACATATTTAAAAATACATGGCCAGGAGTGGTGGCTTACACCTGTAATCCTAGCATTTTGGGAGGCTGAGGCAGGAGGATCACTTGAGGCCAGGAGTTCCAGACCAGCCTGGGCAACAAAGCAAGACTGGCTCTCTCTCTAGAAAAAAAAAAAAAATACCATATATGAGAACTATGTACATATTTGCATTGTATTAGGTATTGCAGGTAAGAAATGTAGAGATGATTTAAAGTATACAGGAGGGGCTGCTCATGGTGGTTCATGCCTGTAATCTCAACACTTTGGGAAGCCGAGGCAGGTGGGCTGCTTGAGCTCAGGAGTTCAAGACCAGCCTGGACAACATGGTAAAACACCATCTCTACAAAAAATACAAAAAATTAGCCAAGTGTGGTGGCTCATGCCTGTAGTTGCAGCTATTTAGGAGGCTGAGATAGGAAGATTGCTTAAGCCCAGGAGGCGGAGGTTGCGGTGAGCCGAGATTGCACCACTGCCCTCCAGCTTAGGTGACAGCAAGACTTGTCTGAAAATAAATAAATATATAAATAATAAAGTATACAGGAGGGGCCAGACGTGGTGGCTCATGCCTGTAATCTCAGTCCTTTGGGAGGCCGAGGCAGGAAGGAGGATCACTAGAGGCCAGGTGTTTGAGACCAGCCTGGGCAACAAAGCAAGACCTCATCTCTAGGCCAGGTGTAGTGGCTCACGTCTGTAATCCTAGCACTTTGGGAGTCCGAGGCAAGAGTTTGAGACCAGCCAGAGCAACATGGTGAAACCCCGTCTCTAC
Source organism: Piliocolobus tephrosceles (assembly GCF_002776525.5). Classification (NCBI taxonomy): domain Eukaryota; kingdom Metazoa; phylum Chordata; class Mammalia; order Primates; family Cercopithecidae; genus Piliocolobus; species Piliocolobus tephrosceles. The sequence continues at coordinate 152,532,293 of NC_045435.1, read as the reverse complement.
TAAAAATACAAAACTCAGCTGGGCATGGTGGCGCACGCCTGTAATCCCAGCTACTCGGGAGGCTGAGGCAGAAGAATCACTTGAAGCTGGGAGGCAGAGGTTGCAGTGAACCGAGATGGTGCCACTGCACTCCAGCCTGGATGACAGAGTGAGACTTTCTCTCAAAAAAAAAAAAAAAAAAAGAAAGAAAAGAAAAGGGAAAAAAACACCTCATCTCTAATAAAAATTGTTTTAAATTAGCAAGGCGTGGTAGCACATGCCTGTAGTTCCAGCTACTCTAGAAGCTGAGGTAGATCACTTGAGCCCGGGAAGTCAAAGCTGCAGTGACCCCTGATCATGCCACTGCACTCCAGCCTGGGTGACAGAGGGAGATCCTATCTCAAAAACAAACAAACATGTTTTTAATGAAAAATTAAATTAAATAAAGTATACAGGAGGTTGTATGTAGGTTACAGGTAAACACTGCCATTTTCTGCAGGGGATGTAAGCACCTCAGATTTTAGCATTACAGGGATCCAGAAACCAATCCCCCAGGGAAATCAAGGGACAACTGTATATATTCCCTATTGGCACATATGTCGTGCACATAAATGCATAGCAAAAGGCCTGGAAGGATTTATACCCAGTAAAGAGTGGCTACCTCTGGGAAAAAGGGAGCAGGGAGTGGCCTAGGATTGGCTGGGATGGGGGCAGGGGATCAAAGGAAACTCAGTTTCTCAGTAATGTTTTTCTTTTTCACAAAAAGGATATGTTTATTATTGTTTTGTGGAATTTAAAGACAAATTTAAAATAATGCGTACTGGTCAGGTGTGGTGGCTCATGCCTATAATCCCAGCTACTCTGGAGGTTGAGGCAGGAGAATCACCTGAACGCAGGAGGTAGAGGTTGTAATGAGCCAAGATCGCACCACTGCACTCCAGTGTGGGTGATAAGAGTGAAACTCCATCTCAAAAAAAGAGAGAAAGAAATGAGAAAGCCTACCACATATACTTTTGGGGAAAGAACACTCCAGAGACTGAAGCAGCATGTGCAAAGGTCCTGAGGTGGGAATATGTCTTGGGTATTGCAAAAAAAAGCAAGGAGATCCATGTGGGTAGGACAGACACAGCCAGGGAGACAGGGAGGGAGATGAAATCAGAGGCAAGCATGTGGGTAGACCATGGAGACGCTTTAGGTCATGGTAAGGAATTTGAATTTTGTTCTGAGTGAGTGCTCATATAATAACTCTGGCTAGTGTATGAGAAATTGACTCAGTGGACACTGAGGAGCTAGGGTCAGAAGAGACAAAGGAGATCCATTAGCCTGATGATCAGCCTCTTCTGATTGCTTCTGTTTTTTCAGCAAAATAATGAGCCACGTCATCAGCTGAGAATGAGGGGATGGAGGGCAGAGGGCATTGGAGGTTGGAGGAGAGAGGCTTTGTGAAAGAGCTGGCCAGGAGAGTTGGTGACTGAGTTGACCATGGGAATATATTATAATTGCAAGGCTGTGCTGAGGACCCACCTGTGGTTTGAGAGTCCCAATGAACCTAGTCAGCAAGGACGAGTGGATTTTCCTACAGTACAGTCTCCAAATCACTTCCATCTTTCTAACCCTTGATTCAGGGCTTCATCATGGCTCCCTAGACTCTTTTACAGTCCCTCACCCTCTTATGTCCACACTTCCCATTTGGTCTAGCTTAGATTCCATTGCCCATCATTAAAATCACCACACCTGCAGCCAGCCACAACTCCCTCACGCTTCTCCACGACCACGGTAAGCACTTGGTATAATCCCAACCCTGGTTCAATCCCACACGGTCTTATTACTTTGTACCTGTACTCAGTAGCTAAGATAAAGTGCTGGGATTACAGGTGTGAGCCACCAATGCTCAGCCAAAGAGTTGGGGTTTTTTTAGTTTAGTTTGTTTTCTTGGGGGGACAGAGTCTCACTATGTCACCTAGGCTGGAGTGCAGTGGCATGATCTCAGCTCACTGCAACCTCCGCCTCCTGGGTTCAAGCCATTCTCCTGCCTCAGCCTCCTGTGTAGCTGGGATTACAGGCGCCTGCCACCACACCCAGCTAATTTCTATATTTTTAGTAGAGATGAAGTTTCACCACGTTGGCCAGGCTGATCTTGAACTCCTGATCCACCTGCCTCGGTCTCCCAAAGTGCTGGGATCACGGGCGTGAGCCACCACACCCAGCCAAGAGTTTTTATTGAATGTTTTTAAAGTGAAGTTTGCAAGTGAAAATGGTCAGCAACATTAATTCATTTGTATTTTTGTTTTGTTTTTTGTTTTTAGATCTAGATCTGCAGAAAGCAACAGTAATTCAGCACACTTTTCAGCCCCTACTATACGCATGCACTATTTCCAGGGCCAGTTTGAGGGTCCCAAACATGTAGATGACAAATTCCTAGTCCTTTACTTGGGGAGACAGGCCCTCACGAAACCTGGGCCCCAGGCCAGGTGAGTGTCTCACACCTGTAATCCCAGCACTTTGAGAGGCCAAGGGAGGAGGATCGCTTGAGTCCAGAAATTCAAGACCAGCCTGGGCAACATAGTAAGAGCCTCCCCACATCTCTACCAAAAAATTTTTAAAAATTAGCGGAGTGTGGTGCTGCGTGCCTATAGTCCTAACTACCCAGGAAAGTGAGGAAGGAGGATCACTTGAGACCAGGAGCTCGAGGCAGAAGTGAGCTAAGAAAGTGCCATGGCACTGTAGCCTGGGTGACAGAGTGAAACCCTATCTCAAAAAAAAAAAAAAAAAAGGTGCCCCAAAGCAGCAGCCACATGATTCCCTCATTGTGAAGTTAAGACTCTTTCTGTCAAACTTCAATGCCATTTAAATTAAGATTCCCTGCAACGCCATTTTTTTTTTTAATGCTTTGTGAGCTAGGTGTGCTGGCTCACATCTGCAATCTCAGCACTTTGGGAGGCCAAAGTGGGAGGATCACTTGAAGCTGGAGTTCAACACCAGCCTGGACAACATAGCAAGACCCCATCTCTACAAAAAAATACAAAAACTAGTTAGGTGTGGTGGTGTGCACCTGTAGTCCTAACTACTCCAGAGCCTGAGATGGGAGGATTGCTTGCACCCAGGAGGTTGAGGCTGAAGTGAACCAAGACTGCACTACTTCATTCCAGCCTAGACAACAGATAGGGAACCCTGTTTCTAAATAAATAAAGTAAAGTAAAGTAAAAATGCTTTGTAACTACCTGTTAACTCCTAGAACAGAAACTGCTGTCTGGACTAAGAATGAATCTGCATTCACATCACACTCTGGTGTCAATGTCAGAAGAAACTGACAACCAGCATCCCCTCTTTCTCCACCAGTGATATTTACGTGGCACCTTAGGTCAGAGGTTGCAAACTGGAAGCGACTGATGGGATCAGGCCTGGGGTTGTGCTGCCTGGCTGACACAGCCTTTATAAATTTGAGCCAGCAGTTAAAACTAACACGAAGGAGGCTTGCAGCAGCGTGGGGTGGGGAGGGACTCATGCATGGGTGCGCAGCCACCACACCCCACCCCCATCCCCTGCACTAGCAAGGTCCCTCGGGGGAAAAAAAAAAAACTAAACTAAACATGAAAACAGTGATCTAACATGAAAATGCAGACATCTCTGATTAGCAAGAGTGTGGAGGAGATGGGATGGCTGGCTGGCCCCTTTAGGATGGCATGTAGTCTCAAATTAACCTCAGAATCCTATTGGCAGACCACTTACACACGGCAGGCCACACACAGGTAAATGTCTGACCTCTCCCCAGAGCCCCCCATGGTACAGTGTTGCAGGAAAGCTGGCTCCGTAGGTCTTCCTGCCGACTCTCTCTTCTCTTCCCAGCGACCCCTAAGGATCATGGCACACAGCAAGGTGGAAGAGAATTTTAAGGTAGACCATAAACCCTTCAACAATATTTTTTGACCCCAAATGATTGGTTCTAAGAATTCAAGGGTCTATAGAAGCCAGTTCTTTGAAAGGGATCAGAGCCTTCACATTAAAGAGGCATCTGTTTAATTCACTGATTCAGTGACATCAGTGTGTTGCCAAATTGTCTTCCAATGTGGCCACTCCCCTCTAATGAGAACCTTTATTTGTGTCTAAATTGAGTTAAACTTGTCTCTTGACTCGGATGAATTACAGGCCACAGCACACAGAGAACCAAGGAAAGAGATTTTCGGTGTCTATCTGTAGTCTTAGAGGACTTACAGATATTTAGGACGGTGCTGGAATCCTGGAGATGGAAAGTGTTCCATTAAAAAGAGAGCCCGGGTGTGGTGGCTCACACCTGTAATCCCAGCACTTTGGGAGGCTGAGGCAGGTGGATCACCTGAGGTCAGGAGTTTGAGACCAGCCTGACCAATATGGTAAAACCATCTCTACTAAAAATACAAAAATTAGCCGGACGCCGTGGCATGCAACTGTAGTCCCAGCTACTAGGGAGGCTGAGACAGGAGAATTGCTTGAACCTAGGAGGCAGAGGTTGCAATGAGCCAAGATAGTGCCACTGCACTCCAGCCTGGGCAGCAGAGCAAGATTCCATCTCAAACATAAATAAATAAATAAATAAATAAATAAATAAATAAATAATAAAAAGAAGGAAGAGTGCTTGTTTCAGCAGCACGTATACTAAAATTGGAATTATACTGAGAAGACTAGCATGGCTCTGCACAACCATGACATGCAAATTTGGGAAGTGTTCCATTAAAAGTTAAAAAAAAAAAAAAAGAAGAAGAAAGATCCTGTTGAAGTGATGGCCCTTGCTAAAAAAAAGGGGGGGGGGGGAAACAGAAGAAAGAAAGTTCTATACTCTGCAAACCAATGAGCATAACATTTTGCAGACACTATTCTAGAATGGATTTTAAGGAGGAGAGGGTACTTCTGTGTCCCAAGAAGAAAAATGACTCATCACCATGACCCAGCTCGGGTTAACCAAGAACAAATCATGTCAGCACAGCCCTCACTTCCTTATTCCATGGTTTATTAGTCTAAGAAATCTAAGGAAGGAAAGAAGCAAGATAGACCAAGATAAATGGTCCAGGAAAAGGCCACTTAAATAAATTCACTTATAAAGGAAGCCAAAATTCCATATTAAATGGTGAAAAAGGGTATTTATCAGGACTTTACTCTGGAAGATAAAACTTAAAATAATGTTAAGAAATTTTTCTTGTATTTTAAAAATATAAGAAATATTTATTTATTTATTTGACAAGTATTTATTGGCCTTGTATTATGTGACAGCCTCTGGCAAGTAAAAATATGACAGTGAACAAAGGAGACAAAGCCTCTGCTCTAGTGGAGCTTCTAGTCCAAGGGAAGACAGACAAATGGTTAAATACATAAAAAAGCAACATAGGCCAGCATGGTGGCTCACACCCTGTAATCCCAACACTTTGGGATCACCTGAGGTCAGGAGTTTGAGACCAACCTGGCCAAAATGGTGAAACCCCGTCTCTACTAAAAATACAAAAATTAGCCAGGCATGGTGGCGGTCACCTGTAATCCCAGCTACTCAGGAGGCTGAAGTGGAAGAATCACTTGAACCCACTTCAAGTGGGTAGGCAGAGGTTGCAGTAAGCCAAGATCGTGCCACTGCACTCCAGCCTGGGTGACAGGAGAGAAACCCTGTCTCAAAAAATAAAAACAAATAGGCCGGGTGCAGTGGCTCAAGCCTGTAACCCTAGCACTTTGGGAGGCTGAGGCGGGCAGATCACCTGAGGTTGGGAGTTCAAAACCAGCCTGGCCAACATGGAGAAACCTCGTCTCTACTAAAAATACAAAATTAGCCAGGTATGGTGGCGCATGTCTGTAATCCTAGGTACTCAGGAGGCTGAGGCAGGAGAATCACTGGATCCCGCGAGGCAGAGGTTGCGATGAGCCGAGATCACGCCACTGCACTCCCGCCTAGGCAACAAGAGCGAAACTCCGCCTCAAAAAATAATAAATAAATAAATAGACAAACAATAAAATAAAACCTATTATAAAAAGGCTACTATAAAAGCACTTTTATAAACCTAAACTCTTCTCTGCAGCCTTCCAGGCCCCACCTCATCTGACTTGTACCCACACCTTACACTTCCTCTCACCACCTCTCCTCCTGGCTCACTCTGACCACCACATGGGCTGTCAGCTGGCTCTGTCCTCAGAGTTTCTGCTGTCTGCATCGCTCTCTCCTCCAGGGCACAGCTGCCTGACTTCTCATCATCCACATCTCAGCCCAGATGTCACATCCATAGCGAGACCTTCTCCAACTCCCATCTAGAGCAGTTTCTCCTCCAGCCCTCCCTGTATAGTTTGGCTGTATCCCCACCCAGATCTCATCTCGAATTGTGTCATGGAAGGGACCTGGTGGTAAGTGGTTGGATCATGGGGGCAGTTTCCTCCATCCTGTTCTCGTGATAATGAATGAGTTCTCACAAGATCTGATAGTTTTATAAGTGTCTGGCATTTCACCTGCTTGCACTCACTCTGTCCTGCCACCCTGTGAAGAAGGTGCCTGCTTCTCCTTTGCCTTCCAGCATGACTGTAAGTCTCCTGAGGCCTCCCCAGGCAATGCAGAACTGTCAGTCAATTCAACTTCTGTCCTTTAATTACCCAGGTTCAGGTATTTCTTCCTAACAGTGTGAGAATGGATTAAAATACCTCTCTATCTCATTACCCTATTTTGTTTTCTTCATAGCAATTATCTTTATCACTAGCTAGTCTATTTTGGTTTTGAATTTTTATTTTTTATTTTTTAAAAATAGAGATGGGGTCTTACTATGTTGCCCAGACTGATCTTGAACTCCTGGGCTCAAGTGATCCGCCCGCCTTGGCCTCCCAACGTGCTGGGATTATAGGCATGAGTCACCACGTCCAGCCTTTATAATAGGTTTTATAATAACTTTTTACAGTTATTATAAAAGCGATGGGAAGCACTGAAGGGATTGAATTTGAAGAATGACACAGTTGATGTATTTGCTTCAGTGATCACTGGGGCTGCTGTGTGGACATGAAATGGCCATGAAGGCAAGAGCAGGAGCAGGGATACAGGTCAGGAGGCTGTCCCAGGGGCCCTAGTGAGAGATGTGGCTGCCTGGGCTTGGGGTCCGACGGTAGTGGGGAGATGGACTGGAGTTGATTTAGGTTATATTTGGAAATTAGCCCCAACAAAACTTGCAATTCCATCTGATGGGGGGGCAGGGGAGGGCAGAGGCAGAGACATCAAGAATAACTCAAGATTTTGGCTTGAGCAAGCAGCGGACTGAAGCTGCCATTTACGGAGTGAGGCAGGGGAGACTTAAGAAACAGTTTTGCAATCAGGAAGCCTGTTTTCAGGCACCCAAGTCTGAAGGCTATTAAACACTCAAGTAGAGATGTCAAGTAGACAGTAGGATAGACGTCTGAAGCCCAGGGGACAGGCCAAGATTGCAGATATAAATTTAGGAGTCAACTGCATGTAGATGATATTTAAAGCCAAGGGACTGAATGAGATCAAGGGACTGAAATCACTTAGAAGGGGGAGATGTGGAAGAAAAGAGGACCAGAACACAGCTCTGGGGCATCCCAACATTTAGAGATTGAGTCTTGGAGGGGAAGCCAGGCAAGAGGACTCCAGCCAGCTGATTCTTAAAATAACAATAATCACAAAAATGAATCAATCAGCTGTTGAGGAATTTTTGCATATGTTTTTCTGGTAAAATTATATGATCATATAATAAAAAATTGGTCGATTCAGATTTGACTTTCACAGCACAATCACGAACAGTGTAATTTTGGCAAAAATAGCTGAGGTCTTTGTGAATTTTCCCAGGTGTCTCTCTTACCTCTTTGATATTCAAATCATTCTCATTTGAAGTATCTTTTTGGTCCTTATCCTCAAAGATTTTTCTCTCATCTAATGCTGCTGTTCCCTCATATGTCAATGGCTTAGCAAATGATTAGGGCAGTTCCCCAAAATTGCTTTCCTAATTTTTTTAAAATCTTGCTTATTTTGCAAGACTGACAGTTTCACTTTGCCATCAATATTTATGTAATTTATGTTGCATTGTGCTGTTGTAACCTGACAACTATAGAGAAAATAATGAACAAAGACTGTGACACAATGGGCAGTGGTGGAAGCTTGGTTTTGAAAGGAATGGATGTGTAGTCAGTTTATGAGTGATTAATTTTGTATCATAATGATGTTAGCTGTCTATGGTGGAGATAACTAGCTGTCCACCAAATCCATTCTCCCCTTCTTTACGCAACAAAGTCAACGGCATTTCCCTACCTACCATTTGGCTAGGTGTGGCTTTGTGACAAAGTGAACAGCAGTGACATGCCACTTTCATGCCTGTCTGACAAAAATCACTCACATGTGCTCCTTTGTGTGTTTTCCTCTTCTTTGACTGGATGCAGATGACAGTGGGGCCCTGGAGAATGACAGATTTACAAGATGGAGACAACCTAGATCCCTGAGTGACTGCATGGAGGATAGCACCCCCACCAACTTGAGCACCCTGATTTCTTGTTACCTGTGCTAGAAATAACATTCCATCATGTAGAATCATTAAACATCTGAGTCTATTTGCTACAGTAGCTCGGTCTGTCCTAAATGACACACTGCTCTACTTAACTTCAGGAACAGGATAACGAATACTCAATAATGAGGAGCCCCTTATAGATTTCAGCAAGATATTGATTACTTCATGTAGACTACACTATTACTTTGTGTAGACAAGGCTGAGAAACAAGGATGTTGCTGACCCAGGTCAGGGAAGTAGTACTGACTGAACAACCAAACCTAAAGGTTAGTGAATCACTGTCCAACCACATACATTCCTTTGGGCTTAATTATCAGTTCTGTCCTTTTCAACATTTGTAGTAGTGACTTGGATGAATATAAAGACTGCTCACTTCCCAAGCTTGCAAAATCCACCCTGGATTGGACAATCATGATCCACAAATATCTTGGCATTTTATTTGCATTGTGTTGTTGTATCCTAACAACTTTGGAGATAATAATGAATAAAAACTTTGACCCAGTGGGCAAAAAGTGGAAAGGTGGTGAACTAAACTGAATATGGTAAAAATCACTGGAGTTAACTGTAAGGTCCTGAGCTTAGTTTGGAATAAACTAGAACAAGATAGAGAAGACATGGCTTAGGGCAGCACATTTTTTAAAAGTTAGACATCTTAGAATGCATTTCTACAAGCACTGTGCCTATAATAAAAAGGTGATAATCTCATGCTTTTCTGCCTGGATTATCACCAGGCAGGGAGGGGACCTCCCTCTTGGCATTTTTGTTGTCAAATGCTACACAATACAGGAAATGTGCTCAGAGGAGAGTGCTCAGAACTGAGAAGCATCAGGAAGATGGATTTGTGGTGTGTGTATGTGTGTTTTAATAGAGACAGGGTCTTATTCTGTTGCTCAGGCTGGAGTCCAGTGGTGTGAGCACAGTTCACTGTAAACTCTAATTCTTGAACTCAAGTGATCCTCCTGACTCAGTCTCCTGAGTAGGCAGGACTACAGGAATGCACCACCAATTTTTTTTGTAGGGACAAGGGTCTTACTATGTTGCCTAGACTGGTCTCGAACTCTTGGCTTCAAATGATGCTCCTGTTTCAGCCTCCAAAAGCATTGGGCTTACAGGCGTGAGCCACTGCACCTGGACAATTTTTTTAAAACATTCTATTGGATAAATCTGTTCAATTATTAATTGGGCTGCCTCAATAGCAGTGAATGCCCCATCTCTGGAAGTGTCTGAATAAATTTGCATATAAAATTACTGTTATTCAGTCATTTTAATCTACAAGAATGGCCATTTCATACGGTTCAACCTAATATTTGGTGGAAAGGGTAGAGGATGAGTCAAGCAATTGATATTTTAAGAGCAAGTGACAGAAGCACATCTCAAACTGACTTCACCAAAGGAAATGAGAGGCAATAGTGGAGTGGAAAGCGTACTGGCTCGTGTAACTGAAAAGCCCAAGTAAATTTAGCTTCAGGTATGGTTACATCCAGCATTCTCTCTCTGTCTCTGCCCTGTCCTCCTCTGTGTTGCCTCCCTTCCCAGACACACCTGCCCCTTGTGCTAACCAGCTGGGCACTAGCAGCTCCAGGCTTATGTTGAAGCAGCTTAACAACCCCAGCTAAGAGTCTCTCCTCACCAATAACTCCTGGGACTAACTCTTCTTGAACTGATTTGGCTCATACACTCTTCCCTGAATCAATAACTAAGCCCTCAGTTATTGACTCAGGGGCAGGGAGTAAAGTTACTCATTGGCTTGGCCTCAATTACAAGTTGCCCTGGAGTCCAGAGGAGGGTGGGGTGAGAAAGGAGGGTGTTCAGCCACATGGGCTGAAAGTAAAGAAAGGGTGACTTTCCAATGGAAAACTGAGGTGCTACAGGTTGATCTGAAAATGAAATGATGTGTTGGTTCTGAGTCTATTTGAAAAATCTGTAAGGAATAGAAAGATGAAGTGAACCAACCAAGTGACTCACCGGGGGAAAATGTGTTCTAAGCAGAGAGAGCAGCTGCTGCTTATGCGGGAATGAGCTAGGTAGGTTTGAGGAACAGAAACCAGGTCAGTGTTCCATTATCTGTTGCTGCAAAACAAAACATCAAAACTTAATGGCTAAAAGTAATAACTGTTTTATCTCTTCAATTCTGTAAGATGACTAGACTCAGCTAGAAAGTTCTGTTCCATGTGATGCTAGCTGGCTGCCGTCACGTGGAAGGTTGACTAGGCTGGAACATCCAAGATGGCTTAGTCACATGGCCGGCAGTCAATGCTGCTGGCTGGGGGCTCATCTGAGGTTATGGCCCAGGGCTCCTCAGTTCTCCTCCATGTGTCTTATCTGTGAGGCTTTTGGTTTCTTACAACATGGTAGCTGGATTCCAAGAGAGACAGCAGAAGCTGCTAATCTTAAAGCCTCAGCTCAGAAGTCCCAGAACATTAATTTAATCACACACAATCATGGAGTCAGCATATTCAAAGGACGTGACATTAGCATATAGGAAGGGAAGAAACTGGTGGCCACCATCTTGGCTTCCAGCCTTGGGGAGTAGCGCTGGGCCATAGTGAAGGGCAGAGTGGTGTGCAATGGAATTGGAAAAGTAGGAAGGGGCTGGATCAGGGATATGGCAACTATAATCCACAGGCCAAACCCAGACCATTGACTGTTTTTGTAAACAAACTTGTTGGAACATAGCCACATTCATTTGTTTACCATATTGTCTATGATAGAGTCTAATAGCAGAATTGAGCAGTTGCAACAGAGACCACATAGGCACCCAAAACCTGAAATATGTTCTATCTGGTCCTTTACAGAAAAACCTACTGATGCCTGGGCTAAGTCATGGAGTGCCTTATAAGTATTGTTGAGGAATTTGAATTTTATTCTAAGTGTGATGGGAAGCAACCAGAGGGTTTTAAAGCAGTGAGCCACAATATCCCACCTACATATTTAAAAAATTCTCTCTGGGAATGGATTATTGGAGGAAAAGCATGAAAGCAGGGAAACCAGTTAGCAGACTATGACAATACTCCAGATGAGAGATGATAGAGTCAAAAACACAAGTGTGTGGATTTTGCATATGTATTTAGGAGAAGCAGCCTGCAGGACTTATTAAGCCTTTGGCTATGGGGATGAGAAAAAGAGAGGAAGAAAGGATGACCTACATTTTTGGCTTGAGCAACTGGGTAAAGGGTGGTATTATTATCAAGTAGAGGAAGATCAAGGGAGGAGCTTATTGGGAGAAAAAGCACCAAGAGTTTTTTTTTTTTTTGAAGGCAGAGTCTCACTCTGTCATCCAGGCTGGAGTGCAGTGGTGCAATCTCGGCTCATTGCAGCCTCCGTCTCCCGGGTTCAAGCAATTCTCATGCCACAGCCTTCTGAGTAGCTGGAATTACAGGTATGCGCCACCACACCCAGTTAATTTTTGTATTTTTAGTGGAGACCAGGTTTCACCATGTTGGCCAGACTGGTCTCAAACTCCTGGCCTCAAGTGATCCCCCAAACTCTGCCTGCCAAAGTGCTGCGATTACAGGTGTGAGCTATCACACCCGGTCAAGAGTTCTTTTTTGAACATACTAACTTTGAGGTTTTTGTCAGATATCCAAGACACCTGACAAAAACCTCAAAGTTAATATGTTCAAAAGCAGCTGAACACTTGAGACTGGAGATCAAGGCATAAGTTTGAGAATCATCAGTAAACAGATAGTATTTAAAGCCAGAGGCCTGGAAGGAATATTTCCAGAGAAAAAAAATGGAGACAGCCTAGGGCCTAAGAAAATCAGAAGCCAACAGCAGCAGAAAGTCAGTAAAAGAGAAGGAGTAGGAGTGGAGAGGAGAAAACCAGGAGACTGTGGTTTCATGAAAGTCCTGGAAAAAAACATTTCAAGCTGGAGGGAGTGGTCCACTGTGTCTAATGCTACTGGGTAGTGGAAGAACGGGTGGACAGAGAAGTGACCACAAAGCTCTGTGACATGGGCCTTTCTGAAACCTTGACCACAGTGATTTCAGCGGACAGGACCACACCCTGATTGATGGAGTTTGAGAAAAACATGAAATGTGGACAAATGGAGACAGCAAATATAGAGAGATCTATTTTGAGAAGTTTTGCTATCAGATGAACAGGTCAGAGTCACAGATGTTCACTGCAGGCTCATGAGCTTGAAAGTCTCTTTCACTACTAAAGAGCATTGACTCCGTGGAGCACCTACTATGTGCCAGCACATTGCTTGTCCAGGATCCCAAGGAGGAATTTCTTTCTAATGGCTTATTGGGAAATTGGATGAAACACAACAAAAATACATATCTATAGCTTAAAAAAAAAAGCAAAAAAAAAAATGGAGAAGAAAATGTCAGCCCTTGAGAGGCAAGTGAAGATTTTCAAACAGGTTTCTCCACGTTGTAAGGAGACCTGCAAACCCATAAAACCAGCAGTTTCATTTCTGCTGGGTATGAACTCAAGCTCTTCCTTCCACACTTTCTCAAGGAAGCTTGTTCACACAAACTTCTGAAATTTGCTATCAAATATAAATGTGCAATCTGATGAATAAGCAGATTTTTATAATCAGAACAAAATGCATCTTGTAGAGGATACAAAGTATTATTTTTGCTTTAATATTTTGTTATTTGTTTCTGGAAAACATTTAGTTTCTCATGATAAACTTCCAGGACAAAAGCACACACTCACGCACACAGAGTAAGTACAGACTGTAAGAAAGACATGGAGACAATTTTGTATCTAATTTCACTTCCTGGTCATCGTCAGGGAGATTCACGTGATCCGAATCTGAATCTCCACCTGATCATCTTCAGGTGGAGATTATCACACTTTGGGAGGCCGAGGCAGGCAGATCGATTGAGCCCAGGAGTTTGACACCATCCTGGGCAACATGGCAAAACCCTGTCTCTACAAAAAATACAAAAATTAACTGGGTATGGTGGTGCATGCCTGTGGTCCCAGCTACTTGGGAGGCTGTGGTGGGAGGATCACCTAATCCTGGGAGGTCAAGGCTGCAGGGAGCTGAGATCATGCCACTGCACTCCAGCCTGGGCATCAGAGTGAGACCCTGTCTCAAAAAATTAAAATAAAAAAAGAAATCACCTGACCCCAGAGTCTGAGCTCAGAACCATTTGCTGTATTATTTGATAGAGGTGCAAGCTGACTCATTAGGTGGCCTGTCTTCCTGGGTCTATAAAACATGTAATCAGCAAAGACATGGAATCCGCCTAAATGCCCATCAACGGTAGAGTCAATAAAAAAAACTCCAGGTTCAGCAGCTCACGCCTGTAATCCCAACAGTTTGGGAGGACGAGGCGGGTGGATCACCTGAAGTCAGGAGTTCAAGACCAGCCTGGCCAACATAGTGAAACCCTGTGTCTACTAAAAACACAAAAATTAGCCAGGCATGGTGGCAGAAACCTGTAATCCCAGCTACTCGGGAGGCTGAGGCATAAGAATCACTTGAACCCAGGAGGCAGAGGTTGCAGTGAGCCAAGATCGCACCATTGCACTCCAGCCTGGGTGACAGAGCACACACTCACGCACTGTATCTCCAAAAAAAGAAAAGAAAAGAAAATGTGGTACATATTCACCATGGAATTCTATGCAGCCATGAAAAAGAATGAGATCATGTCCTTTGCAGCAACATGGATGGAGCTGGAGGCCATTATCCTAAGTGAACTAACACAGGGACAGAAAACCAAATATCACATGTTCTCACTTATATGTGGGAGCTAAATACTGAGTACACATGAACACAAAAAAGGCAACAACAGACACCAGGGCCTACTTGAGGGTGGAAGTTGGGAGGAAGGTGAGAATTGAAAAACTACCTATCAGGTACTGTGTTTCCTACCTCATGAAATAATCTGTACACCACACCCCTGCGACAGGAAATTTACATATATAACAAACCTGCACACACACCCCTGAATGTAAAATAAAAGTTTTTCCTTTTTAATTTTTTTCAAGTTTTTCAGAGAAGTAAAGAAACAGAAGAATGACTACTCCATAGAGCAGCCAAAGTTTTTTTTAAAAAAAGGCATACATGGAATCATAAAAGGAGCCATATTTCTGTCCTTGCCCATGAACTTGTTTGGAATCACAGCTGATATAACTTAGATATCTGGCCCTGCACAAATCTCATGTTGAATTATAATACCCAATGCTAGAGATCGGGCCTGTTGGGAGGTGTGTGGACCATACGGCATATGCTTCATGGCTTGGTGCTGTCTTCATGATAGTGACTTCTCACAAGATCTAGTCGTTTAGAAGTGCATGGCACGTCCCCCACACATACTTTCTCTCTCTTGCTCCTGCTTTCACTATGTGACATGCCTGCTCTCTCTTTGCCTTCCACCATCATTGGAAGCTCCATGAGGCCTCCCCAGAAGCAGATGCCACTACACTTCCTGTAGAACCTGCAGAACCATGAGCCAATTCAACCTCTTCTTTTTTTAAATAAATTACCCATTCTCAGGTATTTCTTCATAGCAATGAAAGAATGGCCTAATACAGAAAATTGGTACTGAAGAGTGGGTCATTGCTGTACAGATACCTGAAAATGTGGAAGAGACTTTGGAACTGGCTAACAGGCAGAGGTTGGAAGAGTTTGAAGCACTCAGAAGAAAACAGAAACACGAGGGAAATTTTGGAATTTCTTAGAGACTGGTTAAATAGTTGTAACCAAAATGCCCATAGGGATATGGACAGTGGAGACCAGGATGACAAGGTCTCAGATGGAAATGAGGAACTTATTGGGAACTGGAGCAAAGGTCACACGTGTTATGCTTTAGCAGTGAGCGTGGCTGCAGTCTGTTCATGTCCTAGGGATCTGTGGAAGTTCGAACTAAAGAGTACACCACACCCCTGTGAAGAAAAAAAGAAATCACCTGACCCCAAAGTCTGAGCTCTGAACCATTTGTTATATTATTTGATAGAGGTGCAAGCTGACTTTCCACCGAAGCTGGGCATAGTGGCTTATGCCTGTAATCCCATCACTTTGGGAGGCTGAGGCAGGCAAAGCACAAAGTCAGGAGTTCAAGACCAGCCTGGCCAACATGGTGAAACCCTGTCTCTACTAAAAATACAAAACAATTAGTGGGGCATAGTGGCGGGCACCTGTAGTCCCAGCTACTCGGGAGGCTGAGGCAGGAGAATAGCTTGAACCTGGGATGTGGAGGTTGCAGTGAGCTGAGATCCAGCCACTGCACTCCAGCCTGGGCGACAGAGCGAGACTCTGTCTCAAAAAAAAAAAAACAAAAACAAAAGAATAACCTTGGCTAGGTGCGGTGGCTCACACCTGTAATCCCAGCACTTTGGGAGGCCGAGGCAGGCAGATCACAAGGCCAGGAGTTCAAGACCAGCCTGGCCATATAGTGAAATCCCATCTCTACTAAAAATATGAAAATTAGCTGAGTGTAGTGGCGGGCACCTGTAGTCCCAGCTACTCAGAAGGCTGAGGCAGGAGAATTGCTTGAACCCGGGAGGTGGAGGTTGCAGTGAGCCAAGATTATACCACTGTACTCCAGCCTGGGCAACAGAGTGAGGGTCTCAAAAAAACAAAACAAAATGAAAGAACAATCTTGGCTGGGTGTAGCCATTTATGTCTGTGATCCCAGCAGTTTGGGAGGCTAAGGTAGGAGAAGCCCTTGAGTTCAGGAGTTCAAGACCAGCCTGGGCAATATAGCGAGACCTCATCTCTTGCTAAAAACTAAAAAAAGAAAAAATAGCCAGGCATGGTGGCACATACCTGTAGTCCCAGCTACTTGGGAGGCTGAGGTGGGAGGCTCTTGAGCCTGGGAGATCAAGGCTGAAGTGAGCTATGATCATGCCACTGCACTCCAGCCTGGGTGACAGAACGAAATCTTGTTTCTAAAAAAAGAAAGAATAACCTTGCTGTCTGAGGAATCCTATAGTGGGCAGTGTAATTTTAAGCAAGTACCCTCAAGGGTCACATTGTTATTTTGTTATTTATTTATTATTAAGAAAGGATCTTGCTCTGTCACCCAGGCTGAACTGCAGTGGTGTGATCATAGCTCACTGCAGCTTTGAACTTACGGGATCAAGCAATCCTTCCACCTCACCCTCTTAAGTAGTTGGAATTACACGCACACACCACCATGTCCAGCCATTTAAAAAATTTAGTATAGAGACAGGATTTCACTATGTTACCCAGGCTGATCTCAAACCCCTGGCTTCAAGCAATCCTTCTGCCTTGGCCTCTCAAAGTATAGGATTACCAGGTGTGAATCACCACACCCAGCTGAGAGTCACAGGCTTCAGAAGGTCATCTGTTGGCATAGTAAAGTGTCTCCCATAAAAGGCACCACAAGGCCTTCCTGCTAAGCAACCCCAACCTCTCCTCTACCCAGTCCCAAACCTTGCAGCAGTCATCCAGACTTGCATTGGTTGCCCCATAAGTCCTTCCCAATGAGCCATTTCCGATTAGGAAGAACTTCTACTCTCATCTTCTCTATCTTTGAAGACACTGGGAACTGCTCTACTGTGGAAATAATTGCAGTCCCGATTTGAACCAGTTTGCAGCTTGGCTTTGAATGTTTTCAAAACCTCAGCTTAGACGAGAGGAAAAAATTCTGTCTCCAAGCCTTGCCCACCTCAACTTCCTCAAAGACTCTGACAAAGAGTGACTACAGGGCTAGGAATGAACATCTTTTTGGTCTGACTTTAGCTGGTGAAATTCACTGTACATAGAAACGCAAGAGCTGGAAGAGGAGGAACTCCAGTGGAAAGCATCTTTCCATTGGCCCTGACGGTGCACAAGCTGGCTTTGAGCATCCCATCTTCTTGATGTGAAGAAACAGCAGCAGAAGTTCTATCAGGTCACGGGGCTGTTTCCATGTTAAAATGTTTGGGGTTTTTTGCGTTGGGTAAAGAAGATAGCTTTAAATTCCTATTTGTGAATAGCTGCAGATGCTGTTTGGAGTGTATTCCACTTCCCCTCAGCCTGACTAGGGTTTCAGCTGCAGCCAGAGTGGACATTCTCCACGCACACTGGCAGAGTCCCTCAACTTTTCCACCTCGGGTTTTGTTGGAAGCTTCGGTAGTTCACTTAGTCCATACACAGAGAGGCCCTAAGTGCCCGGGCGTGTCAACACTTCCAATCACTGGAGGAATAAGAAACCAGTGGGGGAAGGCCCCAGCCTCTGGCCCTTCAGAGGCACAATTCTGAGGTGTATTCTCTGCAGAAGGTCTCCAGCAACAGTGAGCCCTGGCTGCCCGCAGCAGGAACCAGTGGAATCCTACATCCTTACCTGGCCTATTTCTCCTCTTACTCTCCCTACTCCTTCACTCCTACTTCCTAGGGTCCCCTTTCAAAAAGCTATCTATACCCAAGACCCAGGTCTTTCTCTGAGATTTCGTCTTTGGGTTAACCTAAGCTAAGATATGCATCAATGCAATACATGTTAGAGGTGAGTTTTTAACTTTTTTTTTCTTTTTTAACTTTTTTTCCTCTTTTTCTTTTTTTAATCATGGGAGACTCACTGGAATCTTTGTTTGTTTTTTTTTTAACATTCAGAAATAAAGTTGCTCCTGGAGAAGGGAAGCTGTCACTATTAAGAAGAGCTGTCCTCATGCGGAAGAAGTGGGAATTCAGTTCTGACTATTGGTAACAAAGTTAAGCTTTCAGGCTGACTGTTATCTAGGCCAGGGCCTGGGCTGGAGAGGAGCGGCCTGGATGATTGTGGTGTGGAGGTATTTCTTCTTCCCAGTCCTAGCACTGGGAGCTGGAGGTGGAATGTGTGATGGGAAAAGGCTGTGAGTTGAAACTGAGACAAATGTTCAAAACAGATCATAGAGACCTGGGAAACCTGAACCAAGGTTACAGAGTAAGAAAACAAAGCAGACAAGACAGGCTTATGAAGTGGGAGGTGGTCTGGATTAATTTCAGGAACCAAGGGTGAAGGCCAAGGGAAGGCCTTCTCCCCCTTCCTGACATTTGTGTGGAGGTCCTGCCATGGAAAAATTCCCCTAATAATCCCAGTAGACCTAATAACAACACTTCCCCCAACTGTGGATCTATTTGTATGACAGGGGGAAAACAAGGAAATGAAGAGGAGGAGATGGGGAGACAGGGAAACAAGTATTTGCACCCAGTAGGAACACGTGCATTCCAAGGGCATAATTTTAACCCAGGGAAAGGAAGAATAAAACAAAGGCTCACTGTTACCAAAGGGGATTTCCAAGAACAACCAACAATAACTGAAAAATCAAACAATCAATCACCTGCCTTCCTTCCTGCTGATTTTTCTTTTCTTTTTTTTTTTTTTTTTTTTAGACAAGGTTTTGCTCTTGTTGCTCAGGCTGGAGTGCAATGGCACGATCTCAGCCCACTGCAAACTCTGCCTCCCAGGTTCAAGTGATTCTCCTGCCTCAGCCTCCCGAGTAGCTGGGATTACAGGCATGCACCACCACGCCCGGCTAATTTTGTATTTTTAATAGAGACAGGATTTCTCCATGTCAGTCAGGCTGGTCTCGAACTCCCGACTTCAGGTGATCTGCCCACCTCGGCCTCCCAAAGTGCTGGGATTACAAGCGTGAGCCCCCGTGCCCAGCCTCCCGCTGATTTTATAAGGCTGTTTTTCACTATTTTACTTAGATTTGTGGGTCTACAGAGGAGGTATAGTTACCGTGTTTCTGGGGAAGTAATATTTTTCCAGATCCTACAGCCAAAGACCAATTTTTATAATAAACTTTACTTTATGGAGCAGTTTTAGGTTCACAGCAAAATTGAGTGGAAAGCATAGAGCATTCCAAGTATAGAGGCTTAGGGTATAGAGACACACCCCTGTCCCCAAACATGGACAGCCTCCACCCCATCAACATCCTGCAGCACACTGGTGCCTTTGCTACAATCCATGCACCTACCCTGACGCATCACTATCACCCAAAGTCCATAGGACCTTAGGGGTCACTCCTGGTGCTGTATGTTCTGTGGGTTTTGACAAATGACTAATGTTACATATCCACCATTATAGTGTCATACAGAATAGTTTCACCACTTTAAAAATCCTCTGTGCTCCCGCAGAGCAATTTTAATTCCACAAGAAAGCTGGGTGGTCAGCTACAAGTGCAATTGTCAAAATCTGATGGTAAATATTTTGTAGACTATATCAGACTCTCCTGGAATTGATAGCAGATTGGATCCCACCAATACAGCTGTAGAATAAGAATCCTGACTGGGACTAGGTGTGATAGCTCATGCCTGCAATTCCAACATTTTGGGAGGCTGAGGTGGGAGGATCGCTTGAGCCCAGGAGTTCAAGACTAGCCTGGGCAACATACAGAGACCCCATGTTTGCAAAAAATACAAAAATTAGCCACGTGTGGTGGTGTGTGTCTGTAGTTCCAGCTACTTGGAAGGCCAAGGCAAGAGGATCATGTGACCTCGGGAGTTGGAGGTTTCAGGGAGCTATGATCACACATACCTGTACTTCAGCCTGGGTGACAGAGTAAGACCCTGTCTCAACATAAAAATAATTTTTAAGAAAGAATCTTGACTGTACTTCAAATGGTCACATTATCCAAGAGTGGACAACCTCTATCCCACTCCCAATCAAACCAAATAATAAAAGCCCACCAAAGACCCCAAGATTCTCCCAAACTGTAGGTCTTTATCTGTGACATTCTAATTTCTATCATCTAATACTAGTAGCTTTAGTTCAATAATTATGATAATCAGATCAGGCTGGGCGTGCTGGCCCACGCCTGTAATCCCAGCACTTTGGGAGGCCAAGGAGGGCAAATCAACTGAGGTCAGGAGTTCAAGCCTGGCCAACATGGTGAAACCCCATATCTACAAAAATACACAAATTAGCTGGGAATGATGGTGGTGACTGTAATCTCAGCTACTCAGGAGGCTGAGGTCGGAGAATCACTTGAACCCAGGAGGCGGAAGCTGTAGTGAGCCGAGATTGCACCACTGCACTCCAGCCTGGCCAACAGAGTAAGACTCCATCTCAAAAAATAATAATAATAATCAGGTCAATTCCTGCAGACTATCACAGCTGTCCTTGTGCAAGGATGGGATGCAGTTTCCTGACAAAGGACATAAACTTGCATCTTAGTTAAAATCCTTTCTTCGTAATTCTGAGTCTCAAAATACTTTTCTGCAATGTTAATTTCCAACACCTGCTTTATGAGCAAACCATAGCAATTTAACTCTCAAGACCTGAAAATGAAACTCACTGAGTACATTTAAAAAAATTCTCAGGATCATGTGAAAAAATAATTTATTTTTTGAGACACAGCCTCATGCTATCACTCTGTCATCCAGACTGGAGTGCAATGACACAATCATGGCTCACTGCAGCCTCAGCCTCCCAGGCTCAGGTAATCCTCCAGCCTCAGCCTCCCAAGTAGCTGAGACTACAGGCATGTCCCACCACAGCAAGCTAATTTTTTAAAAAAATTTTATAGAGACGAAGTTTCGCCATGTTGCCCAGGCTGGTCTTGAACTCCTGGGCTCATGTGATCTGTCTGCCTCCCAAAGTGCTGTGATTACAGGCATGAGCCACCACGCCCAGCCATGAAAAATTAATTCTTAAAAAAGCTGAGGATCAGCGTTGAGTGTGCATTTACAGAACAGAATTCAACAGATACCTTTGTTTCTTTTTTCTTTTGTTTGGGGAGGGGGGAGAGTCTCACTCTCTCACCCAGGCTGGAGTGCAGTGGTGTGATGTCAGCTCACTGCACCCTCCAAGTTCAAGTGATTCTCCTGCCTCAGCCCCTCAAGTAGCTGGGACTGCAGGCACCTGCCACCACGCTCAGCTAATTTTTGTATTTTTTGATAGAGACAGGGTTTCACCACATTGGCCAGGCGGGTCTCAGAATTCCTGCCCTCAAGTGATCTTCAAGCCTCAGCCTCCCAAAGTGCTGGGATTACAGGCACATGCCACCACACCTGCCTAATTTTTGTATTTTTAGTAGAGATGGGGTTTCACCACATTGACCAGGCTGGTCTCAAACTCCTCACCTCAAGTGATCCACCTGCCTCAGCCTCCCAAAGTGCTGAGATTACAGGCATGAGCCACATACCCAGTCTATAATTTTTGGCTGGGCACAGTGGTCACCTGTAATATGAGCATTTCAGGAGGCTGAGCCGGAAGGATCACTTGATCCTGGGAGGTCAACACTGCAATGAGCCGTGATGGTGCAAACTGCACTTCAGCCTGGGCAACAGAGCAAGACCCTGTCTCTGAAAAATAAAAATAAATAAAAAATTTAGGGGGCATGATGGCATGCACCTGTAGTACCAGTTACTTAGAAGGCTAAAGTGGGAAGACCCCTCGAGCCCAAGAGTTTGAGGTTATGGTAAGCTATGATCACACTACTGCACTCCAGCCTGGGCAATAGAGCAAGACCTCATCTTTGGAAAGAAAAAAGTATATCTGTGGCTCCTATTGTATTTCTGTCGTACAGTGCTGCTGATATTTGTCTATATAGTAAGCACTCAGGGAGACAATTTGTTGGAAGAAACATCAGGGGGCCATTTTATTTTTTTGAGACTGAGTCTCACTCTGTCATCCAAGTTGGGGTGCAGTGGCGTGATCTCAGCTCACTGTAACTTCCATCTCCCAGGTTCAAGTGATTCTCCTGCCTCAGCCTCCTGAGTAGCTGGCATTACAGGTGCCCGCCACCACGCCCAGGTAATTTTTGTATTTTTAGTAGAGACAGGGTTTTACCATGGTGGCCAGGCTGGTCTCGAACTCTTGACCTCAGGTGATCAGCCTGCCGTGGCCTCCCAAAGTGCTGGGATTACAGGCATGAGCCACTGTGCCCAGCCCTTTTTTTTTTTTTTTTTTTTTTTTTTTTTTTTTTTTTTTTTTCTTTTTTAACATGGAGTCTCACTCTGTCACCAGGCTAGAGTGCAATGGTGTGATCTCAGGTCACTGCAACCTCCGCCTCCTTGGTTTAAGCAATTCTCATGCCTCAGCCTCCTGAGCAGCTGGGGTTACAGGTACACACCACCATGCCCAGCTAATTTTTGTATTTTTTGTAGAGACAGGGTTTCGCCTTGTTGGCCAGGCTGGTCTCGAACTCCTGATCTCAAGTGATCCGCCTGCCTCAGCCTCCCAAAGTGCTGGGATTACAAGTGTCAGACACCACACCCAGCCTCAGTCTCTCTTTTAAACAGATTTATTGTATAATGTATATATCATAAAATCCAGTTTGGTGAGTTTTACTAAATTTATTGTCGTGCAACCATCACATTTCAGTTTAAGACAATTTCATTACCCTGAAATTTTTCCTTGTGCCATTTGTGTTCTATCCCTGTTCTCAGCAACCACTAGGTAACTCCTGATCTGCTTTCTGTATCTATAGTTTTGTCTTTTCTAGAAATTTCATATAAATTAGATCATATAATATGTGGTCTTTTGTGGCTTCTTTCACTTTAGCATATTGTTTTTGAGGTTCGTTCTTACGCACTGTGCTTTCTTGGCAGTCCCAATTTTTCAGCCTACTTTTAAAGGAAACAAAAATGAGTGGTAGAAAATTTTGGGAAATTCCTCAGTAACTTGATCTGAGCCTAGAAAAGTTGCCAAGGTTAATGAAAAACACACCGAAAGCTCCATGTCACACTGGGATTGATTTTAAGGATACTGCTCATCTCTGTTTCCTCGTTGTTTTTAAAAGAAAATTGACTGTGTTGGCAAAAGTACTCATTTCCTCATTTTACCTTCCTGGTCTTGTCTATAAACTTACATAATTTATACATTATGTACTCATAGAGTAGATACAAATGTGGCATTCCGTACTTCACTGTCTTTACCATAAAATGTTTTTTAAAAATAATGATCATAAACTTGCTGACCAGCATGCACACTCTTACCTGGAAAACGGAACAGAGGTAACTGCTTTTTATGGAATTTAACACCAAGACAGCCATTCATTTATTTAACAAAGTGCAAGCTCTTATGGCTCTACTTTATATTGAACTCCAACCAGATGAATCTAACATCCCACAGTACTAAGATTTTGCTTTGCAAGTCATGCTATTTGTTTAAATAACAGGAAAAAAAAAAAAAAAAAAGACAGAAACACTCTAGGAAGCCAATTTTCCTTGCTAATGAGCAGATACTAAATAATGAGTATCTTCTGACTACCTTCCTCAAACCACTGAAAAGTTTACCCATTAATAATATGTGATTTGAAGAGTGGGTGGCTGGAGTTTCTCATAAGCACACCCTTAAAGATTCAACCACACATAAATCGCAAAAGGAATCACCCGGTGAAAGTCAGATTGTGATTAATAGGGATGGGGAGGAAGGAGAAGTTGAAAGACCCAGGCTGGGGTCAAACCTCTTTCAGTTACATTTTTAATCAAATTAAGTCAAAACTAATGTTTCATGTCTCTTTTGCTTATTATTGACAGCTGTGTTTAGCTCAGCCAGCGCCACTGAAGCGAACTGTGTCAGTGTGCTGTCAGCTGCGGCTTTGGAAAACAATTGCTGTCCCCACTGGCTTTTTCCCTCACGTGCCTGTGTCTCAACGCCTCAGGGCTCCTCTGCCACAGTGTGCTGAGCCCACACACAGCACTGGCCAGAATTGCTGGGAGGTAACATCCCAGGACAGCCTCAACAGATGAGAGCTAGGAGCTGGTGAGTCCATCCGCCAGCCTCCTTACCACTGCACAGTCTCTCAGAGGGGCCTTAGCAGGACTGTGGCCCAGTTGTCCTCTGAGGTATCCTGCTCATCAACGTGCCCTATGTGGCTTTTCTCTCTTCCCTGTCTTACTTCCTTACTCTGCCTCCTGGAATTACTTCTTAAATCGATGATTTGCCCAAAATCCTTTGCCTCAGGGTCCACTTTCGGGCTAACCCTACTAAGACTTCTACAAAATTTTATATAGGAATAGACTTTAAAGGGAGCCTTTGACTTTTTTTTTTTTTTTAAACAGCATCTCACTCTGTCACCCAGGCTGGAGTGCAGTGGCACAATCTTGGCTCACTGTAACCTCTGCCTCCCAGGTTCAAGCAATTCTCCTGCCTCAGCTTCCCAAGTAGCTGAGATTCCAGGCGCCCGCCATCACACCCAACTAACTTTTGTATTTTTAGTACAGACAGGGTTTCACCATGTTGGCCAGGTTGGTCTCGAACTCCTGACCTCAGGTGATCCGCCCGCCTTGGCCTTCCAAAGTGCTGGGATTACAGGCGTGAGCCACTGTGCCCAACCTCCTGTTGCTACTTTTTAACAGAAATCTCTGCGTCTGACTTAGACCCAGAGAAAACAAACCACAATGATGGGAGTCATACACAAGGGGCTATGCTCTCTAGCAGGTTCGCCCGAGGTTGTCCGCCTCCCGCCTCATGCTATTTACATTCCGTAAACACGCCATGGCAGACAGCAGGTCATCGCTGAAGGTTTACATGCGGTAACTGATTTCATTCTCACAACAACCCCATGAGATGAGTGCTGTTAGTGTCCTCAATTTTATAAAGGAGAAACCAAGTGGTTAAACTAATTTGACCAAGGTCACAGGGCTAGAAAGGTGGTGTTTAAGAACATCCCAGTGCTTTCTACCCTTTCTAATCCAAGGGTTAGAATGTTGGAATCATGATTCCAGCCCAGGCAGCCTGGTTCCAGATTCCAGGACGCAGCCCTGAGTATGTGAGAGGTATTTGAGAACTGTCTACTTGATTTGGGGGTTACCATGTGTAGAGAAAGGAAAGAAGATGGTCTATGCAATAACTTCAAATGCTTGAAGGCTTTGAGCAATGACCCTCCCTGGTGGTTGGGTGAAGAATTCTATAATGAGTGGATTCTTTCCCAGAATCGTACTTTTTTTGCTTGTTTGTTTGAGACAACTTCTTGGCTCTGTCACCCAGGCTGGAGTGCAGTGGTACAAATACAGCTCAGTGCAGCCTCGACCTCCTGGGCTCAAACAGTCCTCCCACCGCAGTCTCCTGAGTAGCTGGGATCACAGGCACGCACAACCACAACCAGCTAATTTTTTCATTATTATTGTTTTTAGTAGAGACAAGGTCTTGCTGTGTTGCCCAGGCTAGTCTCAAACTCCTGGGCTCAGGAGTCCTCCTGCCTTGGCCCCTTAAAGTGTTGGGATTACAGGCAAGAACCACCATGCCCAGCCAGAATAGTATTTTTAAGTGCATAAAAGAAAATGCATAGAATTACAAAGGAAACCGATTATATTGAAATGCACTTATCAAAATGTTCCCCCAAATTGTGACACAGGAATACAGTCCTCCTTTGGTATACACAGGGCACTGGTTCCAGGACCCCTGAGAATACCTACATCTGAGCATACTCAAGCTCTGTAGTCAGACCTGCAGAACCTGTGTATAAAAACCCCTCCATTTACAGGGGTTTGCATCTCGTGAACACTGTATTTTCCATCCACAATGGATTGTAAAAACTCCATGGGTAAGTAGACCTGTGCAATTCAGCGCTGTTATCCAAGGATCCAACTGTATATACATCCATTCTATGGGAGCGACTACACATGAGAATGGGCTCCATAAAAGTGTCAATTCTCTGTCATTAGACACTGACAGGAATAGGCTGAGTTGACCAAATGGCTGGCTGGATGCTTCCAAGATAGACGTCAGAGACAACCTCCACCTTCATTAACTTTGTTTCTTTCTTTTTTTCTTTCTTTCAAGACAGAGTCTTGCTGTTGGGAAAAGCTGAGTGTTGGGAGAAGCTGTGGCAGGGCTTGCACGTCGGACATAATGTAAGAGAGTCTTGGAACGTGTCTGGGGTCCAGGGTCTAAACACCCTTGTGACCTTTGGAACACCAAGCTCTCTGCTAAAGGGTGGAAGGCTACCTTGGCACACAATAATCTAAGTCCAGGGCATAAAATACCTCGTGGATAGACTCCAGGGCTCGTGGCTCCGGAATGGGTCCAGACTTCCTGACTCCTTGCTCCTTGCTCTCCCAGGATCTATTGTATCTTGAGTTAAAAGAACCTGCTCTCCATCATCTCAAGCAGCAGAGCAAATGCTAAACCATCACAGCTGTAAATCATGTGCTTAATGCAATGCACCCTTTTGACCTCCACATTTTTACTATCTGTTTCTTTGTTGGATTACCAATAGTGTGGGCCCCCAGAGCTCGGGGCCTTCGCAGCCTCCACAATTGTGATGGCCCCCTGGTCCCACTTCTCTGTCTCAAACTGTCTTTTCTCAATCCTTTGACTCCGCTGGACTTCGTCCCCCGCAGGACCTGGTGTTGGGTCTGATCACCCTAACACTTTCTTTGTTGCCCAGGCTGGAGTGCAGTGGTGCCATCTTGGCTCACTGCAACCTCCGCCTCCCAAATTCAAGTGAATCTCTTGCCTCAGCCTCTCAAGTAGCTGGGATAACAGGCATCTGCCAAAACACATGGCTAATTTTTGCATTTCTAGTAGAGACGGGGTTTTGCCATATTGGCCAGGCTGATCTCGAACTCCTGATCTTAAGTGATCCACCCACCTCAGCCTCCCAAAGTACTGGGATTAGAGGTGTGAGCCACTGCGCTCAGCCTCACCTTCATTAACTTTCTAAAACAGCTTTGTGTTTCTCACCAATTCTAAGTCTGTCTGTGACTGCCAGTTATTGCCCCTGATAGGGAGTGTAGGGTGTCCAAGATGACCTTGAAGGCCCACGTGACTTGAACCCAATAATTTACCTTACTGTTGTGCCGAACTCCTATCCACTCCAATGGGGATAGCCCCAGGCTCAAGAGACCGAAGAGACCTGGAGCCAGCAAATGAGACATGGGGCTTTCCTGGAGCCTTACATACAGGGAAGAGAGCCCAGTGGTGGCAGGCTGGACAGGAGAACCATCAATCACTTATGGAAAGCACACGGCTAATGCATCATTTTCACTTAGCACCCTCCCTCAACAACCTCCACCTGGCAACCTTCACGTATTCCCAAAACAAAGGGCTTTGAGCCCTGTACGTCCCAGATCTATGGGATGGGCCGGGGTTCAGATGTTCCTTAGAGACAGGGAATGAATCTCTGGGTTGGCCACCCCTGGATTCCTTGGCTCGGAACTCCAAACTGCATTCAGGTGCATCTGCTATACAGGGTCATTCTCAGGGTTTGCTGACGTTATTGCCGTCAGGTGAGTTTACCATGCACTTACCTCTGAGCAGTGCCTCCCATGTTCCCTACATTCCGGTCACAGCAAAAGTCCTGCTTCCCTGCATGTACCATGCACTTTGCATTTCAGTGGCTCACTGCCCCTTCTGCCTGCAGTGGGTGAGGCCTTCGTGGCAGAGTCCTTCCCTCGGCTGAAATGGTTTTCAAAGTTCCCCGAGAGCCCCTATCCCAGACAGAATTAATCACTCCTCCTCTGAGCTCCCATAACTCTTCCCACATGCCTCTACTCTAGTGTACACATTCCGGCATCATTATTGTGAACATATATCAGGGCCTAAAACATGAGCAATATTTTATTCATCTGAAATAGGATAGGGCAGAATACCTAGCCCAGGACTTGGCTGGGCGTGGTGGCTCACGCCTGTAATCCCAATACTGTGAGGCCAAGGCAGGCGAATCACTTGAGCTCAGGAGTTTGAGACCAGTCTGGGCAACATGGTGAAATGGCATCTCTACCAAAAATACAAAAATTATCTGGGTGTGGTGGCATGTGTCTGTGGTCCCAGCTACTCAGGAGGCTGAGGTGAGAGGATCACTTGAGCCTGGGAAGCAGCGGTTGCAGTGAGCTGAGATTGCACCACTGCACTCCAGCCTAGACAACAGAGAAAGATTCTCAAAAAAAAAAAAAAAAAAAAAAAAAAAACACCAGCCCTTGATTGGCATGTGGGAGTGACTAGTTCATTTGACGCAAGTATGAGATTAGCTGCATGGAGTGTCTCAGTAGTTATCCCAGGTCTTTGGGAGTCTGGTAACAGTCTTTACCAAAATGTAAGACTTGTGTTTATTTTAAAATGTCATGTATAACTGGCTGTCTCTTTCATAATACATTAATGTTATTGAAATGTTATTGTTATTGGCTTTGCCCAAATTTGTAAGTAAAATGGATATGCCGTAATAACCTATCTTCCTTTTTCTGTGGCTTCTCACGCCCTCTGGCCTGCCAATAATCCCATGGGTACAGGTACCCAGGCTGAGATGCAGGGAACTAGAGGGTTCTTCTTCCTGACCCTGGAACTAAGAGCATCATTTGGTTGGCTTTAACTAAAAGTCCCAGGAGAAACCTCCTGATTACTTGAGCCCAGGAGTTCAAGATATCAGCCTGGGCAACCAAAAAAAAATTATTTTTTATAAAATTAAAAAAAAAAATAGAGATGGCATCTCACTATATTGACCAGGCTTGTCTCAAACTCCTGGCTTCAAGCAATCCACCCATCTCAGCCTCTCAAAGTGCTGGGATTACAGGCATGAGCCACTGCATCCAGCCCATAAAATAATTTTTCTAAAAAATTATCCAGGCATAATGGCACATGCCTATAGTCCCAGCTACTCAGAAGGATGAGGCGGGAGGATGGCTTGAGTCCGGGAGGTTGAGGCTGTAGTATGCTGTGATCCCAACACTGCACTCCAGCTTGGGTGTCAGAGTGAGACCCTGTCTCAAACAAACAACAAATTTTTTTTAAAATCAACAAATGTAAAATTTGAAGAAAAAAAAAAGAATCCTCCTACCTCCCCCAGGCAGCTGGATGCTAAATACAAAGCCTCTGGCAGGGCTCTGCCTCCCAATAAAGAGTTCAGGTGCGCAAGGATTCCAACAGCTATCCTTTTTTTTCCCCCTCAGACACACTTTATCATCACGTAAAGCCTATTTTCTAATCTTTCTCCAAATTCTTCTGGGGATGACTCATTCTATGAAGTGAGCTTGTTGGGGGTTTTCCATCATGTCCCTTTGTGTTTATTATTTTCATAATTTTTTCATTGTTGTTGAGACTTTATCTTCCCTGATATGTGCTTTTCTTCTTGTCCTTACAGGACAGACCTCTCTCTTCTTTGCCCAAAGAGGGACTGAGCAAGTGTCCAAGCTCTTCCCTTCTGTTTGTTTTTGTCTTTTTCCTTTTTGTGGAGAACAGGGTCTCACTGCAACCTTCACCTCCTGGGGCTTAACTGATCCTCCCACCTCAGCTTCCCAAGTAGCTGGGACTACAGGCACGCGCCTCCATGCCCAGCCAATTTTTGTATTTTTTGTGGAGACAGCATTTTGCCATGTTGCCCAGGCTGGTCTCAAACTCCTGGGCTCAAGCAAACCTCCTGCCTCTGCCTCCCTAAGTGTTGGGATTACAGGCATGAGCCACTGCACCCCGCCTTCTCTTCTGTTTGAGTTTGATCTACCTCTGCAAATTTAAATTATGGTGCTGGGCAAAGAGCATGGATTTTTGAGTCAAGCAGGCTGCCTTCAGTCCTAGTTCTGTTACTGACTAGATAATACTAGGCAAACAGCGTAACCTCTCCCAGTCTTAATATACTCATCGAAGAAAATCAGAACCATCATCACCACTTCCCAGGCTGCCGGGAAAACTGAAGGAGGTAAGGTAGGTAGAAGCATCTTAATTAGTATCTGACGGAGTAAATACTCAATCAATGTAAATTTTTGCTTCCTTTCTTCTAAGAGAAAAGAAGTAGAGTTCTGTGGTCTACAAACTAAGGGTGGCGTTGGTGCCCACTAAACAGCCATTCATGAGGAAATCTGCAGATGGCCACTCCCCATTGGAGGGTATGATCTTGACTTTTGCCTCAGTATCTCCAGCTCCTACCCATCATGGGATGTGGCACAAAGTGGGAATTCAACAATTGTGTCTATTGGATGGATCCATGAGTGAGTGAAAACACTTGTCTAGACTAGTAAAGGATTTGAGATAAGTTATGTGAAGGGAATCAAATAGGTTGTAGTATGTGAAACTTACCTCCAAGAATCTATCTGATCCCCATGCCTCTGATACTGTATAATAACAAGTTGGTAATGAAAGTCTACAATACTGGGGGAGGGAGTCATGAACAAGAGCAGCATTGGCCTTAAGAAATTCAAACATCCTGTAATGCAAGAGCAGGTGGGCTGAGCAGATCACTTGCTTGTAGGAGTTACTTGTTAGGGCAATCAGGAGTTAGCAAGGAAGGCATGAGAGGGGTTGCCCTGTAATTACTATTGTTTCAGCACAAATTTTTTTTTCTGGTAAGTAATTGTCATGTATCTGGGTTGCAGCAATAGGTTCTGACTGTGGAGATGTCTTTGAGGAATGACTTCGATGATTAAGCACAGCCTGGCATCACCAGATGGTTTTCTGTGGTCCATTGTCTCTGGCCTCAGCAGAACCTTCCAGCCAGACCCCTGCTTCCACAGTTGTCCCATCACAGTCCAGTTCAGAAGCAATGAAAATTGACATTGGATATCTAAACAAAAAGGGAACTTACCAGAAAGATATTAGAGGCTCAGCATTCTAGAAGGAGAAACTGGCATGATTAAGCCAAGGAGGTAAGGAAATGCAGGGCAGAGTGGGTGAACCACGGGGGATCTAAAGGCACGCCAAGAACATTTGCAGGAACAGGAAATCCACCCCTGTGTTTCCCAGGCACACTAGGTGGGCCCCTGCCTTCTCTCTTCCGTTCCTTTCAGAGTTGAGAAAGGGCAACCTTGTCTGAAGCAGTGTATCCATGGATTAAGGAAGTAGCACCGTTTCCTCTGCCAGCTCTGCCTGCTGAAAGATGAGGAGGTGACAATAACATCTTCATCATCTACCTACAAAGGACATGATCAAGTCTAGGCCTTGCCTGGAATACTAGGGGATAAGACTAGCTTAGATTTGACTTGGCAGTAAAGCAGGTGTCACAGACTCACATGCCATGGGGACCAGCGAGTCAGGGAATAGGTGCAGCCAGCTGGGTGAGAGACGATATAGCATGATGATGTCTGTGCCAAAGTGGAGATCAAATCTACAGAAGGCCTCAAATCCTAAACATTTGTGATATGATAATGTGGTTTTACTTCCTTCTTTTTTTTTTTTTTTTTTTTTGAGACAAGGTCTGGCTCTGTCACCCAGCCTGGAGTGCAATG
The DNA here is from genome assembly GCF_002776525.5 of Piliocolobus tephrosceles. Classification (NCBI taxonomy): domain Eukaryota; kingdom Metazoa; phylum Chordata; class Mammalia; order Primates; family Cercopithecidae; genus Piliocolobus; species Piliocolobus tephrosceles. Next base: position 152,500,816 of record NC_045435.1, on the reverse strand, counting down.
CCACAATCACAGCTCACTGCAGCCTCAACTCCCAGGCTCAAGTATCCCTCTGCCACAGCCTCCTGAGAAGCTGGGACTACAGGCATGCACTATTACACCTGGCTAATTTATTTTATTTTATTTTTTGTGGAGGTGAGGTCTCCCTTGCCTAGGCTAGTGTCAACCTCCTGGGCTCAAGTGATCCTCCCACTTAGCCTCCCAAAGTGTTGGGATCACAGGCGTGACCCACCATGCGCGGCCTGGTTTTACTCTTTAATGTATTAACAGAATGGATTCATCGGTGGATTTCCTAATTTTGAATCAGCCTCTAGCGCTGTGCTGTAGCTGGCTCTTACCAGGTGACAGTCAATTATTACATTTTCAGGAATTTTTTTTTAAAGTTGTTGAGGTCATGCTGGTAGCTTCAAATTGGCTGTGATGGGAGTATTTACACCATGGGAATTGGCAAATGCTATAAATTGGGGCTGTTTTCTTCTTTCTCAGATAGCTAGTTGTGAATCCAGCATGCTACTGCTTGTATTCCTGGAATAAACTGTGCTTGATCTTGTTGTATTATTTTTGTCGTTACTGTATTTTACAGTAATGTGTTACTGTAATTACTATGTTACATTCTTTGTCAGCTTTATTTCTTAAAGCCTTTCATATTTTTTTATGGTCCAGTTTAAATCTCTGATTCTTAATTACCTAGGGAGTATTGTAAAATGCAGATGCTAGGCCATGCACCTGAGCGATAATCAGAATCTCTGAGGATGAAACCCAAACACTAGTACTTTTTAAAAACTCCATAGATTATTCCAATGTACAGCCAAGGTTGAGAACTAGTGGCCTAGTCCAGTGCTTGTCAAACATTAATGTGCACACAGATCATCTAGGGATCCTGTTAATATACAGAGTCTTATTTAGTAGGTCTGGGGCAAGCCTGAGATTCTGCATTTCCAACAAGCTCCCAGTGATACCACTGCTGCTGGTCCATGGACCACAGTTTGAGTAGCAAGGATTTGATTTAACATTGTAATTATCCGTGCTTTAAAGGTTACATAAAATTCAGCTATTCAGCCATTTCATCCTGATACTTTCTTCAATATCCAATCTTTTTACCTTTCCATCTCTTCTGTAGAACTTAGTCCGTTTAAATTTTCCACTTTTTCCTCTGTCAGTTTTGGTATTATATGTTTTGCGAGACATCTGTTTCTCTTGGTTTTCAAATATGCTGTCAGAGTGACATTGAATAACCTCTTACTATTCTTTTAAATTGTCTCACATCTGCAATTATTAAGCATTCAAATTCAAAGTTTAAAAAATATTTGTCAAGTGCAATGGCTCACATCTGTAATCCCAATACTTTGGGAGGCTGAGGCAGGCAGATTGCTTGACCCCAGGAGTTGGAGACCATCCTGGACAATATTGCAAAACCTCATTTCTACAAAAAAAAAAAAAAAAAAAAAAATACAAAACATTAGCCAGGTGCAGTGGCACCTGCTTGCCAGTAGTCCCAGTCACTTGGGAGGCTGAGATGGGAGGATTGCTTGAGCCCAGAAGGTCAAGTTGCAGTGAGCCAAGATCACACCACTGCACTCCACCCTGAGTGACAGTGAGACTCTATCTCTTAAAAAAAAAAAAAAAGAAAAGAAAAGAAAAGAAAAAGGAAAGAAAGAAAGAAATTGGCTGGGTACGGTGGCTCATGCCTGTAATCCCAGCACTTTGGGAGGCCAAGGTGGGCGGATCACCTGAGGTCGGGAGTTCGAGACCAGCCTGACCAACATGGAGAAACCCCGTCTCTACTAAAAATACAAAATTAGCTGGGTGTGGTGGCGCATGCCTGTCATCCCAGCTACTCAGGAGGCTGAGGCAGGAGAATCACTTGAACTCGGGAGATGGAGGTTGCGGTGAACTGAGATCCAGATGCCAGCCTGGACAATAAGAGCGAAACTCCCTCTCAAAAACAAAAGAAAAGAAAAGAAAAAGAAATTAAGTCAACCAAACCAAACATCTGTGGGCCGACTGTCCTTTAAGCTTCCAGTTTGAGGCCTTGCCAAAGACCCCTGTTTGCTAGGACTGCCATAACGAAATGCCACAGGCTGAGTAGGCTTAAACAATAGACGTTTATTTTCTACTGGTTCAAGGTTCCAGCAGTGTTCAGTTTCTGGTGAAGGCTCCCTTCCTGGCGTGCAGATGGCCACCTTCTCACTATTTCCTCACATGGTATTTCTTCTGAATGCACACACAAGGAGAGAAAGATCTCGTGTCTCTTCCACTTTTTGTTTTTGTTTGAGATGGAGTCTCACTCTGTTGCCCAGGCTGGAGCGCAGTGGTGCAATCTCAGCTCACTACAACCTCCGTCTCCCAGGTTCAAGTGATTCTCTTGCCTCAGCCTCCCAAGTAGATGGGACTACAGGTGCCCACCACCATGCCCACCACCAAGACCACCTAATTTTTATATTTTTAGTAGAGACAGCGTTTTGCCATATCAGCCAGGCTAGTCTCAAACTCCTGACTTCAAGTGATCTGCTTGCCTTGGCCTCCCAAAGTGCTGGGATTACAGGCATGAGCCACCGTGCCTGGCCTCTTCCACTTTTTATAAGGATACTACTAGTATCAGATCAGGGTCCATTCTTGTGACCTCACTTCATGTAACCTTAATCACCTCTTTCAAAACCTTATTTCCAGACACAGCCACACTGGGGGTTAGGGCTTCACCATGTGAGTTTGGCGGGGAGATGGGGTGTGGAGGGGTGACAAACATTCAGTCAATGAGCTTCAATTACTCCAATTATTTCACCTATTTTGAGTTGTTGCTGACTCCAGAAGATTCTGTTAAAGTATGTCACTAAAGAGCTAATCTGAGAATAGTTTCAGAGCTGGACTATGCTTAACAACTATGTGATTCAATCACAGTATTTTACACACGGAGAAACTGAGGCCCAGAGAGGCACATCATTCACCTATGCAGAGTGGAGAGGTTAAGATTAGAACCAGGGCATCAGGGCATCCAATCAGGGATAGAAGGCATGTCACCCCTTTGTTACTACCACACACCCTGCACTTCAGTAATTCAAGCACAGTCACTGGATGTGAACGATGTGCAGACGTGGTGCTCACCTGGCATTCAAGGTCTTCTATATTTAGACCATTTTTGTGATGTTCACAGCTTTTCTCCGTGACCCTGGGGGAAAGCGATGCTATTAAAAAACCAATGATTGTAGGAAGCTTCTGGAACCCCCACTGGGCTGGAGGGACAAAAAGGAGAGAATAGTTTTTACCCAGAGTGTATGAGCTTACAACAAATGCATCTGTAGTGTTGCTGATGCTGCCACTCCCACGACAATCACAGCCTTTCCCATTGGGCAGGCAGCCAAGAGTCCACCTGTTCGTGCTACTGAAACAGCCACCAGAGCCACTGGGGCCCTTACTTACCCAGAGCCACCCCTGCTGCCCTCGCCCCAGTACCCTACTGTTGCAGGGCCCACAATTGCCTACAAACCTACTGATAAATGTCATACACAGAAAAAAAATGGCCTCTCCCTCCTACCTTCCAACCAACTTCACGTAAGTGCCTTCCACTAGCAGAACCTACCTCGCAAGGAACCCAGCTGACAAAGAAGTTTGGGAAAGGCAGTTTCCCTGAGATACAGGAGAGAATGTGCGCCGGTTGTGATGACTCACGTCTGTAATCTCAGCACTTTGGGAGGCCAAGGTGGGAGGATCGCCTTGAGCCTAGGAGTTTGAGACCAGCCTGGCCAACATAGTGAGACCCCATCTCCAAAAAAAATAAGAGAATGTGGAAAGGCAGGAATAGCCATAGACAATACTGGGTATAGTTACTAGGAGGAGGTGAACAGGCAAGAATGTGGTACCTGAAGGTCAAGTTTTAGAATTCAGACATGTCCCACCAAGAATAATCAGCAGTGCTGGGGGTGTCACAAATTCCATCTGGAAGAGCCCTTTTTCTCTAGTCTTCCCAACAAAACTAGCCCAGAGGAGAATCTCCTCTCCTGCCTCAGAGGAACAGCTGAACGAAGCTGAGCACCCACTCCGGGAGGTCAGAAAGTCTTCTGTTCAGGCAGAGAAGCCTAGACACCAGAGGCTCCCATTCCACTCTCAGGTCAGGAGCTATATTAGTCAGCTGGAACTGCCATGACAAAATGCCATGGTCTAGGTGACTTTAACAACAGAAATTTATTTTCTCACACTTCCGGAGGCTGAAAATCCAAGATGAAGGCAGGTTTGGCTTCTCCTGAGGCCCCCTCCGTGACCTGCACACAGTCTCCTTCCAGCTGTGTCCTCGTTCGGCCTTTTCTCTGTGCATGTGCATCCCAGGTGTATCTTCCTCTTTTATAAGAATGCCAGTCCTGGAGGATTAGGACTCCATCATCTCCAAATAGAGTCACGGGGGATAGGAGGTTAGGGCTTCAATTTATGAACAAGGGATACAATTTAGTCCATAGCAGGAGCCGAGTTGATATCTCCAACTCTGAGAGTAAACAGACTTGACTTTTTTTTTTTTTTTTTTTTTGAGAGTCTTGCTCTGTTGCCCAGGCTGGAGTGCAGTGGCACTATCTCAGCTCACTGCAACCTTCACCTCCTGGGTTCAAGCGATTCTCATGCCTCAGCCTCCCGAGTAGCTAGGACCAAAGGCATGCGCCACTACACCTGGCTAATTTTTATATTTTCAGTAGAGACGTTTTTACCATGTTGGCCAGGCTGATCTTGAACTCCTGTTGTCAAGGGATCTGCCTGCCTTGGCCTCCCAAAGTACCGGGATTACAGGTGTGGGCCACCGTGCCCAGTCCAGAGATCTGACATTTTTAAGTCCTGCTCGGGAATATGCTGAGTCACCCCTGACTCCCACCTCTAGTTATAACTTACATTGGTTTGTTCTTCTATTTACTTATACCACAAATATTTATTGAGTTCCAATTATGTGCCCAGCACTGTACTAGTACTGGGGACATGGGTGTTGACACTGGGCAGGTGACAACAGTGCAATACGACAGAGGCATGCTCACAGCGCTTAGGGTCAGGCTGTTGGTGGGATGCCCTGCAAGCAAAGACGCCAGGCAAGGCTTTCTAGAGGACTAGAGGACGTGAGACGGGAATCCAGTTCTGAAATATGAGGCAGAATTATCGGGTTGGGGAGGGGATTTGTTTAATCAGTGGGCCTCCAGAGAGGTCCCTATTTGCCTAGACTTGTACAGGAGAGGAAGGTAGAGTTGATGTAAAACTTTTCTACTCCAGGTGTGGCCCACAGATCAGGAGTACTGGAATCAGCTGGGAGCTTCTTAGATAGACTCACTGACTCTCAGAGTCCATCCCAGACTTACTGAATCAAAACTACAGTGTAACAAGCTCCCCAGGGCGCAGGTGAACATTAAAATTTGGGAAACACTGATGCGGTGCAATCCCATTGCTTCAGAGATGGACAAACCAAGGCCCAGAGAGAGCAAGTGGTTCTTTTAAGATAATACAGATAACACAGCATTGACATTAAAATAAGAAAAGTCTTAAACCTAAATTCAACACACCTCTCCAGTCCGATGGATTGACACATTTGCCAGTATAACTTCCACCTATAACTTTCACATCACATTATGATGCCAGATCTTTGTACCCAACAAGCCCTTTGGCTATGCCTAGAGGACTCGTTATTAGCTCTTACTGATCAGGTGAGAACATGGGGGCCCCAGTAACTAACCTCTGTTGACACTGTTGTCTCTGATTTGGGAGCGTTTGGGCTGCTTTGTGATGGTCTTTTATATTCTTCATTTATTTACTTATATGGCAGACATTGCTAATTGTTTGGGTCAGGGAATATCAAGCCTTGAGCCTGGTTTAAGGTGCTTTGAGATTATTATACCCCTAGATGCCTCAAAGAAGCAAATGTAAAGACTTTCTGAAGGAAAGTCCCTTCAACATAGGCCTCAAATAATTTCTACACATAGTTTTTCAAATGCAGTGTCTAGGCTGGGTGTGGTGGCTCACGCCTATAATCCCAGCACTTTGGGAGACTGAGGTGGGGTGGATAACCTGAAGTCAGGAGCTCGAGAGCAGCCTGGCCAATATGGCAAAACCCCGTCTCTATTAAAAATACAAAAAATTAGCCAGGTGTGGTGGTGGGCATCTGTAGTTCCAGCTACTTGGGAGGCTGAGGTAGGAGAATATCTTGAACCCAGGAGGCAGAGGTTGCAGTGAGCCGAGATCAAGCCATTGCACCCTAGTCTGGGCAACAGAAGGAGACTCCCAAACAAAACAAAACAAAACAAAACAAAAAACCCCAAAGCAGTGTCCAACACACAGTCGTAGATAACTCATAAAGTACAAGACTGGCAATTGGCAGGGAAAAAAGACAAATAATAGAAAGAGATCCACAAAGAGTTCAAATATTGAATTATCAGATGTAGACTTTTTAAATAAATAGGCTGAATTTATTTTATTTCATTTTTATTTATAGATTACAGTTAACCTTGTGGAGCAGAGATAACTCATAGGCAGTGCACCCAGAGTCAGCCTGAATTTTTTTTAAGGCAAACTTGTGGATATATTCAATGAATTGGAAACTATGAAAAGCAATGTAGTCTATTTTTTATTTTTATTTTTATTTTTCTGGGACAGAGTCTCACTCTGTCACTCTGGCTGGAGTGCAGTAGCACGATCTCGGCTCACTGCAGCCTACGCCTCCAGGGTTCAAGTGATTCTCCTGCCTCAACCTCCTGAGTATCTGGGATTACAGGCATGTGCCACCACACCCAGCTAATTTTTGTATTTGTAGTAGAGATGGGGTTTCACCATGTTGGTCAGTCCGATCCCGAACTCCTGACCAATCTGCCTGCCTTGGCCTCCCAAAGTGCTGGGATTACAGGCGTGAGCCACCATGCCTGGCCTATGTAGTCTATTTTTAAAATAACCAAATAGAACTTCTAGGGAAAAATGCAATAACAAACATACATACATGTGTACATACATATATAAATGCTTACATGCTAACTTCAGCAGATAGGTTTAACGACAAAAAATATAAAACTGAAGAGGGAAGTAGGGAATTGGGAAACAGGACTGAAGAACGTAATTCTGCTGCAGGACAGTGAGCCCCAAAATTGGGGCTTAGCTCTGAAGGGTTCTCAGCTTCACCCAGGAAAGAATTTAAGGACAAGCCTGTGGTGTTAAACAGCAATCTTACATGACTAGCACCACTCCTTGCAGAGCAGGGGTAACTTGTAGGCAATGAGCCCAGAGTTTGCAATGTGTGGGCTGTTGATAACTCTATCTACTTGTACCCACTTTCAATTACTTGCAAATTAAGGGGCAAGCTAATGTAAATTGAGAGCCAATTATTTAGAAGGATCTAGGAAGTTACTGCTCCTTTTCAAGGCAATGACCCAGAAAATTCGTTGTCATGGAAAGAGGCGGTAACTTCCGGGTCGTTGCCATGGCATTTGTAAACTGTCATGTCGTTGGCGGGCGTGTCCAATGCTAATGAGCAATGAGGGCGGATAGGGATTGCTTTTGTCGCCATCTGCTGGTTTCCGCCGGTTTCTTCACTTCATCCTGTGTGGACCGTCTTCTTTGGTCAGCAGAGTTGTGACTAGAAGACAAGTCCTGCTGGTCTCCTACCTCCTTTCCAAGAGACAAAAAGATGGGATATGCAGAGGAATAGAAAAAAGACTCAGAAAACATATTTTAAACATCTAATGAACATTTTTGTCAGACAGCCAGAAGGAGGAGTGAGAGAATGGGCAGTGACAACATGGAGTGGCTGGATGGACCTTTACAGCAGCCTTTACAGATGGAGTGGCTGGAAAGAAGGCCTTTACAGCACCACCCATGAGCCCATGAGCACGGGGCTGCTGTAAAGAGACAGGGTGGTCGCCATGCTCCTGCGGCCCAGTGGGTTCCTTTTTGGAATCAGAGAATCAAAATAAAAGGGCCGAATTCCACCTCCAGTCTCATTCTTGGCTTCACTGTTTCCCCTCCAGATGTCTTTTTATGTCTTTTTCATCTATTTCCAGTAGGTCCTTATTCTGTGGGAAAAAATAAAAAATCCGGTGTTTATTTTGGATTTCACAGACACAGACAAAAATACATAACTCAGTGCTCAAGAAAGAGTTTTGTGTTTCCTGGCACTGTGGATGTTAGAGGCACCTGGGACAGGGAGCAGATCCCTGTGGAGTCTGAGTGACAGGCCTGCTGCCTGCAATTGTGTGGTTTGTGCACTGTACGAAGGTGCCTGCTAAGAGAACAGGGTCCTGAATTCCAGCTGTGGCTCTGCTTGACGAGCTGTATGCTCTAGCTAGGGCCTAACAGAAGGCTGCCTGCTACCAAAGGTGTTTCACCAAGCTATGAGGCCTGCATTTGCCCAGAGCAGGCCCCTTTTCTGTTTTGCACAAAAGCACTCATTGATTAATGGTGTTCCACCCAACTGTTCACTGGAGAAGTGTCTAACAAGAGACAAATCCATTCTCAGGTACTTTGCAAAGGTCAACCAATGGTGTGTGTGGGTGGTACAGCATGGTTGTAGGGTGGCCAACTGTGGGAACCCCACACTAAGGGGCTTCCTGCCATGTGTGGCCGCCATGCTAAAGTCAAGACAGTGTCAGCAAACCCAGATGGTTGGTCATCTTACTCTTGGAGCTTCCTCAAGTTTGGGCAGCTTTTGACTGTCACTACAGAAACGACTGAATTATTGGTGTTGCCCTTTCCCTTCCCCTGTTGTTCCCTTGCCTTGTGCTGACACTTACATTTGTAGGGCACAGACCATGTTGCAGCAGGAGGAATTCTCCCCATACAAAGTTCTATCTCTGACCTTCTGGTTGTTGTGCAGAAAAGTACTAATATTTTATGGCCAGGTGTGGCGGCTCATGCTTGTCATCACAGCACTTTGAGAGGCTGAGGCAGGTGGCTCACTTGAAACCAAGAGTTCTTTTTTTTTGAGACAGTGTCATTCTGTCGCCCAGTGGAGTACAGTAACACAATCTTGACTCAGTGTATCCTCGGCTCACTGCAACCTCCACCTCCTGGTTCAAGCGATTCTCCTGCCTCAGCCTCCCAAGTAGCTGGGACTACAGGGATGCGCCACCATGCCTGGCTAATTTTTTTTATTTTTAGTAGAGACAGGGTTTTGACATGTTGGTCTGGAACTCCTGACCTCAGGTGATCTACCTGCCTCAGCCTCCCAAAGTGCTGGGATTACAGGCGGAAGCCACCGCGCCCGGCAAAGCCAGGAGTTTTTTTTTTTTTTTTTTAAATCAGAAGTATGTGAAGGGAGAAGCCAGAAGTTCAAGACCAGTCTGGGCAACATAATGAGACCCCATCTTACAAAAAACAGTAAAAATTAGCTGATGTGTGCCTGTAGCCCTAGCTACTCAGGAGACTGCGGTGGGACAATTTCTTGAGTCCAGGAGTCAAGGCTTCAGTGTGAAATGATTGCACCACTGAAATCCAGCCTGAGTGCCAGAGCAAGACCCTGTCTCTCTAACAACAACAAAAAACTAAATGAAAATATTTTAGGCCAGGCGCGGTGGCTCACGCATGTAATCCCAACACTTTGGGAGGCCGACGGGGAGTGCATCACCTAAGATCAGGAGTTCAAGACCTTGTCAATATGGTGAGATCCCCGTCTCTACTAAAAATACAAAAATTAGCTGGGCATGGTGATGCGTGCTTGTAGTCCCAGCTACTCAGGAGGCTGAGGCAGGAGAATCACTTGAACCTGGGGGGGCGGAGGTTGCAATGAGCCAAGATCACACCACCGCATTCCAGCCTGGGGGACAGAGTGAGACTCCGTCCTGGGGGGGGAAAAAAAAAAGAAAAGAAATAAAGAGAAAATATTTTATGGTACTAAATTTCTTGCCAGTGTGTTTTTCTGTACATATTTTTATATAGTTCAGAACAGATTGTATAATTTTATATCTAGCTTTTTTAACTTAACATTATAATGTGAACATTCTATTAAAATGTTGAAAGCATTTTTTCCTAGACACAATGTTCATTGACTACATTCTGTTCCATCATATGGCTATATCTTAGCTTGACCATTCCCGTACCAGTCATCTAAACTGGGGTCAACAAACTTCCTTAAAGGTCCAGATAGCCAGGCGCGGTGGCTCACACCTGTAATCCCAGCACTTTGGGAGGCCGAGGCAGGAGGATCACTTGAGTCCAGGAGTTTGAGACCGACCTAGGCAACATAGCAAGACCCCGTTTCTCTAAAAAAAAAAAAAAAAAAAAAAAAGGGTACAGATAGCAAATATTTTAGGCTTTATTGGCCATATAGTCTCTGCCCTTATAGCATGAAAGAAGCCATAAGCTATAAACAATACATATACGGGTGTGCTGTATTTAACACAACTTTACCAAAATAAAAGGAGGACTGCATGATTCTGTGGGTCATGTAACCGAGTCCAAAGTGTGTACCACTCACTGCATGACATCTAATAAGTCAAGAGACAAGGGGTTGAGGCAAGGAAAGTGACTTTTATTCAGAGAGCCAGCAAACCAAGAAAATGGAAGAGTAGTGTCCTAAAGAACCATTTTAAGTCAATACAAATTGCAGGCTCCTTTTATGTGACGGGAAGAGGGAAGGAGTTGAGGTCAAGAAGTGGCCAATGATCACAGACATCTGGGTGGCAGCAAGGATCCAAGAAGGTGGTGAAACCTTGTCCTTGGTCAGGTCACAATGCTCTTATAAATCTTTAACATAACATTATTACTTGCATGCATCCTCCTTATCTCCTGAGGGGTTAGTTTTGGGGGAGGTACTATTACCATCCTTACTTTAAACTATAAACTAAATTCCTCCTATAGTTAGCTTGGCCTATGTGCAGAGATAAGCAAAAGCAGTTAACCTAAAAGATACAGGTTATCACTGCAGTGGGGTTAGGAGCAAAATGGAGTTAGTCATGCTAGGCCTCCTTGTCACTGTTATAGCCATAGCTTGCTGATCTCTGGTTTAGACTATTTCTAATGTTTGGTACTATAAATAATGCAGCTAATGAACATCTTTGTGAAGAAGTCCTTGAACATGTCAGATTCTCTCTTAGGAAACAATCCTACAAATTGAGTTACTACAACAAAAAAAAAACTATGGCTATTTTTAAGGTCCTTGATCCATAATATGGGACACAAATTGAAGCAGCTCTCTGAACAACCACCTAACCTTAACTCAGCATCATTCTTGTACCCTGCCTGTGTCCCTGGGAATCCCTGGAACTAACATTTCTTTGGTTCTGTTTTTTTTTTTTTTTTTTAAAGAGTTGGGGTCTCACTCTGCTGCCCAGGCAGGAGAACAGTGGCACAAACATGGCTCACTGCAACCTTGAACTCCTGATCTCAAATTATACTCCCTCTCATCCTCCCAAAGTGCTGGGATTATAGGCATGAGCATCTGTGCCCGGCCACTTTTCATTAGTGCTAAGCACACATCACCAAGTTCAGTTTTCCTGAGTTGCCTCCATTTCTCCAGATCATTCAGCCCCTTTACAATGGACAATTATGCTAATCTATTTCTGCTTCAATAATCCATCAATATCTATGTGCTACCTTTTCCTTCCCAGCCCAATTGTTTAAAGATGACAGGCTAGGCCGGGCGCGGTGGCTCAAGCCTGTAATCCCAGCACTTTGGGAGGCTGAGATGGGCGGATCACGAGGTCAGGAGATCGAGACCATCCTGGCTAACACGGTGAAACTCCGTCTCTACTAAAAAAAAAAAAACTAGCCGGGCGAGGTGGCGGGCGCTTGTGGTCCCAGCTGCTCGGGAGGCTGAGGCAGGAGAATGGCGTGAACCCAGGAGGCGGAGCTTGCAGTGAGCTGAGATCCAGCCACTGCACTCCAGCCTGGGTGACAGAGCAAGACTCCGTCTCAAAAAAAAAAAAAAAGATGACAGGCTAGGCTAGGCACCATGGCTCATGCCTGTGATCCCAGCACTTTGGGAGGCAGAGGCAGGAGGATCTTGAGCCCAGGAGTTTGAGACCAGCCTGGGCAATATAAGGAGACTCTGTCTTTACAAAAATAAAATTAGCCACACATGGTGGCACACACCTGCAGTCCCAGCTACTTGGAGGCTGAGGTAGGAGGATTGCTTGGGCCTGGGAGGCAGAGGTTGCAAGGAGTCATGATCAGGCCACTGCACTCCAGCCTGGCAACAGAGGGAGACCTGTCTTCAAACAGAAAAAAAAAAAAAAAAAAAAAAAAAAAAGACAGACTAAGCACGTGTACCTATTTAGGCTCCTTCTGGAAACCCCACGAAAATGACAGCAAAAGGATTTTTTATCACATAAACCCCATACAATTGATTAAATTTGAGGGAATATTACAAATAAGGAAATTCTATCATTTGCAACAACATGGAAGAACCTGGAAGATATTATGCTAAGTGAAATAAGCCAGATTCAGAAAGACAAATATCACATGATTTCACTTATATGTGGAATTTTAAAAAGTTGAGCTCATAGAAGCAGAAAGTAGAACAGTGGTTACCAGAGGCTGTGGGAGGAGGGGAGTAGGGGAGATGTTGACCAAAGGGCACACATTTCAGTTAGCCAGGAGGAATACGTTTTTGAGATCTATTGTACATGGTGACCATAGTCAATAATAATGCATATTTTGAAGGAGCACCTGGAATTTTACCCCCAAATATGGCTCCCTGGTATAATCAGTATTTTGAACTAAATGTCCTTAGCGATCAACAGATGCTAGAAGAGACCTTTTCTCTATGTACATAAAGACCTGAGGGATCCAACAAGGAAAACAATTACTAAGTTTTTATGCCATTTCTCCTATTAATCTGCATTTTGTGAGTGATTTTTTTAGTGATTCTTCAGAGAACAAAGGGGAAATTTTTTCCTGGCCCCTACAGTTTCAAAATTGTAAAAATAATAACAATAATAATTTTTTAAAATTAAACATTTATTTTTACTTTTATTTTTTTTCATCAGAGACAGGGTCTTGCTATGTTGCCCAGGCTGGTGTCTGGAACCCCTGAATTCCTGGGCTCAAGTAATCTTCCTGCCTTGGCCTCTCAAAGTGTTGGAATTACAGGTGTGAGCCACCATGCTTGGCCAAGAATAGATTTTAAATGTTCTCAATACAAAGAAAAAGAAGTACGTGAGGAGAGGGATATGTTAATTAGCTTCATATAATCATTCCACAATGTATACATCTATTAATATCAAAATATCATATTTATCCCATAAATATATATAATTATTATTTGTCAATTAAAAATACAATTTTTCATTTAAAAAATTGAAGGGCTGGAAAACAGGATAAATAGCAACTGACTTAGCAAGCTTGTGAAGCTGAGTCTTAAGCCAGCAGGGGTGAAAGTTAAGAAGCAACTCAACCTGCATTGAGACTCCCATAGTTTTGTGACCAGGCTTTGGTAGTACCAGCTACATCTAGTATAAGTGGGGGTGCATATAAGACTGAATACAGGAGATTAGTTGGAAGTCATTAAGAAGTAGTTAGAACCCTAAATCTCTCCTGCAAGTCCACACAGCCAGACTGTACATCCCCCACGCCAGAATAAGATCGTAAGTTGAAAACAAAAGGTCTCTGGATAAAGGGATACCAGGCAAAATTGGGGTTGAGGTACTATACTGAAAACAATACCATACTGGAAGATTATTTTCTGTGGTTCATATAACACAAAAGCCCAGCCAAATAACCTACGAAGAAGCCTACGTTCCAGATTTTTGTTTGAGACCTGAAAAAGAAACAAAACAGAGATAAAAGAAAACAAAATAAGTAAAAATAAATAAATAAAATGAAGCCCATATTGACAACTCCACCTCATGTGCTCAGAGCTTCCAAGCAGCCTTTTAGCTCCACATAAAAAAAAATATATGAATGGAAAACCAAGGGTCGCCACACATCTGAGAAAAGCCCCTAATAAAGATAGAGACCAAAACAGGAAAGAAAAAAATAGAGGAAACGAGACTACGCAGAGAGAAATTAAATATTAATGGACAAGAAGTTGGGTGCAGTTGCTCACACCTGTAATTTCAGCACTTTGGGGGGGGCCAAGGCAGGAGGATCGCTGTAGGCCAGGAGTTCAGGACCAGCCTGGGCAACATTTCTGAGACCACCTGTCTATAAGAAAAAAAGTTAGTTGGGTGTGATGGCACACACCTGTAGTCTCAGCTACTCGGGAGACTGACGTAGGAGGACCACTTGAACCTAGGAGTTCCAGGCCGAGATGAGCTATGATCATGCCACTGCACTCCAGCCCAGGCAAAGACACTTCAACTCTAGAAGAATGAATATGATTTTGTTGAACAGGGTTGAGTTTTTGAAGGCCACAGACCACTGTGATATAAAAGATTCTCTTGTCAATCCCAAAAGAACCAATTTTTGCCCTCTTGGGGGACAACTGCTGCCCCTCTTAGAGACCCCTTCTCTACTGAAGTGCATGCTTTAGAGCAATAAGACATTGCATCTATGAAATAATAGGTTACTATTTTTAAAATGAACACTGAAGTGAGAAAGAGAAGTAGCTCAGAGAAGTCTGAAAAATGTGTGGTATGCAAAATTTATCAAGCCCAGAGAGACAGAATCTTCAGAGAATGAATCTTCAGTCACACCCACCCCTCCCCAAAGAGCCATGCCTAGGAACAATTGTTTAAAGGCATTTTGTTCTTTCTTTCCTTCCATGTAGTTTCCAGACTGGCTGATAAATTACCTAAAATACTATCACAAGTTGCACAATATGACCCTCACCCATTATCTTCATGTTCCTGGAATTTGTGATACAAGGAACAATATATGCCAACTAGTAGTTTATGTTCAATTTAGGAACTGCCCCTTCTTTTTTCCTTTAAAAACCCACTTGTTGGCCAGGCACGGTGGCTCACACCTGTAATCTCAGTGCTTTAGGAGGCTGAGGTGGGCAGATCATCTGAGGTCAGGAGTTCGAGACAAGCCTGATCAACATGGGGAAACCCTGTCTCTATTAAAAATACAAAACATAGCTGGGCGTGGTGGTGCACGCCTGTAATTCCAGCTACTAGGGAGGCTGAGGCAGGAGAATTGCTTGAACTTGGGAGGCAGAAGTCGCAGTGAGCCAAGATTGCACTATTGCATTCCAGCGTGGGTGACAGAACAAGATTCCATCTAAAACCAAACCAAACCAAAACAAAAAACCCCACTTGTTGATTGCTTGAAGCCAAGAGTTCAAGCCCAGCCTGGTCAACAAGACCCTGTCTCCAAATAAAACAAAAACAAAAACAAAAACAAAATCCACTTGTAAGTGCTGCTAATCACAGCATATAGTGAGGGCAACTTAACTTGAATGTGTGTCTCCAGGGCTGTAGTCCTCAAATTTGGCCCAAATAAACTCTCTGCTTATATTAATTTTGCCTCAGTTTATTCCTATAGGTGAACCAATAAAAAAGAGATCTTAGAATTGTAGTGTTACCAGAAAGGGGTCCCAATCCAGACCCCAAGAGAGGGTTCTTGGACCTTGCACGAGAAAGAATTTGGGACAAGTCCACAAAGTGAAAGCAAGTTTATTAGAGAAGAAAAGAAACAAAAGAATGGCTCCTCCATAGGCAGAGCAGAGGCATGGGCTGCTCTATGAGTATAGTTAAGGTTATTTCTTGCTTATATGCTACATATGGGGTGGATTATTCATGAGTTTTCTGGGAAAAGGGTGGCCAATTTCCAGAACTGAGGGTTCCTCCCCTAAAGACTATGTAGGTTAACTTCCAGGCATTGCCATGGCATTTATAAGTTGTCATGGTGCTGGTGGGGGTGTCTTTTAGTATGCTAATACATTATAACTAGTATATAATTGTTACCAGCAGCAAATCCATATGGGGCTGCAGCAACTAGATACTTGCTTCCTCAGAGGACAGAATTCAGCCAAGGGGCAGAAGTAGGTTTAAGGCAGAGGAAGAGACTGAGACAACTTTTAGAGCAGGAATGAGAGTTTATTAAAAAGTTTTAGAGCAGGAATGAAAGGAAGCAAAGTCCACTTTGAAGAGGGCTAAGCGGGTGACTTGAGAGATCCAAGTGCCCTGTTCAGCCCTTGACTTGAGGTTTTATAAATAAGCATGGTTCCAGGGTTTCCATTTCTCTTCCCTTAATTCTCCCCTTAGGGTGTGCTGTCTGTATGTGCAGTGTGTTTACTGAAGTTGTACGCATGCTCAGCTGAGGCAGTTTTCCCTTACCACTCAAGTGTTCCCAGAGGAAGGTCATATACCCTTAAACTCTGCTGTTTTGCCTCTTAGTGAACATGCCTTAGCCCACTTGTCCAGCTCCAAAGATCTTACCAGGAAGCTGCTGATTACCAGTTTTAGGTGTTTCCTTTTCCTTTTTTCTTTGAGATGGAGTCTCACTCTTGTTACCCAGGCTGGAGTGCAATGGTGCAATCTCAGTTCACTGAAACCTCTGCCTCCCAGGTTCAAGCGATTCTCCAGCCTTGCCTCCTGAGTAGCTGGGATTATAGGCATGCACCACTACACCCGGCTAATTTTGTATTTTTAGTAGAGATGGGGGGCAGGTCTCACCATGTTGCCCAGGCTGGTCTTGAACTCCTGACCTCAGGTGATCCACCTGCCTCAGCCTCCCAAAGTGCTAGGATTACAGGCATGAGCCATGGTGCCCAGCTAGTTTCAGGTGTTTTCTATCTATTGGGAGATTGTCTTTCCCTAGCACTGGCTGCAACCAATTATTATTTGAGAGAGACAGTTTAACAACCGCCTGATCATCATCTGATGGTCACCTGACATTCCTGGAGAGGGGGCCCTCCCCTGCCCTGCTCACGTCTGCCTAACTGCTGACTCTAACATAATGAACAGTGAGGATGGCCAGAGAT